>NC_061865.1:16597519-16922519 GCF_907164915.1 Impatiens glandulifera | reverse complement strand
TTGATGATTATGTTAACCCACTTTCCCTTTACATGTTCCGTTATCGTGAGGCGGAGTCATTGGGGATGACAAGACGACCCGTCATGACTTTGGGGCCAATTCTAGACCCAACGGGCAATCCAGTTTTGCAGGCCCATGATGTAGTTGGGTCGCATGGACCGTCGAATGTGATGAATGGCAAAAGAGGAAGGGACGGTTCTTCTCGCTCAAGTGACCCTAATGTTGGACCTGGACCTGGACATGGACATGGACTTAGACTAGAAGGTCCTAATTGATAGCTTCAATTTTGGAAATACATGGTAATCCTAATGAAGTAACCAAAAACAATACTTGATTATGTGTATTCAATAAACATGAATGCTGATATATATATATATAATGATGCTTAATTTTAAAAGTGTCCGGATTGTCGGGTCGAGAGCTGTGGTTAATTTGGATACTTGGATCGGATTGTGGGTTGACCCGTTTTTAAATTTAAAACGGTTAAAAATAAAATTAAAAATGCTAGAGGTATGTTTCGAACTTGCAACCTAACAAAACATTTACAACTCTTTAACCAACTAGGCTACAAAGACTTTATATTTTAAATTCAACACCAAATTTGATAAACGCGGGACGTTTTAATATTAATATAAGTTCAACTTTTTAACTAACTAATCTATATATATATAATTATGCTTAATTTTTAAAGTGTCCGGATTGCCGGGTCGAGAGCTGTGGTTAATTTGGATACTTGGGTCGGATTGTGGGTTGACCCGTTTTTAAATTTAAAACGGTTAAAAATAAAATTAAAAATGCTAGAGGTATGTTTCGAACTTGCAACCTAACAAAACAAGTACAACTCTTTAACCAACTAGGCTACAAAGAATTTATATTTTAAATTCAACACCAAATTTGATAAACGCGGGACGTTTTAATATTAATATAAGTTCAACTTTTTAACTAACTAATCTATATATATATAATGATGCTTAATTTTTAAAGTGTCCGGATTGTCGGGTCGAGAGATGTGGTTAATTTGGATACTTGGGTCGGATTGTGGGTTGACCCGTTTTTAAATTTAAAACGGTTAAAAATAAAATAAAAAATGTTATCCGTAATTTTTTTTCACGGTTTTTATATTATTACTCGTGCAAATGCACGGGCTAAATGCTAGTTTATATAATGATGGCTAAAATTTAAGACGATAATAAAAAATGGGATAATATTTTATAATGCATTCAATAGTTCAGTTTAAATTTTTATTTGCTAACTAATTAGGTAAACTCATTTTAAAAATACTATTTATTTAAATATTATTTTATATTCATTTATAAAATAAAAATTAATTATTGGTGAACTCATTTTAAAAATACTATTTATTTATATATAAAAATAATTAATAATTTTAAAATATTAATACTAAACTAATATAATAAAATATGTTAAATATATTGGTGAACTATCTCATTTTATATTGATCAAAAACGGATCACATAAGTGCTTTAGACCTCCCAAAATAAAACTCATAAGGATTCTACCCTAGATGTAAAAGACATCATTTTTAAGGATTCACCTAGTTAATTCAAATACCCATTCACTAAATAATTAATTTAAAATATCATTATACTTAATAACTTTATATATATATATATATATATATATATATATATATATATATATATATATATATATATATATATATATATATATATATATATATATATATATATATATATATATAATAAAATATATATATATATATAATAAAATATCAAACCAACCATATAATACATTTTGAACCATCTCATAATCATTCTTAGCAGCCACATATATTTTGTATTTACAATTTTGACTCATTAATTATTATATTAATCAACAAATTATCCATACTCATAAAAAATATATATAAATAAAAAATAAGAAAAATTATATGAATATCTACAATAACAAACAAACTTAAAAAACTCTTTTTAATGTTTTAGGTATTTTAGAATTCAATTTTATGCAGTTTTATAGGCCTTGTTAAACGTAATTTTATATCGTTTTAGATGTCAAACAGAAAATAATTATAACGAGGAATTTGTAATTAAACAAATTAATAGAATGCATGTTCATGAATCAAGTTATTTGGAGTAATATTCAAATTGTTATAGATATTTTACAAAAATATATCATCAAATATTTTTTTCAATTTCTATAATTTCAAACATACTATGTGAACTTCATATGTCATATCTAGATAGAATTAATTGGAGAGATATAAAGAAAGTAGTAGATATATGTATGTTGCATGTCGTGTAACAAATTCAAACCATGTGGATCAATATCCAATGTATGATCGATAATATACAAAGATGTGATAGAAAGAATCAATAAATTGTAATTTTGGGAGTCTTATCGTTTTCCTCCATATAACCTATTATGGATAAAAGTTATATAAAGATTTGAATGAAAAAAAATCAAGAAATATTAATTTTTTGAACCTTACTTTTTTTCCCTCCATATGACATATTAAGGATAATAATTGATAATAAATATAAATTATATAAAAAATCAAAATTATTGATATTGATATGAGTTCCCAATTGAACACCCAAGAATATCGACTAAAAAATCAAAATGTTTTTTTCTTTTCAAAAGACACATTTTCTCGTGGCATTAGATAAGACTCCTTAGAGTTCAAATTTAGAAAAATGATGATTTAAACAATTTTATATAGAAAGAGTGATCTAACACATATCAAAACAATTGAGATCAATTGGAATTAGAGTTAAATCAAAATCATCCATCAAAGTTTACCAAATTTAATAAAAAAAAATCAATGTTTAGAAAATGACCAAAACCAATTGGAAATAGATTGAGGCTTTAAACAATAACAATAAAATTGTCCATCCTTATTTATACTATTAAAACCAATTTTGGTATTATGAATGAATGGAAACAAGACAAGGGCTCAAGAACACGGCGTGGAAAGCGAAGTTAAGCAAGCTGAATTGCTCGGAGAATGTTTATGCTTAGTCCAAGATGAGAGTGCGGGTTATTCTGAATCCTCACTCAATTGAACTTTCAAATGGCTAAAAGAATGACTTATTTTATAAGTTTTCCTTCACAATGCTAACTTCCATTATTTCAGACACATAAAATTTTTATGATGTAAGGTTTCACTTTAAAAAGAAAAATTACCCGCCATTATTTGATGTCAGGTTTGATTTCAAATAATCTTTGGTGTGTTATTTAATTCTTTTATTGGTTTTTAACCACAACATAAAAAACTATCACGTTCGTGGGTTATGTCACGTGTATGTAGTAGATAGTTTAGTTAGTATTAATAATAGTTAATATAATATGAATTAGTATAGTTTGTTAAAATAGTAGTATAAATAGAATGCAATGTAATCAATTGGGATATTAAACAATGATGATGAATAAGTGTAGTGGTATATAGTTCTAGGAGTAGGAACTGACAACATTGTCCCTTTAAACAAAAAAATTATTTTTGTTATTAGTCTGATGGGGTATGTTTGTGTAGATTGCTATCAAGAAAATGAAGAGAAAATATCTCTTAGGAAGAATGTATTAATTTGAGGGAAGTTAAGGTATGTAATTCATCGATTTGTTCTTAATTCTCATTTATATTGATATTTAAATCTAATGTTCTCTTAATATTTGTAGTCACTGCAAAAAATGAACCATCCGAATATCGTAAACTTTACACAAGTCATTATAAAGAACGACGTATTGGTAAGATTCTTGAAGGAAACCTTGGTCTCTTAAATAAAAGAAAATAATTAATGAACTGATAAGTGTTTGTTGAATAATTATTGTGTTAACTTATTTCTATTTACTTTTTCTTAGTATCATGCCTAAAAATATTCATGTATACAATAGAGCATTTATATAGGTGTCTTCAACTTAATAGTGTAAAGAAATACCAACAAGTGGTGGTTACAGTTATGCTTAGTTTGTGTTCTTGTAACTTTTTTTATACAAATTATAGTGTTGATTAATGACTATGGATGTGTTATCTCACTACACATTTCACAGAATTTACCAATTGAAAAAAAACTAAATAACGTGAAAAGTAAGAAGCTTAGTGAAATATGCTTCTGTCAAACAATATTTTTCATAGAAAGTTTTCTAGTAGAATCCAATATTTGTTAGATACACGTAACAAACCTTAACTCCTTATTTCTGTTTCTTACTCCTTATTTATGTTTCTTACACCGGTTTCTATTTTCATTTATATCTGCAGGGACACCATAATTTGGAGTTGGATGATGTTAGGAGAAAGCAAGTTGAGGCAGTAAGTAGTTTAACATGATTATTGTCATTACTGAGATTCCATCTTATTAGAACTTATCTTATTAAAGGTAGTTAATCGTCTATCTTAAGAGAGTAAAATTTTTGTTGTGTATTCATGTGACTTGAAAATAGCTTTTGTTACAGTTGAAACCATTGCCAGCATTTGTATGTTACTTTGTTTTCTAATAGAAGTCAACATTTTTTGTGTACTCATTTGACTTGAAAATGAGAATTGTGGATACATTAATAGAAGATGAAGTTGAGAAGCAAGTTGAGGTTATTATGGATACATTAATAAAAGCTGGGACAACTATATAAGCACTCAAGTAAGCAATTGTGGATGCATTAATAGAAGTTGAGACATCTATATAAGCACTCAAGTAAGCAATATTGTGTAAGATTGTTTAAATTGTTGATGTTGTAAAATATGGATATTGTGTAAGATTGTTCAAATGGTTGATGCTGTAAAAGATGGATAATCATTATCGCTTAAGGATTTTTTCTCAAAGTTTAACAGAAAGTAGTAAAATTCATAGTGAAAATTAATGCATGTTATTTAAATACATATTAATATGTAAGTTAACTTATTAATATTCTTTAATTTTATTATTTAAGTTTTTTATTTTCATGAAATGTGGTGTTTTATTTAATTTATAAAATAAATTAAAATATGAAGAAGATGCAGAAATAAAGTAAATAAATAAAATTTTAAAATAATTGTTAAAAAATAATTTAAAAATAAACTAGACTTTTAACGACGTTTGAGTTACTATTACCAACGCTTAATATGCGTTGTTAAACGTCCCTACCTATTGGCAACGCTTAAATTAGTAGTACCGACGCTTAAATAAACGTTGTTAAAAATTACGCCCAGCCTACTTGCGGCAACACAAAATTAAATGTCGGTAACATTTTTGGCGACGCTTTTAAAGGTTGGCAGAAATCTTTTTAAGCGTCGCCGTAAATCTTTTTTGTTGTAGTGTCCTATCTTCTTTCTCATTCCACTTACATGGTGAAGGGAAAATACCTTTGAAAATATCATTTATAATGATAATACATAAATACAGTTTTAAATGTTTTACCTCCTAGTTTTGTAAACATGTTCATATTAAAAATAAAGCATTGTTTTCATATCTATTATTGATTTCATTGTTCATATAATGATTTTTAATACTATGAAAGAAAACAAAGTACAATACTAAGAAAAAATTAGGGTTTTGTCCTTAAGAACATACCATTATCCGACGACAACGAGAGCTTTGTTTCGCTTCACGAATGTTGAATCGGGGCTAGAAGATACAAATAGGAGAGTAATTTTGTAGCATTTTGGTCCGAAAAAGCTAGGAAGAAGAGTCACGTTGAGATAAACTCTTTCGCGTTGTGTGCTGGATAAAGAGAGAAAAGATTATACTAGAATGATATATTTTGGTTACATAGGTTATATGTATTATGTAGACATAATATTAGACTTATATGTAAACTAATATAATAATATAATATAATATATATTATCACAATTTATCATATTGTGATAATATTTTACAAATATATTATCTTATATTTAACAACCTTTTTAAACTCAAGATGGAAAATGCTTTACCAACTTGAGGTTGAAGACGAGATGTTGAAATGTTCATGATATATTCTTCAATTTTCAGAAACACGTGAGTTCCATCTAGTTATAGGATGACAGTATGTTAACTGATAAACTACGAAGAGGTAAAATCCCATAGGCATTGAATGTTGTGGTGAAGTAACAACCGAATGAACTCCAAAGTTACTCATGAGTCTCGCCATCCATCTAATGACGGGAAGGAAGTGTTGCATAAAAGAAAACTAGCAAAGAATGTAGAATCTCATGGACATAGAATGTTGGATGAAACAAAACCTGTAAAGAAATTCATCATAACGAAAGAATGACAGTGTGTTGACTAAATAACCAGTAAAGAAGCACATTTTATTGGATTAAGACCAATAAAAATATGTGCATTAACTACTAAGATAAAGCAACAACTAAAGTATAAGAAAACAAAACTCAAAAAATATGATTGTCAAAGATTATATAAGAATATCAACATAATTATTTTAAAGAAACAAATATAATAAAAATTTATAGAGATTTTTAGAGCCCTCCATCAATGACTAAAGTAATCATTGATAGAGACAGCGGAATACTAAATTTTGTAGCTCAAGAACAAAACTTTGGATTTGATACCATGTTATAATATAAGGGAGAATATTGTATTAGAATGATATATTTTATTTACATAGGTTGAGTCTATTTTATATATATATATATATATATATATATATATATTATAACTAATATAATAATATTGATAATATGTTATAGATATATATTATCTTATATTCTAACACATTGAGAGGGAGGGAAACACGAGGACGGGATGAATTGTAGCGAGCGGAAACTTTTTTCAGCCAAAAAAATCTCTCTCCAATACGACGTGACATGTCAAGTCGGATTCACTATTCCCTGTATCATTCGCTGCCTTAAGCCTTTCTTATATATGTATCTATTTTAGGTATGACCTCTTCTGAAATCTAGAGAGTACCCAGCTTTGATCGACAAAATATCCTATATTCGCACTATGTTTAGTGGCTCTTTTGAATGGTTTTGGTAGCAGAGAAATGTCTAGAAATATATTTATTTCAATCTTCTAGTCTGTGTTACTCTAATATATAAAACCACAATATGTAGTTAGTCCTCTGAATTATATTGTTGAAGGTGGGTAATACAAACACAATTCATAGTATCCTAAACTATCCAGGAGGTGAATCATAAACTATCCAGGAGGTGAATCAGATGATGATTATGATTCTCATGCTGATAATAATAATAAGATGATGATTCTCATGTTGATAATGATAATAATAAGATGATGATAAACAACAACATCAATGAGAGATGAGAGTTTGATGATACTAGTTGATAATGAAAACCAAATTAATATATTAATAATAACTTTGTCTTCCCAGTCAAAACAAAGTCAACATCAACCAAATCAACATGTCAAAAAGTGATCCAAGGAACAAGATTAAGTGGAGAGCACAAACTCCTAGTAGTAAATTTCTCTTTTATGAAGATATGGTTGTGTAATTAAATATTGTCTATGTTTGACATGAATTAACTCCAACATACATGGGAATCTATTCAGATCAAAGTTGTTTTAGTTTTACAGAAAAAGGCACACCACCACCAACATTTTCCTAAAAGTAAAAAACATCATACGGGAAGTAGACCGTTTGCACAAATTGAAAAAGAGTTAGTAAGTACATTATTTGTAATAACTTAATCTAAAGATTGTTATTAATTATATAAATCATTTATTTCAACAGGCGATTGAAATGGGACGGGCACCGTCTGTCATTGAAGTATTCAAGAGGACCCGTACCCCAAAACCGACAAAAGAAAACCCAACACCTGTCCCGGACGAACACGTGCAAGAGAAAATTGTAAGTGAATTGAATATGCCTAGTTTTTTATTATAGAAATGATACTTTATTTCAATTGTGCAGGTTGAGATAGAGGAGGTTCTTAGTAACGAACCTGGAATATCTGATTTTGAATTGACGGAGAGGGTGTTCGGACAACAAAAACACGGGGTAGTGTTCGGAATGGGATCAGGCGTCCGGCCCACACACTTTCGTGAGGATCGTCGAAGTGGAAACAGTTCACAACGAAACAATGAGCGATTGTTTGAAGAGAATCAAATAATGACGCTCAAGTTGGAGGAACTGGAGAAGAGGGATGAAGAAAGAATGCACACAATTCAAGAAATGCAAGCGGAAAAAGAAGAAATTGTGTCAAGAATGGAGAGGGAGAAGTTAGAGATGAATGCAAGAATGGAGAAAATCGAATTGTTTTTGAGGCAACAACCACCTCCTCCCCCCACAAGCTAATTCTAGTACGTTTTCATTGGTTGTTTCGATTCAAAACATGTTTTCATTAGTAGTTGTGTCGATTTGAATTTATAACAGATTGTTCGGATTATTAGTTTGGTTGCGAATTTTGTAATGATAATGATCATTTAATGTGATCGTTTAATGTATGTGTCATTTATTTTATTCTTGATATATTGGTTTGGCTGAACAGGTTTTCGTTGCAAGCAAAATAATCAGCATATTTTTAAAATTTTACAGGAAAAAACCGAAAGTAATATTGAAATCTTTCGTTTTTCTTCAAATGGAAAAACCGAGAGTTATATGAAAACTTTCGGGTTTTCCATTAGAAGAAACCGAGAGTTAATTAGAAAACTTTCGGTTTTCACCGTAGGAGTAAAACCGAAAGTTTTCATATAACTCTCGGTTTTTCCATTTGAAGAAAAACCGAGAGTTAATTAGAAAACTTTATGTTTTTCCACAAAGAGGAAAACCGAAAGTTTTCTAATTAACTCTCGGTTTTCTTCTAATGGAAAAACCGAAAGTTATATGAAAACTTTCGGTTTTTCCCTAAGGAGTAAAACCGAGAGTTATTTGTAAAACTTTCGGTGTTCCTCTTTGTGGAGAAACCGGAAGTTTTTCAATTAACTTTCGGTTTTACTCTAGGGTATCTAAACCGAAAACTCTACGATATCTCTCGGTAAATGCCCAATTGTTTTTAATGAAAGAGTCAATACCGAGGGATGACGAGAGTTCTCAAAACTTTCGGTAATGTGTCTATACCGAAAGTTATAGGGTCAAAACCGAGAGTTTTTCACCAGTGGAGGGGTTCAAGTGGTGTGCTCAGGCTCCATATGATTCAAAACACCTTATTTCCCTACTCTTCATTTCATCATACCCTTCTCACTTCCTGCTGACGTTCTTCTTATTCAAAACCAGATACTAAACAATGATTTTTGGAAGGAAGACGTAGCATAATTCTTCTCTGATTTTATCCAAGACAATTAAAAATGATCCAAAAGTTGGCGAAGGGGATTCCTGCGGGGAGATAATGGAGATAGAAAAGAGATGGTTAAATCGGTATAAATGTATTTGTTCAAGATATATAAAATGGAAAATTATTTGTGTGGCACTCTAATTATTTTGATCGCTTATTTTTTGTCTTTAAATTAATTTTTAAAACAAATCGCTATTGAACTTTTAGAAAGGTCATTAGTGACCTGAGGTGAACATTTTAGTTATACATAAACAGTTTAAACTTAAAATATTATTTTTTATATATTATCTTTAGTTATTATTAGATCGCTTATATATATATATATATATATATATATAATATTATATATTATTATTAATTTTTATATTTATATTTATATAATTATTAAATCGCTTATATATTATTATTATTATTTTTTATATTTATATAGTTATTAAACCTTATATATATATATATATATATTATTTATTTATTATATATCACTAATGACTAACTAATAAATTATTGATACAATTGTAGAAGTTTATAAAAAATTGAATAAAATTTTATTTTACACTTGTTGATTTATAACATAATTATTGTTTAGGACTCAAACTTGGAACGATTTCACATAATAAGGCTTGAACTTTGAGTTAAGTCATTCATTTAGGACTCAAACATAATATTACCATATAATGTTTTTCTCCAAGCGAACTAAATGTTCATAACATTATATTATTTTTAATTAATTGACACATATTCTTGTTCTATAGATTCTGGATTCTCCTAAATCATGCTCATGCGATTCACTTGTAACTGTTGTATAGAGATTTACAATAGAATCAATTTCTACCATTCAATCTTGAAAGCTCTATCTCCTATGTAGGCATAAGAAGAAACTCAAAAAACGGTTACGTCAGATTCAAAGCTCTCGCAAGCTTCTCCATTTTTTAGCAAATGTTAATGAAGAAGAAAATGGAGAGAAAAAACATGTGTTTGATATAAAAACAAATTATTTTTAGATGTCAATTAATTAAAAATAAAATAATGACACATTAATTAAAATAGACACAAAAAAAAATCATCAAATGTCAAATTGTTTAATAGGTTGAGCTCAAAGTTCAGACCCAAATAGAAATGGGCTGAAGATTTATTTTGAAAGTAAGCAAGCCCAAAGTAAATTTCAAAATGATTTTACCCTAATTATTTTTTTTTCTTTTTCTCCGTTGAGTCTAGCCGCCGTTTCTCCTATTCCTTATATTTCCAATCTCCTCTCCTATTATAAAAGGAAACAGACACAAATGAAAACTTCACATTGTGTTTTCTCCTTTTCTTTGTAGTTTCAATCTCCTATTCTGATGTAGTTCTGATCTCTTACCGTCCTCTCTTCTTGTTACCCGTCTTCTCCTTTTCCTGTTTCTGATCGATCTATGGTCGTCTTCTTCTATTCTTGATGTACTTTCGATCACTGGTCGTCTTCTTCTATTCTTGATGCATTTTCGATCTTTGGTCGTCTTCTCTTGTCGTTTTCTCTTATTCCTACCTACCGCAGTTTCAATCTTTGACTGTTTTTTTCCTGTAATGTCAACATTAAAATATCATTCAAGTGTATTTGTTAAAGAAGTTTATGTCAAGGATATCTATGATGGTATATATAGTTTAAAAGAGGAATGTGATGAATGGCAAAAGAGGACCTGGTTACTATCCATTCAGGAAAATCAGTAGGTCCTAAATGATAGCTTCAATTTTGGAAGTGCATGGTAATCTCAATGAAGTAACTAAAAAGAATATTTTCCAAAATGTAGTAGATTGATTTGGGTATATGAATTTTGTAGAATTTATTTATTCATTAGTAAAAAACGACGATTTATCTATTTCAGCTTATGTGGTGCCACCAACGGAGCCATTCATAGCCGTGGAGAATTTGGTGAGGATCATGCGGCGTCCGGTACCGACTCATGGCAAGATCCTGACGATGTGAAGGAGATTGTTCAACATTGTGTGTCGGAAAGCTAACATGCATTGTCGGAGCGAGCGAGAGTCGTAAGATTCATAGCATCAGTTGGAGTTTGAAACATTGGCGATGACAATGATCTTCTCACAAGACTCCAATCTACAGTCATGGATTCCTCGTACTTGCATACAGCAACGGGTAGTAACAAGTAGAAAATTGAAATATTACTAAATTCATCGTTTTCGATGGAAATGAGATCAGGAATCAACTCAGAACGATCCAAGACGGCCTTCAAAAGCATTTTCTAGAATATTTAATGTTATATCTGAATCAAGCACATATTTTTCAAAGAAGATGTTATACCTCTTTCTGATCGAACCCTAGACAAAGTAAATGCTATAATCCATTGTTGTTCTTTTTGTTCCTATTTCTTTTTAATACAAGCATGAATAAACATAATCAAATATTAACGAAAGTAATAAACATAATAATTGTTAAAATTGAAGAAAGTAATAAAATATGGAATAATATTTTATAATGCTCATTCAATAGTTTTGTTCAAGTTTAAGTTTGTATAATGCTCATTCAATAGAACCGATAGTAAGGACAAGCCCATGTGGCTTCCAACAATAAAAACAAAAGAGAAATAAAAAAGGGGAAACAAACTACTTAAATCATTTATTTTGACGTTTATTATCCGAGTTTTCTCGTTACACGAAAACGACCTAGTTAAAATACTAACACATCTTAGAGTCAATACCAATCATCAAGACATGGAAAAGTATAATGCAATGTTAAATAGAAGGTTTCAGAAAAAATCAAAACATTATAAAATAAATATAAGCTACCACTAATGCAATATGTAGTCCGAATTTTTATTATTTTAGAAACTGAAATTATGAATTTAGGGGTAAAATGTGAGGGTCTATAATAAGATATTTTATGATAAAAATTTAAATTTAATAATAATATTTGAAAGTAATTTAATCTACATATTAGCTAATATTTAAAATATTCAAATAAAAATCAATATATTTAACATAATATTATTATTATTTATCTTTTTGTATTAATATTTTAAAATTATTAATTATTTTATAAATATTAATAAAATAAATAAAATATAATAAATACGTATTATATATATATATATATATATATATATATATTCATATGAAAATTAAACAAATAATTAATGTATTTAATATTATATATATATATATATATATATATATATTTATATAAAAATTAAAAAAATAATTAATCTATTTAATATTATATTTTAAATAGTTTATAAATATTTGAAATTTAACTTCTTTTATTACAAAAAAAAATATTGTCTCTTCTGTTAAAATTCAAAATCAATAATGTTTAGTAGGAAAAAATATTATTTATATATTAAAATAAAAATTTATCAAAAGTCACTTTTTTCATAACTTTTCACCTTTTTTTTATTTAATTCAATCAAATATTTTATATCAAATAAAACAACTTTCACTTTTTTTTATTTTGAGTATTTTTTGAAGTGATTGTAATATTAATAATTATTAAATGTTAATTGTAGATTTACATTTAAAAATATATTATATTATTATATTATTATTATTAAATAAAATTAATAATTTATGTTATTTGAAAAAGTAATTATATTAGTTTTAAAAGTATCATTCAATAAAAGTATTGAAAAATAATAATAAAAAAATCAATAAAATAAATTAAAAGGGTTAAAATATAAAAAAGTAAAATATATTTAAATTAAAAATATATTTACTTAAGATTTATATATTTTAAGTTGGTAAAGTATATTTAATAGTATAAAAAAATCTACAATAATCTCAAAATTATACAGCACTTTCAAAATTAAAAGATCTACCATTAACATTTAATAAATTATTTATATTTTAAAATAAAATTGATCAAAAGTCATTTTTTTCATAACTATTCACCTAATTCTTCTATTTAATTCAATCAATATTTTATATCAAATAAAACCACTTTCAATTTTTTTAGTTGGACCATTTTCAAAATTGAATGTGATATTGGTAATTATTAAATGTTAATGGTAGATCTAAATTTAAAAATATATTATAATATTATATTATTATTATTAAATAAAATTAATAATTTATCTTATTTAAAAAAGTAATTACATTAGTTTTAAAAGTATCATTCAATTTTTGATCTTTTAGAAACTTTAATTAGCTGAGGAAAGATGTGGGTATTAAGAAAAAAGCCAAAAAGGACTAAACAAAACAAGATGATCTACTATTAATTTCTTTTGGCATATTCTTCAAATTATTTTACTTATATATATATATATATATATATATATATATATATATATATATATATATATATATTTTATAATTAATTTATCTACACAATAGTTCTAAAAAATAACTATTTCAGTTTAAAAAACATGAAATTTATAAATCAATTAATCCAAAATTTTATCACATATATTAAACTATCTTGAATGAATTATTGAAAATTAATAAATTAATCCATTCATAATGTATTAATTCTAAATTTTAAAGAACTGAAAAACCTTAACTTTTAAAAAAACAAAACATTTTCTATACCAATTAATACCCATAATCAAATAAAAATAAAATCCCTAATAAATTGAAATTGTCCCCTTAAAATAAATGAATGTTAAATTGGATAGTTTGCTAAGAACTTTTGTGTTTATTTTTATTTTATTTTAATGTGAATAGATAAAAGTTAAATACATAGGGATAATATTTAATTTATCTTACTTTTTTTTATCATGGATATTCTTGAAACCAATTAAATTGAGTAAAATGTCCAAAAGTAAGATTACTTGGTATCTAGCATTAAATTATCATATGATGAAATAAACTTTAAAATAATGATATTACTTGGATTAGATATTAGAATTTTACCAGCTTCACTATAGAGAACAAGGTTTCAAGTTTAAGAGGTAGATTAAATCTATAAACTTGAATCTTATTTAGTTAATTTCTAAAAATATTTATCAAAATGTAGTAGATTGATTTGGGTATATGAATTTTGTTGAATTTATTTATTTTATTATTAAAAACGACAATTTTTCTATTTCAGTTTCTGCGACGCCACCAATGGAGCCATTCTTACTGGTGGCGAGTGTGGTGAGGATCATGCGGAGTGTGGTACTGCCACATGGCAAGATCGCTCACGATGTGAGGGAGATTTTTAAAAATTATGTCTCAAAATTCATTGGTCTGATAATGGCCAAAGCTAACATGCGAGAGTGGTAGAACGATTACCGCCGATGACATTCTATGGACCATGGACAAGCTAGGGTTTGATAATTAGGTTAACACACTCTCCTTTTACATGCTCTGTTATCGTGAGACGGAGTCATTGGGGATGGCGGTCTCATCTAGACGACCAATCATGACTTTGGGGCCAATTCCAGACCTAATGGGCCATCTAGTTTTGTAGGCCCACTATGTACTTGGGTTGCATGGACCGTCTCGTTCAAGTGACCCTAATGTTGGACCCCTGGATCTAGTCCTAGACCTAGTTATGATCCATTCAGGCAAATTAGAAGGTACTAATTGATAGCTTCAATTTTGGAAGTACATGGAAATAAACATGCATGCTTGATTATGTGTATTCAATAAACATGCATGCTTGTATTCGCACAATGATGGTTAAAATTTAAGAATGTAATAAATCATGGGATAATAGTTTATAATGCTACTTCAATAGTTCGATTTAAGTTTTTTATTTGCTAATTAATTAGGTAAACTTATTTTGAAAATACTATTTATTTAAATATTATTTTATATTCATTTATAAAATAAAAATTAATCCTCTAGTTAAATTTAGTTTTAAAATGCTTGGGTGTGATTAAAAGTACAAATAAATAATGTTTTAAAATGAGTTTATTATTAAATCACAATTTGAATAGCTAACCTAACTCCTTTAAATGACAAAGGTTTTTAATGGATTGAATTGTAAAATTGCACTCCTTATAGCAATATAAATTTCACAAATATTCTTTAAAATCTACCAATAAAATTATTTTTGGTTAAAGTTAAACACAATTAAATTATTATTTACATATTATTTATAGATAAATTAACGATATAAAAATGTCACTAATTTAATTACCGAATTTTAAAAATTAAAAGTTTTAACCACCGGTTGTTTGAAATTAATTAGCAAATATCTCATTTCGTGGTAATTCAGTAGTTAAATTAATAATTTTGATAATTTATTTATTTATTTATCTATTAATAATGTTGAAGTTTGAAAATGACTGAATATATTTGGACAAAATTAAATTTATTTAAAAAAGTATTTTGTTTTAGATATCTAATTCGAATACTAATTGAGATAAAATTAAAATAAATTATTTGTTTTAAATATCTAATTCAAATATTGATTTAGATGAGTATATATTGATTTTATATATTAAAAATTAAATATTGTTTTTATTCAAATATTGTTTTTATTCAAATTAATAAAATAAAATAAATATAGATTTTCACCCTATTAAATTTTGTTATATAAAAAAATTACAAATATAGGTTTAATTTTTTTTATTTACAACTTTACATATGAATTATAAAAAATTAATAATTATTTAAATTTTATTATATAAATTTACCATTATATTATACTTTACATTAATTTAGTTTCATAATGGTTAGACGTTATATATTTGAGAAATTTTAATATTGTGGGTATGTTGTTTCAATTTTTTAATATTGTAGGTATGTCTAGTAAAATTTTCATCAGTAAAATGTCTCTAGGACATATTGGTGGCAAGCGTCCTAGCTTGTCGAGCAATTAGATATAGAGGACAAGAGGTGAGCCTCTTCGACGAACGGGAGAGGTTAAGAACGAGTTGTTCAAACCCATCGGTATTTCAGCCAAGATGATACCGTAGGGGTCTTTGTTTCCCCCTATGCATGTGGTATTCTAGCTCAAAGATTTTGGAGGATGGCTTGTCATCCGTTGCGGATCCATGAAGAAATGGACCAACAAAATTGTCATCGTTATTAGGGAAGATCCCACAATTAAGGGGACTTGTCCATATCTGATTTTCATCTTTGTCCATTTCTGGAAGTCGATGATATTGTTTTTGAGGATTGTTTCAGATGTTGTCTTAGTATATCTGTATTCCTCTTGCAGGAGCTTTTTTAAGGACATTAATTCTACATGCGGTTTGAGGTTTATAATATTTTTGTTGTCCATCATTTAGATAAGTCGAAAATTCTCTATGGTTGGGCACATTGGTCTTTCTCCCATATAGTAAATCCTTAATGTATGGCTCCACCTCCTTTGTATTTCCATCATGAAAGTGATGTTTATCTTGAAGTTTGTAACCTCGTGATGGGGTTAGTCCAAAAATCAAATGGTTCCACTCGTTTTCATGGAAATGTTCAACCCATTGGATGAGCTCAACATTCGTCAGCATGGATATTGTCTGTGACTAGAAATTCAAAACCTCACAAAAATGCGTTTTGTTTTGAAAAGAAGGAACATGTTTTAAGATGCTCACTTAGACTATGTTTACACATAATACATATATAGTAGTCACGTAAGGGCTGTAGTGACGAGGTTTTGATTGTTTAAGCATGACAAACAATCGGTTGGATATGAGTATCTAGGTTTTCTTTGTTCTAATAGGAATCATAAGAGAGTTTCATTCGCCGATAGTGGAGGGGGTAAAACCGCTTCCTTAAACCAGGGAATATCCACTCAATTGGGAATTTCCCCCACCTTCACAATGCATATGTCCTAACAGATGACTCATCGCCAACGGGTGTGGTCCATCCCATGGATTCTAGTTTTTCCTCTTGCAATATCACTCGATTTGTACTTCTTTTTAAGTAGGGTAGGGTGAGGGTGATATACCATTTACACATAAGCATTTAATAAGGGTAAAACATATGTGGCTGTTATTTGTTGTACCTTTTGGGACATGCTTATTTAGGTGGAAAATGTAATACAAACGTTTTTCAAAAGCCAAGTTTATGTTTTCGAGTTAAACATTTAATCCTCGGTATAAATAGTCGTCAAAAAAGTTGTAACCCCTTAGCGTGTGCACGTGGGCCTAGGTTGACTCGAGGTTCTACGATTTTAAAATTGGATTGTGTGTCAGACATCGTTTTAAAATAAGATATTGTTTTAAAATATTTTGATAACACCTGATAGTCTTTTAGATTTAATTATAAAATAATTAATTTTATTCAAATTTTAATAATTTAGAGATTTGCAGTAATCAAATGATGATTTTTGTTTTTTATGAAATTCTGGTTTAAATTAATTAAACATAATTAATTTAAGAAAGATTATTTATTTGAAGACAGGGTCGCCAATTGATTTTAAGAAAATCAACAAAAAGGATGTATGTGTACAATAGTACTTTACACTAGAGTTTTGTTTTGGTTCAAAGTTTGGTGATACTTGGAAAAGGCTTTCACGCTTCATCCTCCGTACCCATTTTAAAAATGGTCTCCACTTATAAACCTGACTTTTGAAAATCGTTTGTATAACGTTTGAGTTTTAATCAATATTCTTCTAGTCCTAGTCACACTTCTAGGTTTCAACATTATTGGAAATATTAAAACACCAATATTTAAATGCTGGTACATGTTGCTGATGACAATTTAGAGAGAAATATACTTGAAGAATATCAGTCATTGTAAGGGTGTTAGGATTTAGAAATAAACGTCAAACAAAGTCTTAGTCAAAATATTTGTTTAGGAAACATCTCAAAAATATTTGAAATCATTTTCCAATCTATCGAGATTTTTAGAAAATTGATTGAGGTTCCAATATTACAAAAAAAAATTGGGTTTTGAAAAGTGAAACCAAACAGGCCTTAGGACCAGAGTCCTAGGCCATGGGTCAGATTTTATCGGTCGGTGTCTAAAGACCCTCAGTCTAGGTCAAGGAGCCTCTTGGTTGAGGCTTAGGTTCTTCTGTTTAGTGTAGAAGTCCCCTAGTCGAGGTGTTAAGAGCTCTCGGTCCTTGGCTATGATCCTCGGTCATGATGTATAAACCCCTCGGTCCTAGGCTAGTTCTAGGCTAAGTTCATCGGTCCTAAGTTTGGGAACTCTCGATCATGTGCTTAGACCTCTTGGTCCTAGGTTATAGAACTCGGTCTTGGGGTTCGGGATTCTCTGTCTTGAGTTTAAGCCTCTCAGTTCTTGGATTCGAGATTCTCGGTCCTAGATATAAAAATCATCGATCGTACCTCTCGGTCCTAGCTCAAGAACATCGGTCGGACCGCTCGGTACTAGCTCAAGAACATCGGTCAGACCTCTCAGTCTTATTCAAATTTTCAATCTTAGGTCTCGGTCCAGGTATGAGTTTTCTCGGTCTTGGGTCTCATCCTAGACCGAGGGTGTTCGATCGGACCTCTCGATCCTCAAGAACATCAAAGTTGCAGGTTTTGCAACATTGATTTGTGCTCAGATTCTTTGATCTGAGGGATTGGGTAGCTCCACAAAGCTCCGAGGAACATGTTCATCATCATCTCAAGGTATCAATCGACCTAGATGATGATCAATTTGTTCAAAACAGTTTATGATCAAAATTTAGGTTTTTGATTTTAAAATTGTTTTGAAGTTGAGGAACTAACCAATAGCTTCCTTATACTATATATACTTGATTGTTACCAAAACAAGAACACTACCTACTTGTTTGAACCAATTCAAGACCTAAAAAATTTAATTATTTTAAAATTTTTGTTTTTGATCAAACATGATTGTGATGGATCAAATTATGTCCAAATAGTTTCCCAACATCATTACTATCATGTTGGAAAACTTTATTGGTTGTGATTCAACTTAATTAACCCAAGAATAACAAACCCGATTTTAAAAAAATTCAAATTTGGGTTTTTGTTTTTAAGATTGATTGATCGGTTCTATCATATTCAGATAGTTTTTAATGATTCTATGATCAATAAAACACCATAAACAGCATACATGCTTATGCAATTTGAAATATAAAAATTTCAAAGTCAAAGTGTAAATATGATTTAGAGGGTGATTGAAACATTACTAAGGATTGGAGAACACTCTTTGATCCTTATCGAAGCTTTTGGATTGTTCAGATCTAAGTTTTAAGGTCTCAAATAGAAAATTCGGAAATTTACAAAGCTTCAAGCTTTAATGGAAATTTTTTATTTTCTTTGATTTAAAGGTGGAGAGTGAGTTTTTCCACTTCAGAATGACTTAAGGGATGTATTTGTAGCTACCCTGAGTTAGTGGAGGTTTCAATTGGACTAAATCAGCCAAAAACACGTTTTGGTTGTTCTTTCGACCAATTTATGATATATGGATGAATCACCCCTATATGAGTAGCATAAATGATCAACGAAGATGGGTGATAATTTCATCTTTCGAATCAGCCAAAAAGGTTGACTGTGGAGGAAGCTCAAAAATGGAAAATCAAAGACGAGTCTTTGATCTTATTTTCGCGACATCGCGATGAGAAAGATGATTGGAGGCCAAAACAACGTTGTTTTAGGCGTGTTTAGCGATCGTTGGGTGTTCCATTAGCAATTCGTCAAGGCGCGGAATTCCGTCAACGATCTGATGGATGAAGTTAACGTCCGCGTGAGTGGATCGTTTTCCTCATGTGCGCGTGTCCTTCCGCTACAACGGTCTACGCGCCCTACTCCTGGGCATTGAATGAGAATCTATCGTCCATCTGATGGACACGGTTCATACTGCAGCCAATTCTCATAATTTCGACCACACTAAATTGCGAATTTTATTTTATTTATTTAAAATCTTAAGAGTTTGTTTGAAATTGATTTTCCTTCACCCTTTTGGTTTTAATTTTGGTCTTTTTAAATACACAAAATATTAAAATAAATATGGTAAATATTTTACCAATTTATTTATTATTATTTTAGATTTTTTAGATTTTTAGGGTTACATAAATAATTGTTATAGATGAAAGTGATACAACAATTCAATTATAAATTATTTATTTTTGTCTCCTTAATATTTCTAAAATTATTTTATGATAAAATGAGTATAACATTTATCCCAAATAATTTTATTTTTTGTTTTGACTTTAACCCTGAATTAATTTGATTAATTACTACAATAATTAGTTCTCATTAATTGTTTTAATTGAGTTTTTGATTATGGGATTAATTGTTTTGATTTTATTTACTTAAAATAAATTAAAATTATTATTTTAATATTATAATTGGAATGTTGATTTTTATTGCTTATCTTAACCAATTTTCTAAAGTTTCATAAACTTGTTTTTTTCCCTTTTTGAATTACAATAGTTAACAAGAGGATTGCCCAAATATCAAAATAAAGTGAATATTGTTAGAACTATTGTCTTGAAATAACAGATAATATATATAAAATGATGTTACAAATAAATTAAATAAATACAATATTACAAAAATGAAATCACCAGATAAAATGTTGATTCGAGGCATGTGTTAGACACATTTCACTTAAAACAGTTTCATCGTCTCCCGTTTGTGCTGGAGCTTATCGTAGATGGTTGTCTCTCAGGGTACAACGAATCTAATAGTGATTCTGCACTAAAATCACTACTCGTCAAACTTGATCAGCGTACCTGAACTATCACCGTCGAAGAACACTCACAAAATAAGAAGAGACCTTTTGGAATTCTAGAGTGAGAAAAATTAAGGATGAAGTGATGTGTATTTTTTTTTCCAATGGATGGTGTGGGATAGAATGACTATTTAGATTGTTGAAATAATAAACAGTTAATTAAATCATCAAATTATCCAACGGTTGACATTGTTTGCCTCTTCATTTTCCTTAATATTTCTTCTTAATGAAGGGTAATTGTTTGCCAAAATTAATGAAGACATTTATTTTGCAATACTCACGTTACATGATTTTTTAATCTGTTAATAATAATATTAAATTATCATAACAATTAATAATAATAACAAACTCATGTAAGTCACACTATAAATTAACAACATTTTGTTAATTGGTCATCAAGGAATTTAAATTAATTAATTAATTTAAACATTTGGATCAAATTTCACCCTTTAATTCACGTTTAAATTTCTTGTGAATTTGATTTAATTTTATTACCACATTCTAATTTCCATTCAATAATGGAATTTATAAAATTAGTTTAAAAATTCCAAGAATCCCCCACATTAATGGAAATTGAAAGATTAACCCGGTGAGAGGTTCAATAGTTGAATTGTACATAGGATAGGTAGGTGTAACCCTTTGAATCTTCCCTTATGAAAGTATATAACTTTACTAGCCGATTAGTAGACTCGATGTCCTTGAACTATTCTGTCATTTGTGTAAACGATTATACACTTTCACATAGAATTCTCCCTGATACATGTCAAGCTCTCATGGTTGTGTCCATTTTGGCCATGGAACATGCACCTGGTTCTATGAGAGGGTCTAGAATTGAGCCGTGCAATTCTTTCGAAGCGGCCCCACTTCTCTCTCACATAGGTGATCTCTTTGCTCATAAAGAATCATTAAAAGCGATATGCTTATCCTCGTCAAAATATATATTGTTTCGTTATAGGATTAATCCTCAACAATAACTTTCCAAGTTAGTACAATTAGGTTGTCCCATTGAACCTAGTTCTTGGGATCTCCAGTCTGCATAGGTTGGGTTTTCCTTCATACCAACTTATAGTAGGCTAATGTCTCAAAAGACTTCAAACTATCTCTCTATTCAATAATCTATTAGTGGATCCAGAATGTTATTTTTGACTTACATAGTAAAATTTGATAACTCCATTAGAGAGTATAGTCTAATGACATTATGTCTAAGATGTGTATGTCTAGACTTGTCTTTGACTCTAAGCTTGTCCAATTTCAAATTACTATCACAATAATTAGAAATTTATGTTGGTACATTCTTAGTTAACCTTAGAACATCTTCTAATAAGAAGCATAGTCATTCGTACATGCTTATCATTTAATTTTTTTTATGAAAAAATTGTTTACTTGGCTAACTAGTAGACAAAATGTTTTTGAACTATTCTGCCTTTGTGTAAACGATTATATATTTTACATAAAAATATTTTATTTTTCGACATAAGTCAAAAATATAGATTATAACGTTTAATCTATCCATCATAAGTTTATTAGAAGATTTTCATACGTAGATTGCACTTCTAAGTGTAAACATATTCACTTTAAGACGTAAAGTCTTTCATTTAATAATATCAATATATCATTTGATAACAACATGATATTTTGTTTAGTGCAATTCATATCCTTTATGGATTTAATCATTTTTATCGTAATTTTCAACGATAAAAATATCATACAAAAGACACTTAATGAAATAATTTTCATTGTCTTCATGATATATATAATTGTCACATCCACTTTTTAATAAACGTATGATCAAATTTTCATATTATTATTATAAAATTTGTTATAAGTCATATCAAGACTTTATAAACTTTTTTTTTCATTTATTTCATAAAATTCTTTTGAAGACATCGGTTCTTCAAAGTTTTATGAAAATAATGTCAAAATATGACACGTTTCTTGATTTCAAATATCTCAAATCTAAAATATCGATTTCAACACCAACTCAGCAAATATAAACAAGACATTTTCTTGTTATTTTATTTCTTTTTATAAAGTTGCGCAACTTTATCTTTTATAGAGAACATATATCTCTAACAACAAATTATTTTTACATTTATCATAATATACACAATTATTTTTGTGTTATAATCAATAAAAATATTTGCCCCCACATTCGTGTTGATATCCTTTTTAAATCACACACATTTGTATAATTTAAATCAATGATTTTTTAATCAAGAAATTGTCACACAATTCTTTTACAAATTTCTTTTGTTATACTTATCATACAATGAATAAGATAACTATATAATAAATAATTAATTGAATAAAATATAATTTTTATACAAAAGATTAGAATGTGTATTCATATATAAATCATTCTTCACATAATCTCTACATAAGAAATTAAAAATATTTAATCAATTAAAATATTTATTTCAACACTTAATTTCTATAAAAGAAAGTATAATATTTAATCAAATAAATATTCACCATATCACATTATTTCTACAAAAGAAATCATAATGTTTCAAGCATCTTTGGCCGAAGCCGCTTAAACATTTATTTTCGGTTGCACGTTTGCATCCCGCAATATCGGCACGTTTGCCACATTATTCTCAAATCAAACAAGATTTTCCTTGTAATTATTTGATTTCAAAATTATCAAATTAAGTAGGTCTTAATGATGGTTGAAAAATGTATATCAAATATATTATATTAAACCGAAATTAATATATTCATTATATATGATATTGTATATTATTGCTTCATTAATTTTAGTCACCACAACAAAACAACTAATATATATAGTCAATAACATATAAACGTAATCAAATAAATAATATGTCATATATTATGAAACAAATATATATACAATTTTATTTATCATTAAAAATACCGTTTAAAAAATACATGATAAATAATTATAATATTAATTATTACACTTAATTAGAATGTTGATCATTTATCTTTAATCAAATATAAAACTAACTAATTATATAAATAAATATTCATGTCATCAATTATTCGTTTCTTAATTAATTAGATGAGCTTTAACATTCTATAACAAATCTTTGTCAATCAAGAACACATAATTTATGACAAATTTCAAAATTATCTATTAAAATAAAATAGATAAAAAATAAATCTTTATTTATATATGTATATAAATTTATAGATGATCATACTTATTATGAATGAACATGAATCATCCTATTATTAGCTAATATGCATGATTTATATTAATAATCACTTAGCAACGTAATCAAATAAAACATAACTACATATGTACATCATGTCATAATCGTAGTAATTATATTATCGTGTTTTCACCGATAATCCACGTGAAGCGACAATGCTCAAAACAAATCTAGGTGGATCGTTCTCTCCGAGATAATTCTTGCGAAAATATTTCGAGTTACATAATTGTCTCTTTCAATGCATGATTAGAATAAATTCTAACACAAAGAACTTATTTAATCTCAAGAAATTAAAATGTCTCAAAATATTAATGATAACATTATTTTGACAAATTAAATTTCTACATAAGAAATTGTTAGGACACCCAATACATTTCATAATTTCTATTTAAGAAATTATAATGATTTCAACCTTCATAATTAATGTCATTTAAACAAATCATATTATATATATATATATATATATATATTATAAAAATCATTATCAACCCATTAATCTCATAATTTTTACACAAAAAAATTATAATGATTTTCACATCAAGACTGAAGTCTGATTTTTATAAAGAAATCATTAACTACACCATTCATCTCCAACATCAATGGATATATTTATTTTAAGGAGTCTAATTTCTACCAAGAAATCATTGACTACCCATTCATCTCAAAATTTCTACACAAGAAATTTGAATGATTTTAATATCAATGACTACTAAAGTCATTTAAGCTAGTCCGATTTCTATAAAGAAATCATTGACTATCCACATTTAACTCGTAATTTCTACACAAGAAATTGGAATAGTTTCAATATTAATGACCAAAGTCATTTTAGCAAATTTGATTTCTACAAAAGAAATCATCTCATTAGCTAGATTTGAACACAGGACCTCCATTCCGCCACGAACCATTGCATCTAAACTTTGAACCACTGCGCACGTTCAACATTGTACCACTTTTATGACCTTTTGTATCCTTTAATTAGAAAAATATATTTATTTATTTGACTCAACTCTGTCAACAAACAAATATATACACACATTTTAAAATGATATCTTAATACCATAATAAAATATAGTATGTAAAATAATGTATAAATAAATAGATTATCTCTCTTTATTTAATAATCATTATACCACATTCTTATTAATTACCAACTCTTAATTAATTTAAGAATGCATATATTATAATTAATTATTTTAAAACTGAAACAATATGTTTCAATTATAATTAATTTTAATTACTATTATTAATTTATTTCTGAAAATTAAAAGATAACTCTTTAGTTACTTTTTTTCATTTATTATTAATAATAATTTTAATAACCAACAAACATTCAAGTAAAAATAAAATAAATTATTGTTTTCTAATTTATTTTCTAAAAAATGTTTGTACAATAATTATATATCATTTTTATTTTTTATTTTAGAATATATATCTACATCAACATATATTAGCTTATAAAAGTAAGCTTTCATACCAATAATATTATTAATAATTAACATTATATGTATACAATAAAGACTTATCTTTATTTGTAGATCCGTCTTATTCCTTTAGATGAACAACTTTATCTTGTCGAAATAAGTTATCATCTGTTTTATAACATCATAACTCGTATCCCTGAAACATCAAAGACAAAATTTTGATGGCACAAGCTACTAAATAACTTAGCACACGAAACTGTTTTAAGATTGTTAGAACTATTGTCTTGAATATAATAGATAATATATATAAAATAATGTTACAAATAAATTAAATATATACAATATTACAAAGAACGAAATCACCAGATAAAATGTTGATTTGAGGCATGTGTTAGACACATTTCCCTTAAAACAGTTTCATCGTCTCCCGTTTGTGCTGGAGCTTATCGTAGATGGCTGTCTCCCAGGGTACAACGAATCTAATAGTGATTCTGCACTGAAATCACTACTCGTCGAACTTGATCAGCGTACCTGAACTATCACCGTCGAAGAACACTCACAAAATAAAAAGAGGGCTTTTGGAATTCTAGAGTGAGAAAAATTAAGGATGAAGTGATGTGTATTTTTTTGTCCATTGGATGGTGTGGGATAAAATGACTATTTAGATTGTTGAAATAATAAACAGTTAATTAAATCATCAATTGATCCAACAGTTGACATTGTTTGCCTCTTCATTTGCCTTAATATTTCTTCTTAATGAAGGGTAATTGTTTGCCAAAATTAATGAAGACATTTATTTTGCAATACTCACGTTACATGGTTTTTTAACCTGTTAATAATAATATTAAATTATCATAACAATTAATAATAATAACAAACTCATGTAAGTCACACTACAAATTAACAATATTTTGTTAATTGGTCATCAAGGCATTTTAATGAATTAATTTTAATTAATTAATTCAAACATTTGGATCAAATTTCACCCTTTAATTCACGTTTGAATTTCATGTGAATTTGATTTAATTTTATTACCCACATTCTAATTTCCATTCAATAATGGATTTTATAGAATTAGTTTAAAAATTCCAACAAATATGAATTATTTATTTGAGTAGACTTAATTTATTAAACTTTATTTCTCTTGGAATGGATTGGAATTAAGCTTAATTATTATGTTCTTATAAAATAGCTATGAATTGAATGAAGAGAAAGCATGATGACTCCAAATTAAAAAGATGACTAATTGAATTGTTGATTACTTTGAATGAAGTCAATTCTTGATTATTTTGAATGATCACATGCTTTCACATCTTAGTTTTCATATCTTAGTTGATAGTTGAACGTGATATCATGTAAAGATGCTTTCAAGGATATTCATGTTCGCCTCTATGATTCACTTGAATGATGAAGATAAATAGAAACATGAGAAAGTTTTTGAATGCTTGAATGATCACAAGTTTTCATATCTTGGTTTATAGTTAACATAATAATGTGAAAACATGCTTTGAAGGGCTTCAATTTGATTGAATGTGGAGTGGATGTTTTGAATGATATGCATGTTTGCCTTTGGGCTTGACTTGAATGATGAAGATGTATATAAACATGAGAAGTATTTTGAATGCTTGAATGATATATGAGATACTTGTTTATGTCTTTTCTGTTGATGATCTTGGTTCAATATTCACGAAAAATGTGCTTGACTTGATTCAATTTCAATCAAGTTGATTATTTGATTTGCATGATTAGTTAAATTTGATGTTCTTAAATGATAAGATGCTTTGTATTGATAATTTGATGATAGAAATTGTAAAATATTATGACATACAAATGAATAACAAAAAATAATTTTAAAACATAGTAAATATAATATTACTTTCTATAGGTATTTTAATCTCTAATACAGTTGTGATCATCATAAAATTAGTTTAATCATCAAGGTTTTTAATTATCATAAAATAAGAAAATTGTGTATATGAATTTGTTTTAGTTTGTTACTTTTTCTTTAAAGAATTTTAAAAAAATATTTCTCTTAAATTAATAGTTTGTGTATAATTGCTATTCTTATTACAAATCAGTTCTTATATTTTTTCATATTTTAATACGAAATATTGTCTTCATTTTTTATTTAATAAAGTATTTTTAGATGTTATTCTCTCAATAATGATAAGATTGAATAAAATGTAATATGTTCGAGTATTCACACTCTGAACATTTTAAAAAAAGAAATTTGAATAAATTAGATTAATTATAATTAATTATCATAAAAATAAAAATAAAAATAAAAATTAAACTAAATTCAAATAATAAAACTTTGTCATCGATGTTATTATTTTCAATTTTGCATTTGCTTCTATTCATCACTTGTAATTGTTTTATAGCCATTTACAACCTCACCACATTCTACCTTTCAATCTTCAAAACCCTATCTCTATCTCCTACTTATGTGTAGGAAGAAACTCAAGAAATTATTAAAGGTTCAAGAGGTTTTTCATTTTCTTTTCTTAATTAATTTCTAACTGTAATTATCCAAAGTTTTAAATTATTGCATGACAATATTGTATAAACTATAAAAATCATTTGAAATTTTTTTCTTATAATTTTTTAGAATTATAGTTATTAAGTTATTAGTTCACAAAGTTTAGAAAATTGAAAATATATTCCTAACAAGTCTTAAAATGGTGAAATTATATATTCGGACTTAAGAGACATGCTTGGAAGTTGCCATGTATTGAGATACCAACTTTGTGGGAAGAGGCTCAGCCGATTGGGAGGTTCTAGGAGGCGCGGAGCAAGTTAGGAATGCGGCTCGGGAGACAAGGAATGGTCCAAAAAGTGGCATGGGAGGTTAGGGGTTCTCATCCTGGCCTCCACATTTATTTTCTTTATTTTTTGGGAGCGCGCCTTTGGATGTCAATGACAACCAGATACACGAATGATTGTCTCAAATCTTGAGTCGTCCTCTTCACTCATCAGGAATTCTCTGGTCCGGTGAAAAGAAACCTTCTCATGTATATTTTTTCTCGCGACATTAGATCTAGAGAGATTGATTCTAGAATGAGAAACTCTTCTATAGTTGATCAAAATATTTTAGTTGTATATTGAATTGGTAATTACATTTAGTTTTTAAGAGAATGTATATTTTTTTAATTATAACTAGTTTTTTCAATTTCCTATTTGTTTATTCTCATCAATAGATTCCTGAAAAATCTGTTCAGAGATGTTTTCTGGAAGTACTTATTTATTATTCTCTCAATATCAATATTGTTTCTAACTTGTAATGATAACTCTATGCATTCCTTGTTAGGATTATGTTACATTATTAAATATTGATTGAGAACGAGACATTGAGATTGAAAGACATTTATATTTGTGTGACATTTATCATCTTCACTTGAATAATGTCTCATAGCAACATTTATATCATTAATATTTATTTCTTTATTAGAATACTATCAAATTTGAAAAAAAATGCAATCATAATTTGGGTGATTATTTTTATATTTTGATAGTCCTTATTATTGAGCATTTAAATTTATGTTATCAAAACACTTTTTCATTTTAACTATTAATTTTCAATGGAATTATTTGAATTTTCTTTATATATTTTTTTTTATTGAAATTGTGTTTTTATAAATTTGACTCTTGTTTTATGTCATCTCAAAAGATTACAAATTTTGAGTAACGGTAATTTTGAATTTATTTTTATATTCAAAATGAAATTATATTATTTTATATTTTATTAAAAAAGTATATTTTTATAATAAATTGTTTTTAGAGTTTTTTTTTTTTTGTTAATAATAAGTTTTTATTTGTTGACTGTATTTTATATGTTTTATTATAAAATTGAATTTAATATTGACTAACTGATAAATTCTTGATATAATTGTAAAAGTTTAAAAAATATTGGATAAAATTATATTTTACACTTTGATGATTTATATCACAATTGTTGTTTAGGGCATGTTCAATTTTATCTATTAAGGCTCAAACTTTGAGTTAAGTCATTTATGACTCAAACTATTAAACATTTAACCATTTGATGCTTTTCTCAAACGAACTAAATGTCCGTCTATTTTACTTTATGTAACATTATTTTATTTTTAATTAATTGACATTTGTTCGTGTTCTATAGATTCGATAGATTCGAGACAAGCAAAATGGGAAGCTTATTCTCCCCAATCTTGCTTGTGTAGTTCACTTGCAATTGTTGTATATCCATTTATCACATCACCAAATTTTACTATTCAGTGTTAAAACCCTATATCCTACTTAGACTTAAGAAAAAACACAAGAAACAACTACGTCAGTTTATATAGTTTAAAAGGTTTTGAGTTGAAGTAGTCACCAATTGCGAGATTCTATCATTCATTAAGCAGTTGGTGCATTGAAGTATGTTTTCATTGAATCGGGTTTTTTTGTCTACACTTATTTTTGTTGATTTCTTAACAATTATTTCATTCTTTTGGTGATAAAGTTTCATTACTAATTTAAAGGAACTGAATTGAGTTTAAGATCCGATAACACTTGGCAGGAATGGCAAGAAAATAATATCTTATTCCGGATATTATTCCTTGAAGACCAACGTCAAAAGTGGTTCTTGTCTACAACATTTAAATAGTGATAGGATTATGTAACTTGTTGATTAGTTTATCAATTATAAGTAATTTATAATAATATATAGTTTATAATAATAAATAAATAAAGTTATTGTAATTACAAAATATATAGTTTATTTTTATTTATAAATTATAATTTATTGTTATTTATAATAATATTATGTATTAAAATTGCATTCTTGACCTATACATTTTGGATTTTCAATACTATTTTTTTTTTAAACTGTTTTTACTTGATCTTAGTATATTGTTTTTGTAAGTAAAAAATTTGTCAAAACAAATTCAAGTTTTAAAAAGTAACACAATTTTCATTGTGGTGTTAAATAAAATTTTGGTAAGAAAGAAAATGTCAGAATATAAATACTGAGATGGTTACAATTTAGTATTGATCTTAGTCTTTTATCTATTTATCAAAAATTTATTGTTCTTTATCTTTTCTAAATAGTTTTATTTTGTTAAATTAGTTGCAGTTGAGTTTCGATTTGTTAGGTTTTAATTAACCATGGTTTGAAGATGAAATTAGTTAACATATCTACATCGGTTTCAGGAAAGGATCGGATAATTATTTTCTAATATAAGGTTAGAAAATGAGTAGTTAAATACCGTCGAGTATCCCCGTTGTCATCCCTAGGCAAAGCGAGAAGGATAGGCTATAAGGATATTTAATTTATTTTTTAATTATGTATAATATTTTATAAAAATAATTAGAGATATATAATACTTCAAAGTTATTTTTAAAAAATTAGATTAGTTGGTTAATTATATTTTATAAATTTAGTATTATATGTTAAATATTTAAAAGAATTATATTTAGTTTAAGTAGTTTTTATTATTTTCTTTGTCAACATTTTTAATTGTTTTAAAAATAATTTTTTTTTATTTTTATTTTCAATACTAAATTTAATAATATTTTTTAAAATATTATAATTGTTTTTTAATAGTTATATTATAAATTAAAATAATAAACATTTATTAACTATTTAAGACATATCAAAATATCATAAATTAAATTTTAAATTTATTTTATATTATTTTCATGTTTATGGTTAAATAATAATTTAATTATTATTAATTTTTTCATTTTTTTTAACCAGATAAGTGTTACGTAAAAAGTCAACCATTTTCGTAAATGATTTTTTCTTACTCGATAGTCATGCATCATTAATTATCTTCATTTTGAGTCTCGAGTAAGATGAGGAACTGGAATTATAGGCGCGAATAAGAGTACATTTAAAAAATTGATTTGACTAGTTTTGACTTATGAGAGTTTCCACCCAATTTAATTAAAATTAGAGAAAAAGAGTCGTGTTGAAGAACAATTTTATTTTAAAAGAGGTTTTATTTTAAGTTGGATGCTTATCTAGACATGATAATTGGTCTCAGTGTTATGTCTCACATTCCCGTCAAATGATAATCTCTACTTTAAACTTTTAGTCATTTAAAAAGATATTACTTTATACCTTATTTATTTATCTAGTCTTAGAGTATGAATCTAAAAATGAATTCAAACATAAACATGTGTCAAGTTTTGTATCATTAAATTTTTAAAACATGTATTTATGTCATTATCATAAATCTAAAATAAATAAATAAATGTGTTAGTACCTATAGATGAGTATCGGATGTTCAAAAGACAAAGTACATGTACACGAGTAGTGGAGGCTCGAAAGACAAAATTATCTGTAGACATGTAGCGAAAACTCGAAAGACAAAAGTTCTTATAGAAAATGTAAGGTGTCAGTGTAAATATAATCCAAACAAACCCTTATTTAAGTTTATTATTTATATTTTATTTTTATTAAAAATGATTTTTGTATTTTCATACAATTCTTAGAATATTCTTAATACAAGTTATAAAAATAAAAGAACTCTTATATTTTAGAATTACACCAATTATCAAGACATAGAAAAGTATAATTTAATGTTAAATAGAAGAAGGTTTAAAAAAATTCATTAAAAATTGAAACATTACAAAATAAAAATGAGTTACATAAGAAGTTTACCATTTCTAAATACTCCTGAAAAGATATCTAAGCTAACTCTTGATCTTTTAACACATTCAAATTCCGAAATTCAGAAAAATAAAAAAGTTTTGAAATTATATAAAATGAGAATTTGAATTTGAAACTCTTCTCCCTCATTCTTCTTTCCTTTTCCTCTTTTCTTCATTTTTTTCTTGACCTAAAACTTTATCTACAATTGTAGAAGCTACCACATGCCAATTAAGTCAAATTCTTTAATGAAACAATTTGTCTTGTCTTATCCATATCATGTTGTTCTTTTTCTCTTACTCAAATCTTATTAGACAGTAAATAAGGTTAAAATAAATTTTAAATACTATAAGATAACAAATAAAATAAAATAAAAAATTTATAAGATGATAATAAAAATTAAGATAAATTTTATATATTAGTTTAATCCAAGAAACTTAATTGTTTATATATATATATATATATAGTTTTATTTAAAAATAGTTTAAATTTTAATTATTCTAGAAACTAAAATTATGAATTTAGGGTGTAAATAGTGTCTAGCTATAATAAGATATTTTACGATAAAAATTTAACATGTATAATAATATTTTAAAGTAATTTAAACTAAATATTAACAAATATGTAAAATATTCAAATAAAAATTAATATATTTAACACAATATTATTATTATTTTTAATCTTTTTGTATTGATATTTTAAAATTATTAATTATTTTATAAATATTAATAAAATAAATCAATAAAATATAATAAATGTGTATTATATATATATATATATATATATATATATATATATATATATATATATATATTATATGAAAATTAAAACATAAATAATCTATTTAATATTATATTTTAAATAGTTTATATATATTTGTAATTTAACTTCTTTTATTACAAAAATATTTTGTATTCTGTTAAAATTCAAAATCAATAATGTTTAGTAGTGTAAAGCCCAAAATTGACCCTTCCCGAGAAGGGGTTTTCGTTACTCAATAGTTGCGTCCTATAACTCACATTTCTCTCAAGTCTCGAGTGAGAGAAGTAACCAAAATGGTAGACTTGACTAGAGAATATTTAAAAAATGTCGATTTAGACTAGCTTTGACATTTTAGAATTACCACCTAATTTACTACTCGAGAAATTAGGAAAGAAAAATATTTTGTGTGTTCAAACGCATTTTAGAAATTTTGTTCTTAGTTTAGTGTTTGGTTACACGTGAAAAAAGGTTATCACGATATGTCTCACATGTCTGTCACATGACACGTGACAGTCTCTACTTTAAACTTTTGACCATTTAAAAATAATATTATATATACCTTATATATCCAATCATAGGCATGTGTCTAAAGATAAATCAAAACCTAAACATGTCTAGTTTTGTATTATCATATTCTTAAAACAACTTACGTTTAACTTACGTCTATGTCATGATTTTAAATCTAAATTTAATGAAATAAAATAAAAATACTAATATCTATGAGCGAGAAGTATGAGCGTGAAGTGAAACTAAAATACAAAGAAAGTTTATGTTATTTTGAAAAAGGAAGTAAAATTCAATCAAAAACTTAGTTAAGTTTTATTTATATATATTATTTTTATTGTTTTAATACAAGTTATAAAAGAAGAAAGAAATTGAATGAAATATTCAACGACTTCTAAATAAGTATATATATTTTTATTGAAAATATTATTTTTGGGTATTTTATATTTTTCTTTTGCATGTTTTAGAATTAATTAAATTATCTGGATTAAAATAAAAACAAATAGAAGCAAGAATTGGGAAACCAAACTGGCCTTATGGCCACCTCTTTAGTTGGAGTTAGGTGGGCCGGGTAGATGAATCAGGTAAAGGAGGGTAAGCGGGTTTCAACAAAACTTTGGCAGTGGAGATAAGAGATTCCAAGTTCAAAACTTTGGAATGCATTTTTTAATTATCAGGAAGGTGGAAATGCATTAGCTTCGAGAAGGATATTTTTAATAAAAGAATCTATGCGAAGTGGTCAAGAGTGTGGAAGCCAGGGGCACAAGGCAATCGGGCAGTCGTGCAACTGTTACTGATCATTTCTCTATATTTGCATTCCGGTCTGAAGTTGAAAAGTTACACATGTCTCATGTACCGTATGTTAGTGCGGTGGGTAGTTTAATGTATGTCATGGTATGCACTAGACCTGATATTGCGTATTCAGTCAGTGTTATTAGCATGTTTATGTCTCGACGTGGTAAGGAACACTAGCAAGTGGTAAAGCGAATATTTCGCTATCTAAGAGGCACATCAGATGTTGGTCTCATTTATGGGAGTAATAATTGTGTCTCGTAATTGGTTATTAGACTAGTTTAGGCTGCAGATATCGATGATAGAAGATCAATGACTGATTATGTTTATACCATTGGTGACTCTGTGGTTAGTTCGAAGACAACATTATAGGCGATTGTGACATTGTCCATTACTGAGGCTGAGTATATGGCGCTAACGGAAGCAGCCAATGAGGGGATATGGTTAAAAGTGTTAATCATTGATATTGATATCCGCAATTGTTTTTTGTGATAGTTTAAGTGTTATCTGTTTGGCCAAATATCAAGTGCATCATGATAGAACCAAATATATTGATGTTCGTTATTATTTTCTTCGTACTGAGAGAAGAATCAAGTTGAAGATCAGCACTCATCATAATCTTGTTGACATGTTCACAAAGTCGGTCTTCTTAACAAATTCACTCATTGTTTGGACTAGCTAAATGTTGAGAGTTGGAAGTAGCCTCATAAGACTCTTCTTGTCGGGTGATACTAAGGTAATGGAGATTTGTAACAATTTGTCTTTAGTATAGGAATTAATATCAACCATTAATTATTTGTGATTTAAATTAATTTTTGTTACATTATCATTATTTTACAGTTAAGCTTATTTAAGTTAAGGTGTTTATTTCTTGTAATTTACATTAATAGATGTAGTCCATTTTATTTACCGTAAACTTTTGATCTTTCATAATTAAAGTTTTTCATCATCTATTTTTTTTTATATGTTCATCACTTTCTTACCTTCCACACAAGGATAATACCAAGACTGCAGTTTGATAACCAATATAAGGTAATAATCAAACAAAACTGAAAGATGTAAATGTAAATCCATAACTTCATTCTTTAATTTCAGAAACTCAAGTCATAGACAAAAATAATTCATAAATCAAAATAGAGAAAGAAATTCCAACAGGGTAATAGAATAGGAATTCAAATCACATTTATGATCCAAATTGGATGATACAATCTGGATTACATCTTTTTTCAAATGAAGATGAAGGAAGGGAGAAGTAGAACTTAACTAACGATCCGGAACTCCAACAACCTGTGCAGACAATCAAAGGCGAGTGGCTCGCGGTTATGGATCCCAGCAACACCTGAAGATCGTAGAGAGAGTCTAACGCCGCCCCTAGCGATTGAGCAACGCCACTTGACTGAGATCCGACCTCAAAAAGCCACCGGCAAACAGGAATTAGTATGAATTAGTATGACAGCGGTCCAAAAACCTCCCGTTTCTTCTGTCTTCTGCCTCCTTTTCTAGTGGTTTTCTTCTGTGCATCGTGAACCTCGCGTCCCCAAGATCATCTAGCTTCCTGTCTCGTATGATTCGATTCAGTGATCCCCAAAGGAGAATCTGTTGGCTTTGATAACAGAGGTCGTGAGAGAGAGAGAGAGAAACGAGTTGGAGAAGAAGGAATGGGAAAAGATATTTTTCTGATTTGCCATGGGCTTGTTTGATTTGTTTATTTTGGGGTCTAGGCATCTTCGCCCTGTTTGGTTTGTGGTTTGGTAATTTGCAGCCCCGTTTGGTTAAGCGGTCTACACAATTCCTCTATTTTTTTCAATCTTCAAAACAAATGAAAAAGATAAAATATTAATTTTAATTATGATATTATTATTTTATTAAAACAAAGTCCAAATTTTAGTGTTGTCTACAAGTAGAAATAATAATAATAAATTATTTATATTTAAAAATAAAAATTGATCAAAAGTCACTTTTTTTTTTTCGTAACTTTTCACTTAATTTTTTTTTTTATTTAATTCAATCAAATATTTTATATCAAATAAAACCACTTTCACCTTTTTTTTAGTTTGACCATTTTTTTAAAGTGGATGTGATATATATTGAAAATTATTAAATGTTAATGGTAGATCTACATTTTAAAATATATTATAATATTATGTTATTAATTTTAAATAAAATTAATAATTTATCTTATTTTAAAAAATTATTATATTAATTTTATAAGTATCATTGAATAAAAGTATTGAAAAATAATAATAAAAAAATCAATAAAATAAATTAAAAAGGTTAAAATATAAAAAAATAAAAAATATTTAAATTTAAATTATATTAATTTAACTGATATTTTTTTTAAAGTTGGTAAAGTATATTTAATAATATAAAAAAATCTAAGACAATTTCAAAATTATACAAAGTTCAATGAAAGGTGATTTAATTATTTTTAAAAAATAATATAATCTAAAATTTTATCAATTTTTTGTATTTACTTTTTAATTAAAAATATTTTATCTGATTTAATTATATTTCTTATATAAAATAAAAATAAAAATAAATAAATATTTTATTTTTGATAATTTTAGAAATAACTGTGATCCTGATATACTAATAATTTGATAAAATTAGAAATAATTGTAAATATACTTAGTTTAGGTTATGGATGCATGATTAATAAGAATAAGCTAAATAAATGAATCATATATCATCGTATCATTAGTGTGGTAATATAAATCAAAATAATATCATATTATAAGATAGATTACTCCAAACCCAGTGTAAAAATGATCTCATTCAATTTTTGATTTATTAGAAACTTTAATTAGTTGAGGAAAGTTATCGATATTAAGAAAGAAGCAAAAAAAAAAAAAAAGTAGAAAGTGACTAAACAAAATGAGATAATTAGGAACTAAGATCTACTATTGCTTTTTTATATATATATTCTTCAAATTATTTTACTTTATATATATATATGGTAATTAATTGATGTGCATAATAATTCTAAAAAATAAATATTATAATAACTATTTTAGTTAAAGAACATGAAATCTATAAATCAATTAGTCGAAACTTATTATCACATAAATTAAACTATCTAGAATGATTTGTTGCAAATTAATAAATTACTTAATTCAAAATGTATTAATTCTAAATTTTAAACAACTGAAAAACTTTAACTTCTAATAGAAATAAAACATTTTCTATACAAACTAATACCCATAATCAAATAAAAATAAAATCCCTAAAAAATTGAAATTGTACCCTTAAAATATAAATATTAAATTGGATAACAATAAGATAATTGGTTAAGAACTTTTGTCTGTATTTTAATTTATTTTAACGTGGATAGATATAAAAATTAAATAAATAGGGATAATATTTAATTCATCTTACTTTTTTTTATTATGGATATTCTTGAAACCAATCAAATTGAGTAAAATGTACAAAAGTAAGATTACTTGGTATCTAGCATTAAATTGATAAAATGAGCTATAAAATAATGACATTACCTTAGATTTGATATTAGAATTTTACCAACTTAACTATGGAGAACAAGGGTTCAAGCTCAAGAGGTAGATTAAATCTATAAACTTGAATCTCCTTTAGTTACTTTCTAAAATTATTTACCGAAATGTAGTTCATTGATTTGGGTATATGAATTTTGTTAAATTTATTTATTTAATTATTAAAAAACGATGATTTTTTTATTTCAGCTTCTGCGGCGCCACCAACAGAGCTATTCATACCCGTGTCGAATGTGTTGAGGATCATGCGGCATGTGGTACCGCCACATGGAAAGATTGATGACGATGTGAAGAAGATTGTTCAACACTGTGTCTCAAAATTCATTAGCCTGATAACTGCCGAAGCTAACATGCATTGTCAGAGTGAGAGTCGTAGAACGATTATCACCGATGACATTATGCGGTCCATGGCCAAACTAGGGTTTGATAATTATGTTAACACACTTTCCCTTTACATGTTCCGTTATCGTGAGGCGGAGTCATTGGGGATGACGAGACGACCCATCATGACTTTGGGGCCAATTCTAGACCCAATGGGCCATCCAGTTTTGCAGGCCCACGATGCAGTTGGGTCGCATGGACCTTCGAATGTGATGAATGGCAAAAGAGGAAGGGACGGTTCTTCTCGCTCAAGTAACCCTAATGTTGGACCTGGACATGGACTTAGACTAGAAGGTCCTAATTGATAGCTTCAATTTTGGAAATAGATGGTAATCCTAATGATGTAACCAAAAACAATACTTGATTATGTGTATTCAATAAACATGCATGTTGGTATTTGGATAATGATGGCTAAAATTTAAGACGATAATAAAAAATGGGACAATATTTTATAATGCTCGTTCAATAGTTCAGTTTAAATTTTGATTTGCTAATTAATTAGGTAAACTCATTTTAAAAATACTATTTATTTAAATATTATTTTATATTCATTTATAAAATAAAAATTAATTCTCTAGTTAAATTGAGTCTTAAAATACTTGATTGTGATTAAAATTGTGAATAAAAGCATAAATAAATAATATTTTTAAATGAGTTTATTATTAAATTAAAATTTGAATAACTAGCCTAACTCCTTTAAATGACAATGTTTTGAATGGACATGCAAATTATTTATTCATAAAATTATACAAAATAAGGTTTTTTTTTTAACAATTTTAAATATAATTAACTTATTATTTATGTATCATTTATAGATAAATTAACAAAATTATAATATCACTAATTTAATTATCAAGTTTTAACAAATTAAGGGTTTTGACTACCGATTTTATGAAATTAATTAGCAAATATCTCAACTAGCTATAATTAGGCAGTTAAATTAATAACATTGATAATTTATTTATAAATATCACCTAGTTTTAACTATTTTTTTTATTCTATTAATAATGTTAAAGTTTGAAAACGAACAAATAGATTTGGACAAAATAAAATTTATTTAAAAAGTTATTTTGTTTTAAATATCTAATTCGAATATTAATTGAGATAAAATTTTAAAAAAAAAAATATTTATTTTAAATACCTAATTTAAATATTGATTTGAATGAAATATATATTGATTATATATATTAACAAATTTAATAACATTTTTCTTCAAATCCAATTAGAGTTATTTTCCAACCGGCTCAATCAAATTTGTTTTTTTGAAAAACAAATAAAAGACGAGTTTGAATGTTAGTTATTATTTGATTTAATAAGTCAATATATCATGTAATTTCGTATAATAAATTGTAATTTACTAATTTGTATAAATTCTCATGCTCTCAAAATATAACATTAATAAAATTATGCGAGGTAAATCAAATAATTAAATAAGTAAAGTAATTATGACATAAAACTTACAAACCAGCATTCTTTAGAGCCGGGAGAGATGCTCCTATATTAATATAGGATTTCTCCCTATAACTATTTTCTAAAAAAAAAAAAAATTTATACTATATAATATATTAGTTAAAAAAAATTAACCAAATTAAATAAACATATATTTTAACCTTATTAGGTTGATTATATATAATGTTAATTTTTTAATAATGTTTTAAATAAATTTTGAATTTTGAATTTTATTTATATTTATTACTAAAATAAAAATACATAAATAAATTAATATAAAAGAAAAGTACAAATCCTTACTTAATTATTTAAACTTTATTATATATATATATATATATATATATATATGTGATATTTGTATTTTTAAAATATATAATAAATACTTATTATTTTAATATATATATAAATTAAATTTTTATTTTTAAAATTTATTAATTCTTGAATTGTTTTGGTTATTATTATTATTATATTGATGTTGATTTTTTAAAAAATAAATTTTAAATTATTAATTTTGTTTATTTATAATTAATATAAAAAAATTATTTATTTTTTTATTAATTCATTAAATTTACAAATAACAAAATGAGAAATGATTAAGTGAGGGAATTTGGTGAGGGAATTTGGTGAGGGAATGACGTGGCATAATCTTATTCGCTGAAAAAATCAAATAATTTCTCTCTTTTCACTCTTTCCTCTCACTTTTATATTTTTGAACTAATTAAGGTAATGCCACGTCATTCCCTCACCAAATTCCCTCATTAAATTCCCTCACTCTATCACTCCTTATAAATATAGTTAGAAAAGGAAAGCTAGAAAAAGGTGAGAAGGAATAAAAAAATAAGTTTATTTTTAATTCAAATCACTGATGAATTGACTCATTTTCTTTTATGATAAGATGTAAAAAAAAATATAAATTTATCAGAAAATATAAATTAAAATGATAAATATTAACTATTTAAAATATGATAAAATATGATTTTTAATTTATAATTTTTATTTTATTATTTGAATATATATATATATATTACATATTTATTATATTTTATGGTTTTTTATTTACTTATATATAAAAATAATTAATAATTTTAAAATATTAATACTAAACTAATATAATAAAATATGTTAAATATATTGGTGAACCATCTCATTTTATATTGATCAAAAACGGATTACATAAGTGCTTTAGACCTCCCAGAAAAAACTCATAAGGATTCTACCCTAGATGTAAAAGACATCATTTTTAAGGATTCACCTAGTTAATAAGTAATAACCATTCACTAAATAATTAATTTAAAATATCATTATACTTAATAACTTTTTATATATATAATTTATAAATATAATAAAATATCAAACCAACTATATAATACATATTTGAACCATCTCATAATCATTCTTAGCAGCCACATATATTTTTTATTTACAATTTTGACTCATTAATTATTATATTAATCAACAAATTATCCATACTCATAAAAAAAAAGTTGTAAATAAAAAATAAGAAAAATTATATGAATATCTATAATAACAATCAAACTTAAGAAACTCTTTTTAATATCTTAAGTTTTTTAGAATTCATTTTTATGCAGTTTTATAGACCTTGTTAAACACAATTTTATATAGTTTAGATGTTTAACTGAAAAATGATTATAATGAGGAATTTGTAATTAAATAAGTTAATAGAATGCATGTTCATGAATCAAGTTATTTGGAGTAATATTCAAATTGTTATAGATATTTTACAAAAATATATCACCAAATAAATCTTTCAATTTTTATAATTTCAAACATACTATGTGAACTTCATAGGTCATATCTAGATAGAATTAATTGGAGATATAAAGAAAGTGGTAGATATATGTATGTTGCATGTTGTGTAACAAATTCAAACAATGTGGATCAATATCATTGTATGATCGACAATATACAAAGATGCGATAGAAAAAGTCAAGAAATTGTAATTTTGGAACCTTATCTTTTTCCTCCATATAACCTATTAGGGATAAAAATATATATAAAGATTTGAAAGAAACAAAAATCTAGAAATCTTAATTTTTTGGACCTTACTTTTTTTCCTCCATATGACATATTAAGGATAATAATTGATAATAATGTTCCTACACAAAGTTGTAGATATATGAACCATATAAATTATATAAAAATTAAAAATAATTTTTATTGATATAAGTTCACAATTGAACACCAACGAATATCGTTTTGTTTTGTCAAATATACATTTTCTCGTGGCATTAGATAAGACTTTTTGTTAGGGTCTTCAAATTAATGCATCGGTCCTAGAATAATTCCTGCACCCTTTCTCGGTCCTATTGTGCACATGGGCCAATTTCTGTTTTTTTGTTTAATAATTCTGTTTTTCTTTCCCTTTATGTTTCTCAAACCGAATTCTGTTATGTTGTTACAATAATAATTCTGAATACTGTGGGGAAAGACATCACCTATATAAGGCTGATTTTCCTTCCCCAAGGGCTATGAATGAATGCTTTGTGAAAGTTGTTACTCTTAATTATCTCCTCGGTCTTGAACCTTTATCTTGGACTGCTAGGTATATTCTAGTAGTATTCTCTTCTCATCTTTGTTTCTTCTTTCTTTAACCTCAAATACTCTTCTCATATTATTTCCGCTACGCTTGATTATAGAATTCTACACTTGGTCCCAACAATCAAGAACTCGATTCTTGATATCAAGAACTCAGAAAGCTAAGTTATAATTTCAAGCTTAACATATTGGTATCAGAGCTGGGCGATTCTTCAAATGGTAGAAACCTGTCAGCAGACAGAAATGGAGGCGCTAAAGTTCCTAATCGAGGGTTTGTCCCAACAATCAGCAGCTACATAGGCCATTTTGCACCAATACATGACTGAATCAGCTTCTATGAATGTTGCCCTTAAACAACAGATGACCGAACTAAGCAATACTATGGACGAAAGATTCAATATCACTGAAAAAAGACTTGCAGCGATTGAAAGTGGTGCATCGGGTAAGGTCCAAGATCCCCGCACCGGCCCCTATGATGATGATGAGCCTTCTTGCCACGGTCCTCCATATCGTCCCCATCACCCTGGCCAGAACCGTGACCATCACTATGTTCCTCCCACTCGGCTAACCAAGGTCGACTTTCCTCGGTTTGATGTACCCAATGTTGAGGGCTGGCTGATATCTGTATTTTGAGTTATCTAGTGGAGGCGAGCCGAGCAATTCTTCAGGGTAGTCAAGACGAAGTATGCAACTAAACTAGAAATCGCCCCCATTCACTTTTTTGGCGAAGCAAGAATGTGGTACTGGTCATATCTTTAGAACCGCAACCATAGGAAAACCTTGTCATGGGATGTGTTCAAGAGAGACCTCTTGGTGCAATTCGGGCCCTCTATACACGACACTCCAATGAGACAGCTGATGAATTTGAAATAGGTTGGTTCGGTTCAAGAATATAATCTACGATACATGTCGATCTCTCAAAAATTATATCATATGCCAAGGGACCACGTTATAGATTGCTACTTGTCCAGTTTGAGAGAGTAGATTGCAAACTACATCAGGTTGTGATTCCCCGACTCTCTAAACGAAGCCATGGCCATGGCTAAGGTCCAAGAAGAAACATACATGTCACTAATGAGCAGCGGGCACTTGTACAGCGCTGAAGCACCGTTGCTTCCCAAGCCATCCGATATTAATACAGCCTGGCCGAGCACCAACCGGAATACCGACATCAAGAATTCATCATATGGGTCCTCTTCAATTGCAAACCAGGGCTATATTAAGCAATTAGACCCGGTCTCAATGGATGAAAAGAGAAAGAAGGGCCTATGCTACACTTGCAATGAAAAATGGCAACCAAACCATAGGTGCAAATCCAAATTATTCATGGTCTCGGCTAATCAGCAAGAACCCATCCAAGAACCCATTCAAGAATCTGTTTTTTATTATCTACCTTTATTGCTTGGAGTAGGAGAAGAACCAGCCATATCCTTACATGCATTGACGGGTTCTAAAACTTTTCAAACGCTCCAGATTCTTGGCAAAATCGGGAACCTACCGGTGGTGATCCTGATTGATACTGGCAGCACCCACAATTTTATCAATAGCAGGATTTTGGAGAAAATAGGCCACAAAAGTATGGCAACCTAGGCGCAATCGGTTAGAGTGACTGATGGATCCAATGTTTTATGCTCTAACATTTGCAAAGACTTGAAATGGTCAATGGAAGGCAATGACTATCAAACAGAAATGAAGGTAATTTCCATGGACGGATATGATATTGTGCTGGGCATTGAATGAATGATTACTTTAGGTCCCTCATCCTATAACTTCGAAAAGTTGACCCTTTCTTATGAGAAGCAAGGCAGAATCATGGTCCTAAAGGGTATTCCTCGGGCACAGGTCACTCTGATGCATGGCAACCAGTTGGAAAAGACTTTGGAAGAATGTAGTGTTGCTTCCAAAGTGCAAATAAAAAGTCAGCATGAAGGCCAAACAGTTTCCCTAGCGCCAATGACCTTGGAAGATATTCCTGAAGATCTCTAGCAACTATTTGAAGTGTTCAACGCTCTATTCCAGCAACCCGAAGACCGACCACAAGTTAGGAGAATAATTAGAAGTTATGGCTCTTTTGCTGCCCCTATGATGTTGGTTCGGGAAAAAGACTTGGCCTGTGTTTTTGAAGACACTATAGAGTATAATCGGAGCTGGAAGAAGTTTTTTATATATATGCTCCAAGTCTTGGCGAAATTGCAGCAACAAATGTCAGCTCTAAACAACGTAAAACTCGACCTTGGGTGCAAAAAAAATTCTTACATGGGCGGAATGGCGAGTGATCCGGAAGTGCAAAAAACTACAACACTACTGAAAAGATGTTATCAAAGGCTTATAAAGGATTGCGGTCCTATGCTGCGACCCTTGCTGAACTTGCTAAAGTCCGACCAAAGCAAGAGGTAATAGTCTTTTTTAAAGTTTTGAGGATGCGCATTAGAGGTTGACTAGGTCTCCGTCTTTTCGTCGAGGGCGACGAATTTTGAAGGGGGAGATAATGTTAGGGTCTCCAAATTAATGCATCGGTCCTAGAATAATTCCAGCACCCTTTCTCGGTCCTATTGTGCACATGAGCCAATTTTTGTTTTTTTGTTTAATAATTCTGTCTTTCTTTCCCTTTATGTTACAATAATAATTCTAAATACTATGGAGAAAGATAACATCTATATAAGGTTGATCTTCCTTCCCCAAGGGCTATGAATGAAAGTTTTGTGAAAGTTCTTACTCTTAATTATCTCATCGGTCTTGATCCTCTATCTTGGACTGCTAGGTATATTCTAGTAGTATTCTCTTCTCATATTTGTTTCTTCTTTCTTTAACCTCAAATTCTCTTCTCATATTATATCCGCTACGCTTGATTATAAAATTCTACACTTGGTCCCAACAATCAAGAACTCGATTCTTGATATCAAGAACTCAGAAAACTAAGTTATAATTTCAAGCTTAACACATTCATAAACAACCTGCTGTGTTATTTCCTTTTGTCTTTCATTATTCATTGGTTCAAAGCTTCAAACCCAAACAAACAGTTCCGCACTTGAATCGTTTCAAGAGTTTGTGAAGGTTTGCAAAGAATAGAAAGTGATATTAATCCTAACAGGATTTCTATCAATCTGTTTATCCGAAGTTGTTATCAATAGTTAGACCCCGTCTCTATTGATTATACTGATCCTATCAGTCTTTTCATAACCTCATTTACTTTAGAAAGTTTAATTCTAAATTGAATGCATTATTATGTATATGATCCTAAGCATTATTAATATAACAAGTTCACTTTATACAGTTTAAGAGTATCAAAATGTTTAGGCCTTATTGTACGCGTTTCAAATCAAACAACCTATTTTTAAAATTATATTTAAATCAACTTCGAAAAATAATTTTAACTCAATAATCTAAATCTCATTACTTTTTTTCTCTCAAATCTCGAGTGAGATGAGAAAACAAAATAGTAGATTGTATTATAGTTCAGGTTTGACTTTGTCAATTTAAAGTAATTTAGACTTCGAGAGTCGCCATTTAATTTTTCTCACGAAAATTGGAAAATAAATATTTTTAGCATGCAACAAACACTATTATCGTAAATTCTGTAAATAAAATAGGTTTTGTGTTTGATTATATTTAAGAAAGAGCCACAACACTATATTTTACATGTACCGTCCATTATCTCTAATACATAATTTTGGCATATTTTAGGAATATTTTTACCTTTTAAGGGTAAACGAATGAATGAATTTCAAATTTCGATTTCAAACCAATTTTTTGAAATTTCAGAAACTTGTTTTCTTTCTTTTTTATTTACAATGAATCCTTAACAAGAGGATTGCCTATAAATCAAAACAAAGTGAATATGAATTATTTATTTGAGTAGACTTAATTTCTTAAACTTTATTTCTCTTGGAATAAATTGGAATTTAGCTTAATTATTTTTTCTTCTAAAATAGCTATGATTTGATTCAAGAGAAAGCATGATGATTCAAATTGAAAAAGATGACTAATTGAATTGTTAATTCACTTTGAATGAGGTCAATTCTTGATTATTTTTAATGATCACATGCTTTCATATCTTGGTTGATTGTTGAACATGATATCATGAAAATATGCTTTCAAGCATATTCATGTTTTCCTCTATGCTTGACTTGAATGATGAAGATGAATAGATACATGAGAAGGTTTTTGAATGCTTGAATGATCACAAGTTTTCATATCTTGGTTTATAGTTGAACATAATATCATGAAAATAAGCTTTGAAGGGCTTCAATTTGTTGAATATGAAGTGAATGTTTTGAATGATATGCATGTTTGCCTTTGGGCTTGACTTGAATGGTGAAGATGTTTATAAGCATGAGAAGTATTTTGAATGTTGTTCATGATCTTGGTTCAATATTCATGAAAATGTGCTTGACTTGATTCAATTTCAGTTAAGTTGATTATTTGATTTTGTTGGGATCGGTGTTGAACAACTTACGATAAACTCTTCGATAATAATCCTATGAGGGATTAATATCTATTTCTATTCTTCGTAAATCCTCTAAACTCATGAAACTGATTCAAGTGCGGAAGTGTTCGTCGTATTTGACGTTTTAGACAACTGAATGTAAATGGAAGAAAGTAAGAACACCAGGAGTTTTATGGATGTTCGGAGATAAAACTCATACGTCACCCCTTCTTCCACAACCGGAAGGATGTCCATTAAATACTTTGAATCGAATACAACTCTCTGATCTAACTAACTCTCTGTTGAATAAAACAACCTTTGTTCAATTTACAGCACTAAAGTTTCTCATAGAAATGACAGTATGCAATATTACAGTTTGATATAGACCACGTCTAAGGTAGCACTGTCTTATAGATTTGCTCATGCACACAATTAATAGAACACTTAGCTTTATTCACAACTAAGTTTAACGTAGATCATCAAAATAATTTCAGCATTAAATAAACTTATTCCCTAGTTTATTTCGGTCAAAATAATTTGACCCAACAATTTTCCCCTTTTTGATGATGTTAAAACTTAATTAAAGGATTAGAAAAAGGAACATAATCAATAAACAGCCAAAGTTTATATATATTATCAAAAATTCAAGGGAAGATAAACAATTTAATAGAGATTTCCCATGAACTACAAATGTTGGGTCTTTTCCTATCCTTTTCTATCCTTGATTCTCCCATGGGCCTCAGGCCACTCTTTCCCCCTTTTGACATCAACGGAAAGGACAAATTCCTAATTAGCTCCCTGAAGTGTACGATTTCTTCTCTTTAGCTTTAGTCTATCTACCCTAAGAACATAGTCAAAGACTCTTTGGTAGTCCAAGACTCTAGAGGACTTGATGAGGACTCCATGTTCAATATTTGGAAAGAGAGAAGAGAGCAGCATGCTGAGTGGGGAAACATACCCAGGAGGCCTCCTTGGATAAGAAGAGATCATCTCCACCAAGTTTTTGAAAAGGATTTTCGACTAGTTAATTGTTGTTCTAATAGTGATAGAAATCATTATCTCGAAAACCTTCTTCGAGTAGAAGTTGGAAACGCTCTTAGCCAAGACAGACATGGAGATAATATCGTTGAGGATGGAAAACTCAACTTTCAGAGCAGACTTCGCTCCATGAGAAGAAACTTCATCTTAGATAAAACCTCATCGGAAGATGTTGGGAACTCAGTTAACCCCTCTGTTGGGAGATTGAAGAATTGAGAGAAAGATTCTTCACAAAACCAGGCATGATCTTCAAAAAATTTTGCCACGAAAATCTTATTGTCGTATATCCTTCCAAAGTTAAAGAATTTATAGACTTCAGGTTCATGGATGATGATAGGTGCTCCAAGGAATTTCTCTAATCTCGAAGCTTTAAGAGAATCGAACATTGTGACCATTTTTAGAATAATCGAAGTTGACACGGATTCGAAGTTCACTTGAATAGTGGATGAAGCGAGATAGCTCATTTCTTAACTACAAAACGATTTGAAGGAATGTTAAAGGGTTTAGATACCTAATAGTCACCATAGTTTTTCATAGTGAGAGAAGATACGTATTCAAAATCAAATAGAAGATAGATGGTCTGTTTAGATGAGATAATTGTTTTTTATAACGTATGACTGACACACACCACATAAAGTCATCATAAAAAATGAACCGTCATTTAATGTATAAGAGTTTGTTCCCAATAATAGTCATGATTAAAAGACGTCAATTAAAAACTGTCATGAAATATATCATAACTTCGGAAGATGAAGAGACACTCTTTTAGAAATATTAGTCATATATTTAACATTGATAGACACATGTCTTCAAGTTATTGGAGATATGACTTTTCAATTTTGAGCAGGAAGAATACATGGACAGTTTATGAGATAATAGACAATTGTCCTATGGTTGAAGATTAATCGTCCGAGGATATACGTAGTTAGACGTCTAACTAGCTATCCGCATACCTTGCGTGTAAGTTGTGATTGATATTGATGACTCGTTGTTTCTTTGAATTCCAAGAGATTAGTTTGTCACCAAAAAATATATAATAGCCAGTTGTGGAGCGACGATCATCTGGACAACTAGCCCCATCAGAGTCAAAAAAGGTAAATAAATCGAGAGAAGATGATGGACGATTGAGAAGTCCATGATGAGGAGTATGACAAAGGTAGTAGAGTATTATTTTTACCGCAGACCAATGAGTGGTGGTAGGAGACTACATGAATTGGCAGGTATGGTTGATATCAAAAGCTAGTTCAGGTCGAATATGCGTCAAATATTAGAGAGCACCAACAATGTTTTGATACAAAAATGGTTCAGGAAGAGTGTTGCCATCATGGCGAGATAAAGATGACACATAAGAAATTATTTTATTAAGAGGTTTTGAGTCACTCATATTGGCTCGGATAAGAATTTCATTGATATATTTTGATTGAGATAGAAAAATACCGGAAGTAGATTGATGAGATTCAATCACGAGAAAATAGTGTAGTGGACCTAAATTTTTAAGAGGAAAATGTGGTTAAGTTGGGAGATGTGAGAGGAAAAATTGCTAGTGAATATAATATCATCTACTTAGACAAGAAAAAATGATGTAATTTGTGGAGAGTGGTACATGAATAAAGAAGAATCATTTTTGGATTCTTGAAAACTAATAGAAAGTATAGAAGATTTCAAGGTAGTATACCATTCACGGGGAGTTTGTTTGAGTCCATAGAGTACTTTGTAAAGTTTGCACACATGATTATGATAATCAGGATGAATGAACCTATGAAGTTGAGACATAAAAACTTCCTCGTGTAGAGTTCCATGTAGAAAGGCATTTATAACATCGAGTTGATGAATAGGCCATTGACGAGTGATGGCAAGTGAGAGGATGGTTTAGATGATAGTATGTTTTACAACTGTGCTGAATGTTTAATGATAGTCAATGCCTTCTTATTGATGAAATCCCTTTGCAACTAAACGAGCCTTGTGACGTTCAATGGAACCATCAGTTCTTTGTTTGATTTTGAAAACTCATTTGCAACCCATGATATTCTACAAGGATCGAGGAACAAGAGACCATATATTGTTTTTGAATTAGAGCATTAAAATCATTTGCCATGGAACGCCATTGAGTATATTTATTGATAGTGGATAAAAATGTGGATGGAGAGGTGGAGATGGTGGCAATGTTGGCGTTGTGAAGGGCACGAGTTTTGGCATGTGTGATCATATGATGAGAAGAACATTCAGGAGCATGTATAACAGTGGAAAATCCACGTATGGGAGTAGGATGATTGATTGAAGTTGAGTTGGTTGTTGATGATGGTTGATAGGAGTTTAATGTTAGGGAGTTGGTTGGTGAAGATGTATGGTTGGAGTTTGATGATGATGATGATGATGATGAGTGTTCAGATGTTGGAGAAGATGGTAAATTAGGGATTTGTGATGTTTAAATTGGGGAGATTGGAGGTGATGAACGTGGCAAAAAAAGAGAAGATGCAATGTTGGAGAGACTGATGGTGTAAAAAGATGGATAGATTCTGATAATGTACTTTTAAATGGAAATGTTTGTTCATCAAAAGTGATGTGAAGATATATATTTATATATATATATATATATATATTCTATCGGAAAGAAGGTGTAGACAACGATAGCCTTTGTGATTTGGACTATAGCCAAGAAAAATGCATTTTAAAATTCGAAGATAATTTTTTTAGAGTTATATGATCGAGTGAGCGGAAAGCAAGAGCATCCAAATTTTTTTGAGGAATACATAGTTAGGAGGACGATTAAAAAAAAATTCAAAAGGAGATTGATGAGGCTTACCATTTGAAGGAACACAATTAATGAGATACGTACTTGTCAAAAATGCATCAACCCAATAATATAAGGGCTTGGAAGCATGAACAAGAAGAGTGAGACTCATTTATGTAATGTGGAGAATCTCGCATTCAGCAACACCATTTTGTTCATTTATATGAGGGAAGAAAAGACGGTGTTGGATGTCATTAGTTTCAAGATAAGATTTTAGACTTCTATATTCGCTTATCCAATCAGATTGTAGAATTTTGATAGATGTGTTGAATTAATTTTCAACAGGTGTCTTAAATTTTATAAAACTTGGCAAGACATCCGGTTTTCTATAAATAGGATATAGCCAAGTAAAGTGGTTGTAGTCATCGATAAAATTGACAAGATATCGAAAACCGTTAGTATAGAAAAGAGGGGCAGAACCCCAATCGTCAGAATGTATTAATTCTAATGGAGACTTACAACGAGATTGAGAAACATGAAAATGAATTTTGTGTGCTTTTACATATTGACAAGATTCACAAAAACTTAATTTCTTATTATCCATAATAGGTAAATGAAAAGAAGACATAATAAAGGTTGATGATGATGAAGGGTGACCAAGATGATGATGCCAAGAGTTGGTAAATGAACGAGTACCAATAAGATCTTGATGAGTGGGTAGAGGGTTGACGATTGATTTTATGCGATATTGCCCATTTTAAGTGTGTCGCGAATGAGTTCCCTCTTCGTGACCTGATCATTGACAATACAATTGCCTAATCTGTGCAGTAAAAGAGGAAAACATTCACCACCTATTTGGAGAGTGCGTGTTTGTATCCAAGTTGTGGATCGATTTTTCTCAGTACATGAATATCACTAACTTTCCAAATACATGGAACGAAATCATAGAGCTTGTAAAGAAAAAGGCCATTAGCGATAGCTTCTACGCGAATGTTTTAAATGCTTCTTTAGAGCCCTGATCTACAATATCTATAGAGAAAGAAATGAAAGAATTCATAGTACGAGAGAACATAAGGAAAAATTTGGGATGATATTATTTCTGATGGAAACGCTCTCACACATACATGGAGGCAAATTCCGATTAATGAAGACAGTTGGAAACTCAATAAAATATGGAATGTCTCCTATAAAATCATTACGAGGAAAGAAATGTTCAAATAGTTCTTGTTTGATGGATTGTTTGTAATTAAATTGATTGTTATTCTATTTGTTTTATAATTTAGTTGTTTGAAACTCTGTTGGTGTTTTCAACAAAGTTATGGTCTGTCTAGCTTTGTTTTTTTAAACTCATTTCCCTCTTTTGGATTTTATTGAAATGACATTAAGTCGTTTTCCCAAAAAAAATAATTTGGATGTAATTGAAAAAAGATATTATTATCGGTAAAAAATTTTGGAAACACTTAGAAGATTTTTGGTTATAAATGGTACATGTGATATATTACGTAGATTAAGGTTTTTATTGGAACATGAAATGAATGATTGCCCAATATTAGAAATAGGAAGAGGGTTATCGTCGCTCATTTTAATAGTTTATGTACCATTATAAAGAGTTGAGATGCTAAGATTGTCAAGATTTTTTGTGAGATGGTCTATAGCACTAGAGTCCAGATACTAGGCCGAGTCATAAACATAAGAAGGTGTATCCATCATAGTAGAGTGTATCGTTGAATTTTGGTTCTGATGACGTCGACAAGTTTCAATCGAATGACATGTAAGGTTGCAAATCGACAAATATTAGCCGCGTGACCAAATCGATCACACAATTGACATTGTATTTTATTTCTATTGGGTCCACGAGGTCCATGACCCAAAATAGAAGGCCTAGTAGTAGAAGGACACCCTAATCCGATAGTAGAAGCCCGATCAAAGTGTGAAAATTTAGATGAAATTGAAGGCCCATTTATTTCTAATCCATTAGAACTATTGGAGCTCAATCTATTGACAATTTCATTTTGCACTATAATCACTCGGAGAGAAGACTTAACGTCGCGATCTTTGGAAGTTGGATAGTTTCGAAATCCCTCTCAATCCAAAAGCAATATTAGCGGTTGGAGAGTTATACTGGAGTGATTCAAGGTGAATTTCATGTGTAAGAAGCATTCCTGAGAGGTCTTCATTGGCGATAGGGTTAGAGTGAGTGGTTACCGCTAAAGTGAGAGATTTGTATTGAGAACCTACTAAAGAATATAGGATGAAATATTGTTGAGATATGTTTTGCCCAACACCAGCGAGACTATCAATGATTAATTTTATTTTCTACAAATATTCGGCCATCGGGAGTGAACCCTTCTTTACCGTATAGAGATAAAGACGAAGCTACATTAGACAAGCTTGAGATTGAGAAACGAATGTGCGTTCTAAAGCATACCAAAGGGCTTTAGATGTGGTGTAGGATTCACTAACCACTTGGGATAGAATGGATTCTGAAAGGGTGGAGAGAAACCATAGAATGTTACTCTGATCTTGTTCCTCCGATATGGTAAAAGCAGGATTTTGAGTGATGACACTAGATCCATCAGTAGCATCGACTTGGAGAAGGCTTCAGGGGCAGAATTAGTTCCAATAATATATGGATAGAGGCCATAACCTTTTAGGGTAGCTAAGGTATGAGATTTACAAAGAAGAAAGTTTTTGTGATCGAGTTTAATGGATGAGAGATTGTGGAAGAGATGTGTGGTTGAAGCGGAAGAAGAAGTCATTGATACAAATATTTGTTAAAATTGAATAATGGCTCTAATACCAAGAAAAAAACAAGTAAGCAAGAACTTGTTGTAGATTAATAATGTATTTCAACGTGTTATTAGAAATATGAGTATGAATTTATAAAAAAAATAAGAAAAACTAAAATGTTAGAATATATAAAGATTTTAAATATATTCATAGCTGAAATATAAAAAACAAGACACTCAAATGTGTTGTTTTTTAATTGTAAATTCTTTGATAGTCAATATTAAATAAATGATAATATTAAATATAAATAAAAAAATATTTAAATTTTTAAGTAAATACAATTTAAAAATTACACCAGAATTGTTTTTTCAGATATTCATTTTGCCACTCAAATATAATCCAATTTGATTTTACCCTTAATTACTTGACTCTTGAGGGCCGGCCTATTTCATTACATGAGTGGTTAAAATTTAATTCAAACAAATCAGCCTTTAATCCTCAATTAAACATTTCATAAAATTATTTAATTATTAATAAAAAATACTCTTATGTTTAATTTATTCTTTTACAACATGTTCATATAAAAGGCTAAAGATATTCATAATAAATAAGTTGTTATTCTCCATATCTCAATTTTGATACTTATCCCCCCTCTAAATTAGAATTAAATTTCTTCCTGACGTACACTGTACACATACCTCAAAAGTAACAATTGTTCTTAAAAATTAGTAACTTGCTTATAAATTTGTTCAAAACAAGATAAATATCTTTAAGACAAAAAAAATGTAGTTCAATGTGTAATTTGAATTTGTATAGTGTATGGGACAGAATTTAAAAAGATAGTTTTAGGTAAAGAAATAAAATAAAGGACATTAATTAAAAATATAACTAAAATTATCAGATCCAATATTTAATTTTATTTGGATTTAGTGTAACAAATAGTTTTTCATATAAGTAATTAAATTTAAATATATAATTGGTCTTACTATATATCTAAATTTCAATATTATTTGTACAACGTGTCAAAATAAATAATGATAATTACTGTATCAATAAATTTTAACCCAACTCGATAAAGTTAATTCACTACATAGACAGCTCATTATTAGATGGTAGGTTCAAATTTGTTATGTGAATGTGTTGGATGTAAACAAAAAGTGGAATATATTTTTATTTTTATAAATAAAAAATCAAAAATAACATTTGTTTTGAAATTTATTAGGTTGTTTTTTAAGATTTGTATGATAAGTTTCTTTCTATATTTGGTGATTTTTTAATACAAATATTGCATTCATATATTTTTTTTCCTAAAGTCTATTATAGAATATTACCTCAATATTGACAAGATTTATTGATTTTTATTTATTAGTTCAAGATAAATAATAAATATATATATATAATTAATGATGATCAATGTTAGATTATCCACTCAGGTTGTTGATTCGCGAGTGACCCTTCCAATATTAAATCAAAGTTAAATGAGGTCGAAAATATAAAAAAGGAAAAAAAAATTAAGATTTGAAATTATTAAATTTAAAAAATAAAATTAAAATGGTATATATATAAGTATTGAGCTTTCAAACTAAGTATAACAGTTTAATAAACTAAACTAATAGGGCTTCATAATTAAAATTCTATATAAAATTTGATAAATGTGTGATATTGTATTTATATATTTTAATATTTTTGTATTAATTTATGATAAAGAAATTTAAGAATGTTTTATGAATTAGATAAGCTATTATATTACATCCATGACAATATAGTTTTAAACTTTTTTATTATTATTTTATAAAAATATTTTAAGACAAAATTTATATTTTATTAATTAGATAATACATTATTTTGTATTTAAAAGGACCATAACATTATAGTTTTAATTTTTTATATTATTTTTTATAAAGTATTTTAACCTTTAAAGTATATTGTATGAATTAGATAATAAATTATTTTACTTTCATAACATTCCTAACATTATTGTTTATAAAACCTTCAATTTTGGTTTTATTAAAAATTCTACTATTGTAGTGTACAATAAGTTTGATTATGATTGAACTTACTTTGATTGGAGGTATATAAAAATATTTTAGTATAATTTTTAGTTTTGTCCAATTAGAGCTTGTTTGATGTTTGACTTATTTTGGATTTTTATTGGGGGTTTAGATTTAAAAAGATGTGTTAATTATGATTCTCACAAAAAGAAAAGTCGAATATGAGGACCACCATCAACATTGATATATAGGAGTACTTTCCATTTGCCAAGACTTAATTGTTCTTATATTTTTTAAATAGTTTTATTTTATTAAATTTGTAACAGTTTTTTTTTTCATAGTTTGGATGGTAATAGTCCGCTAATTACAAATGAATAAATCTATAATAAAAATATTATTTTACAATAAGAGAGAGGTTTACAAAATATTTTTGAAACAAACAAATGTGAGTAAAGATCTGGATTGTAGATAATAGTTTGAGTTTAAATTTGTTTATATTTGTACAATAAAATTTACAAAAATAAGTAAAATGTACAAAATTTGAAATTCAAATTATAATCCAAATCTCAAAGGTTTTGAAAATTGTTTTATGAAATAAATTGAATAAATACCAAATTGAAACGTAAAAAATGTAGGCATTAAATCACTCAAATCACATCAACATTCAACATATTCATCATTTTCAACTCATGCAAATTATTTTCAAAATATTTCCAAGACATCTAACTTAAGTTTAAATCAAACTCATTTCAAAAGAGAAGATACCAAATAAATAAGACGTCTTTTCACAACCTCATTTAGACCAACTCCAATCAATACCAATACCCAAACCTAAAATCTCTTTTTTCCTCCAACCGATACCAATACTCAAACTCAAAATGGATTTTTCCCATTTTCTCTCTCCTGAAAACGCATACAGTTCATGAAACTCAAATTTTATTTGTTTTTTAAAATTTGACCCTTATACTTGATCTAGGTTCATTTTATACATTAAACTTATTGATATAATTTATTATTTTAATTTATCTATATAATTTAATTCTCAATTGAATAGTTACTATGAATAGGATCCTAATCATTATTAATATGACAAGTTTACTTTATATAATAGAGTATCAAAATGTTTAGGCTTTATTATACGCGTTTCTAATCAAACAACCTATTTTTAAAATTATATTTAAATCAACTTCGAAAAATAATTTGAACTCAATAATTTAAATTTCATAACTTATTTTTCTCTCAAATCTAAGTGAGATGATGAAACAAAATAGTAAATTGAATTATAGTTCAGGTTTAACTTTGTCGATTTAAAGTAATTTAAACTTCCAGAGTCACCATTTAATTTTTCTCACAAAGTTTAGAAAATAATTTTTTTAACGTGTAACAAACACTTTCATCAGAAATTCTTTAAACAAAATGGGTGGGTTTGGTGTTTGGTTGCACTTGAGAAAGGGCCACATCGCTATTTTTACATGATTTAGGCACATTTTAGAAATATTTCACCTCTTAAAGGTAAACTAATGAATGAATTTCAAATTTTGATTTCAAACCAATTCATGTTTTTTTTTTAATTACAATGAATCCTTAACAAGAGGATTGATAAGAATAAAAACAAAGTGAATATGATTTATTTATTTGAGTAGACTTAATTTCTTAAACTTTATTTCTCTTGGAATAAATTGGAATTTAGCTTAATTATTTTATTCTTCAAAAATAGCTTTGAATTTATTGAAGAGAAATCATGATGATTCAAATTGAAAAAAGATGACTAATTGAATTGTTGATTCACTTTGAATGAGGTCAATTCTTGATTATTTTGAATGATTGCATGCTTTCATATCTTGGATGATCACATGCTTTTATATCTTGGTTGATAGTTGAACATGATATCATGAAAACATGCTTTCAAGGATATTCATATTTTCCTCTAGGCTTGACTTGAATGATGAAGATGAATAGAAACATGAGAAGGTTTTTGAATGCTTGAATGATCACAAGTTTTCATATCTTGGTTTATAGTGGAACATGATATCATGAAAACATGTTTTGAAGGGCTTCAATTTGTTGAATGTGAAGTGGATGTTTTGAATGATATGCATGTTTTCCTTTGGGCTTGACTTGAATGATGAAGATGTATATAAACATGAGAAGTGTTTTAAATGCTTGAATGATATATAAAATAATTGTTTATGTCTTTCTTATTGGTGATCTTGGTTCAATATTCATGAAAATGTGTTTGACTTGATTCAATTTCAGTTAAGTTGATTATTTAATTTGCATGATTAGTTAAATTTGATGTTCTTAAATGATAAGATGCTTTGTATTGATAATAGAAATTAATTTTACTTTCTATAGGTATTTAATCTCTAATATAATGAATAAAACAAATAAATACAATTGTATATATGAATTTGTTTTATTGTCAACAGTGCCGGCCCAATATATTTGAAGGCCTTGTGCGAGAAAAATAATATGAAATTGTTTTCTCTCAAATCTAAGTGAGATGATGAAACAAAATAGTAAATTGAATTATAGTTCAGGTTTAACTTTGTCGATTTAAAGTAATTTAAACTTCCAGAGTCACCATTTAATTTTTCTCACAAAGTTTAGAAAATAATTTTTTTTAACGTGTAACAAACACTTTCATCAGATATTCTTTAAACAAAATGGGTGGGTTTGGTGTTTGGTTGCACTTGAGAAAGGGCCACATCGCTATTTTTACATGATTTAGGCACATTTTAGAAATATTTCACCTCTTAAAGGTAAACTAATGAATGAATTTCAAAATTTGATTTCAAACCAATTCATGTTTTTTTTTTAATTACAATGAATCCTTAACAAGAGGATTGATAAGAATAAAAACAAAGTGAATATGATTTATTTATTTGAGTAGACTTAATTTCTTAAACTTTATTTCTCTTGGAATAAATTGGAATTTAGCTTAATTATTTTATTCTTCAAAAATAGCTTTGAATTTATTGAAGAGAAATCATGATGATTCAAATTGAAAAAAGATGACTAATTGAATTGTTGATTCACTTTGAATGAGGTCAATTCTTGATTATTTTGAATGATTGCAGGCTTTCATATCTTGGATGATCACATGCTTTTATATCTTGGTTGATAGTTGAACATGATATCATGAAAACATGCTTTCAAGGATATTCATATTTTCCTCTAGGCTTGACTTGAATGATGAAGATGAATAGAAACATGAGAAGGTTTTTGAATGCTTAAATGATCACAAGTTTTCATATCTTGGTTTATAGTGGAACATGATATCATGAAAACATGTTTTGAAGGGCTTCAATTTGTTGAATGTGAAGTGGATGTTTTGAATGATATGCATGTTTTCCTTTGGGCTTGACTTGAATGATGAAGATGTATATAAACATGAGAAGTGTTTTAAATGCTTGAATGATATATAAAATAATTGTTTATGTCTTTCTTATTGGTGATCTTGGTTCAATATTCATGAAAATGTGTTTGACTTGATTCAATTTCAGTTAAGTTGATTATTTAATTTGCATGATTAGTTAAATTTGATGTTCTTAAATGATAAGATGCTTTGTATTGATAATAGAAATGGTAAAATATTACGACATACAAATTAATAACAGAAAATTACTTTAAAAACATAGTAAATTTAATTTTACTTTCTATAGGTATTTAATCTCTAATATAATGAATAAAACAAATAAATACAATTGTATATATGAATTTGTTTTATTGTCAACAGTGCCGGCCCAATATATTTGAAGGCCTTGTGCGAGATATCAAATGCGACCCTAAGTACTCCAAAAAAAGAAAAACACCAAAACTACAAACATAATATCATAAATAAATATCTACACATACCAACAATTAAGATGACAATAACAAAAAGATAAAAAAAAAAATTAAGGCAAATTTTATGGTAAAGTTTATTGAATTTACTTCAATAACAAATGCTCTTGTTACATTGTCTTCAAAAGGAATGACCAAATGTCTGAAATCTATTACAAAGACACGACATGCAATACAATTCTACTAGAATTTTACCAATTTGAATTAGCCAATGCAATACTATTTTCTGAAAATTGATCTTTTGCACTCTTAGATGTGAAATCATCAATTAACATATCATAGTCAAGCTTTTCCAAGAACTCATGTTCAATAGAAATCAAAACCAAAGCATTTAGTCTTTCTTGTGACATGGTCGAACGCAAGTAAGATTTTTATATTTTTAGCTTTGAAAAGCTTTTTTCAGCTGATGCTACTGTCACTGGAACTGTTAACATAATTCTATATGCAAGACAACTAGTAGGATAACAATTAGCTCTTTTCAAGAAATTTAGGATTGCACTGGTTGAAGCAATCTCATTTGGTAAATGTTTTTGTAATAGTCCCAATTCATTTAATAAATCATCCCCATTAATGTCAGAAGTGTGGCCATTCTCCAGCTTCCTCTCAAGGTTGTTGCAACTTCTTTTTAGGTTAACAGAATCCAAAGACTTTAACTTCTATGTCGTAAATAAGACCCCAAATGTCTCCTCATATTGCTCACATTGCTCAAACCTTTTCTCCAATGAACTATTGCTTCATCAATTATGTATAAAAAGTAATGAATTCTGAAAGATTTTTGACTTGATTCTTCGATAGGTGGTTCAGATGGCTGATTTTCAGGGTCAATCTCATCAAAATGTTTTTTTAAGAACTTTTCTTTTTCTTTTTCTTCTTTGGAAACACTGGATCAATATACAATTCAACAACAATTTTTTTGGCACAATTCAACGCACAATTTTTTTTGGCTGATTTTTTATGAGGTTCATTTTTGTTTTCTTAGTTATTAACTAATTTAGGTGAAAATAATAAAAAAATATTAATGTCAATGTCAGGGATCGAACCTGTGTGACAAACAGGAATACTTACCACTATACTACAATAACTTGTTAATTCTTTTTATATATATATATAATGTTTTGGTGACCCTACATTTTTTTTAGCTTTAGTTTCATAGATAATGGGCGGGCCCTTTGTTCTTTTTTCTTTTAAAAAAGAACCTTTCTCTTAAATTAATAGTTTGTGTATAATTGTTTTTGTTATTAATTCTTATATTTTGTCATATTTTAACACAAAATATTGTCTTCTTTTTTTTATTTAATAAAATATTTTTTAGATGTTATTCTCTCAATAATGATAAGATTGAATAAATGTTAATATGTTCGACATTTAAAAAAAACAAATTTGAATAAATTTGATTAAATGTAACTAATTATTATAAAAAACATAAATTCAAATAATATTTTAAATAATAAAAAAATTTCATTTTGCATTTGCTTATTCTTTGTTCATAAAATTTTATAGTCATTTACAACATCATCAAATTCTACCCTTCAATCTTCAAAGCCCTATCTATTACATACGATGCAAGAAGAAAATCAAGAAACGGCTACGTCGGATTCAAGGCTTTAGACGGTCTTTTATTTTCTTTTCTTAATTTATTTCTAACTTTATAATTATCCAAAAATTTGAAGTTATAATAACAACGTTGTATAAATTATAAAATTCATCTCAAATTTTTTCTCTTAATTTTTGGAGTTATAGATCTTAAGTTATTAATTCACAAATTTTAGAAAAAAATTAAAAAAATATTCTAAACAAATCTTAAAATTGTGAAATTATTTATTTGTGCTAAAATAACTATTTTAAACAATTTTTCAATTTTTTAGGATTAAAAAAAATTATTTTAGACATTTAAAATAAAAATTAATTTAAAAGAAAACAAATGGGCCCTTAACATTAGACCGGACTAGAGGTACATACTGAGATACCAACTTCGTGGGCTTTGAAAACTTGAACACGGAGCTAGGCTTGTGAGACAAAAGGTATGTGTTTGATATATAAACAAATTATTTTCAGGGCCAATTAATTAAAAATAAATTATGACACATTAATTAAAATAGACAGGGAAAGCAGAGCTCAAAGCTCAGCCCCAAAAAGATATTGGGCCGAATATTTATTTATAAAATGAAGCAAGCCCAAAGTAAATTTCAAAATGATTTTACCCTAATTTTTTACTTTTTCTCTCGTGCCGCCGTTTTTCTATTTCTTGTATTTCCAATCTTCTCTCCTATTATAAAAGGGACACAAACCCAAATGAAAACTTCACATTGATTTTTCTTCTTCTTATCTGTGGTTGTATTTTCATATTCCTAACGTTGTTCTGATCTCTAGCCGTCTTATTCTCTTCCTCCAATGGTTTGGATCTCTGTCTGTCTTCTCATATTCTCGTTGTAGTCAGATCTCTTGCCATTCTCTCCTATTCCTATCTATCACAGTTTCGATCTATAACTGTTTTTTTCGTTCTGTTATGTCAATGTTAAAGAAGTTTATGTCTAGAATGTCTATCATGGTTTATATAGTTTCAATAAGCGGTGAGGGCAGTGATGTAAGTTTTAATTGAATCATTTTTGAATCATGTATTTTCGATCTTATTTTGTTGATATCTTAATAATTGTTTCATTCTTCTGGTGATACAGGTTCATTACTAATTTAAAGGAATTGAATTAGGTTGAAGATCCCGATTAACACTCCACAGGATTGGCAAGAACATCACAGGTATACAGAACTCTATTGACCACAACCACTTGAGCCATTGTTTGATACATTGGAACTGTTCGATACATTGGAACGTCCAAATTTGATTTCTGCATCAACTCTTGCAAACGATTCTTATTAGTTAATTAATTAGAAGCAATTTGTAATAATATATAAATAAAATTATTGTAATGATAAAACATATAGTTTATTGTTATTTATAAATTATTGTTTATTGTTATTTATAATAATATATTGTATAAAAATTGCATTCTTGACCTATATAATTGGGATTTTCAATACTTTTTTTTGAACTATTTTTACTTGATTTTAGTATATTGTTTTGTAAGTAAAAATTTGACAAATTAAAGAAAAATTCAAATTTTAAAAAGTAACACTATTTTCTTGTGGTGTTAATTACAATTTTTACAAGAAAGAAAAAGTCATAATATAAATACTTGAGAGGGAGGGCTACAATTTAGTGTTCTTTATCTTTTCTAAATAATTTTATTTTGTTAATCTATTTGAAGTTGAGATTCTATTAGTTAAAAATATTCAATTTTCTTTTAATTATGTATAATATTTTATAAAAATAATTAGAGATATATAATACTTCAAAGTTAATTTTTTATTTTTTAGAAAAAATAGATTAGTTGATTAGTTATATTATACAAATTTAGTATTATAGGTTAAAGATTTAAAAGAATTATGTTTAGTTTAAATAGTTTTTATAATTTTCTTTGTCAATTTTTTAGTTCTTTTAAAAAGTAATTCTTTTTTTCATTTTTATTTTCAATACTAAATTTAATAATTTTTTAAATATTAAAATAGTTTTTTTAAATAGTAATATGATAAATGAAAATAATAAATATTTATTAACTATTTACAACACGTCAAAATATCATAAATTAAATTTTAAATTTATTTTATATTATTTTAATGTTTTTGTTTAAATAATAATTTAACTATTATTAATTTTTCATTTGTTTTTACATAATAAGTAATATGTAAAAAATCAAATATTTTATAAATGTGTTTTTGTTTATTTGATAGTGGTGCTCTATAATTTAGAGCATCTTCAATCTCGAGTGAGACAAGGAACTGAAAATTATAGGCGTGAAAATGAGTGCATTTAAAAAGTTGATTTGACTAAACTGGTGAGAGTTACCACAAAATTTTATTAAAATTATAAAAAAAGAGTCGCATTGAAGAATATTTTTATTTTAAAAGAGGTTTTATTTTAGGTTCGATACTTGGTTACACATGAAAAATGGTCCCAGAGTTATGTCTCACATTCCCGTCAAATGATAGTCTCGAGTTTAAACTTTTGGTCATTTGAAAATATATTATTTTACACTTTATTTATTTATCTAGTTCTAGAGCATTAATCTGAAGATGAATTCAAGCATAAACTTGTGTCTAGTTTTGTATCATTATATTCTTAAAATATGTGTTTATGTTATGGGTCATAAATTAAAAATAATTAAATTGTGTTAGTACCTATAGATATGTAGCCGATGCTCAAAAGACAAAAGTACATGTAAATGAATAGCGAAGGCTCGAAAGAAAACTTACCTACGAGCGTAGCAAATACTCGAAAGAAAAAAGTACTTATAAAAATGATGTAAGGTTTAAAATAGAATCCAAAATAAACCCTTATTTAAGTTTATTATTTATATATTTTTTTTATTAGAAATGTTTTTTTTTTTTATACCATTCTTCAAATATTCTTAATACAAGTTATGAAAGTAAATTAAAGAAATAAGAGAATAAAGGAAAGAATAAAAACGAGTCTTAAACAATATTAGTTTTTGTGTTTGTGTTAAAAGTAATGTCTTCTAATTGGTATTTTATATATATTTCTTTTTTTAGAATTAACTAAAGTATTTGAAAAAAAATCAATAACAAGTGAAATAATAAAAATAGGAAAGCAAACGGGCCATTGGTCAACCTCGGGCCAGTTTGGGCGGGCAAATTTGAGCAATGGAGTGGGTTCATAGGCATGGTCTGAGTGTGAGTGTGGGTCTATCGATGTTCACAGGTCTAAGGCTTTCTTGGTTGGAAATAAGTCAAGCCTCTAGTTCTTTATCAATCTGTACTAGTTTACCACATCAACATGAAACTGAATATTTATTTATTTTTTAAACCCTAAAATATGTACATCAGTTGATTGAGTAATCTAGTCTACGACTAAAATTACATATAAACCAAACTGAAAGTGGTAAAAAATGAACGGAGGTTGAAGATGAAGTATAGGTTTGTGCACTTCCTTGTAGGATGCCTCAAATAGCCAGCCTCTAAGAAGCATGTGGAGCACCATCACCATCGGGACAAGCCCAGGTGGCTTCCAGTAAAACAAAACAAAAGAGGTAAAGAAAAAGGGAAAACTTACTACTCAAATCTCTTATTTAGGCATGTATAATGCAATGTTAAAGATAAAAAAGTTCATAAAAAATTGAAACATTACATAATAAAAAATGAGCTACATCAAAAGTTTACACGATTTCTAAATGCTCTCTAAAAGACCTCTAAGTTAACTCTCAATCCTTTAGCACATTTAAACTCCGAAATTTAGAAAATCAAACTTCAAAATTATATATTTTGAATATGGATTTTAAACTCTTCTCCTTTTTTTTTTTCTTCTTTTTACGCTTTTCTCTTTTCTCCTTTTTTTTTTACCTAAAATCTTATTTATAACCGCAACTCCTTTTAGAAGCTTCCACGGACCAATTAGGTCAAATTATTTAGTGAAATAATTTGTGTTGTCCATATCATAATGATAGTTGCTGTTCTTTTTCTCTTACTTAATCAGTAAATAAAATTAAGATAATTTTTAAATACTATAAGTGTAAACATGAAAATTTAACATATCTAAATTTATAATTTTAAAATAATATTTTGAATTTTTAAATTCAAAATAATAAAAAAAATAGGTCAAAATTAAATTAGGATTAATTATTGTTATAATTAATCCATAATTAGAAAAATTAATTAAAAGCTAAAAATAATTTGGGATTCAAATACTGTATTTATTTTACCCAAATTAAAACAAAAAAGGTTAAAATAATTTAATATATAAAATATGTATAATTTATGTCTTAAAATATTTAAATAAATCCCTAAAATATTCAAAAATACCTAAAAATTAAATAAATGAACACAATATTTTATCATGTTTTCAAAAATATTTTTTTGTGTATTAATTTGGTGAAGAAAAATGAAAAAATTGGTTTAAAATTCGATTTCAAATAACCGTATTATTGTAAATAAAACTGATAATCCAGTGACCGAAATTAAAGAATTCAGCTACAACAGGAATTGCATCTAGCAAATTCGCAAATTCGTGCTGGATTTTCATTCAGCGCCCAGGAAGAACCCACGCATCATGTTGTAGCGGAAGCGCCCAGGAAGAACCCACGCATCCTGTTGTAGCGGAAGTAGGCACGCGCCCCGGTCGTAGCGGAACGACTAATGCCTCGTTATCCAGGACACCAACGGAACACCAACAGCTGACGTATTGCTAACGGAACACAACGACGCATTTCATTTAAATGAAACAACGCCCGTTTTGGGTCATCTTCTTCGTTGAGACAACACGATCGCTAGAGAGTCGCGCTCAATGCCGACAATCTTTTAGAAATTTTATATTTGCCATTACTCATCCTTATCCCTCCAAACTTCGCCAATGTGCACGTCTCTCCATCGCCTTCAATTCGCTTAGGATAAGAATTCAAATCCTACCCTAGAGTTAGGTCTATGGAGAAAAAATGGAAAATGAAAGGATAAACCTTCAGAAGTCAAATTGGATACGAATTCGATTTCGAAACCGACCTAGCTTGGGTATAAATACTCTTTGGGTCTTTTTCTTCAAATTTATGAAAGAAAATCCAACAATCACAGCCTGTTCGAAGACTGTCATCGGAGCTCCGACTACCTCTTTTTGAAGAATCTTCTTCAGTGTTCTATGCTTTGTTTTAAACCTTTGGAAAGCTTCCTTAAGATCATTGAAGTGTTTTTTAATCACTAGTAAGATTCCAATCCATCTATGATTCGTATTGAGATTCAAAATTGAAAATTTTCAATTTGGGTTGAACTTATTTGTTATTCAATTTCATGCTTTCTATAATCGAAATTGATCCTTACATGATTTCTAAGCTCTCTATCGAAAGAGATTTCACCAATTCAACCCCAATGAAAAAAACACAAATTTAATTTGAAAATTCAGAAATTTTTATTTTTATGTTATTGAGCTTTTAAGCTTAAATTTTGATTCAAATAGCTATCTAACATTTATGTAAACATGTTAGGATAAATTTCCAATCATATAACATACATCTCGATCATGTTTGATCGAACTGAAAAATTTCAAAAAAAAAGTTTAAATTTCAGTTTTAAATTCATTACAGTGCTCGATTGATCTTTCTGTTTTGGTCATGTTTGATCATAAACACCATTTGGAAGAAGAATTAGTTCATGAGATGACCTAATTCAAAAGTTCCTAAATCTTGCCCTAGAAATTATTTTAGAAAATTCATTATTCTATGGTTCGATTGATCGATTCTAGGATTATGGGTTATAATCCCTACATCAAAGGGAGTTGATAGAAACTTACAGATCATGTTTTCATGATTTGTTTCAAAAGATACAAACCTGAAATCTTAGGACCAAATGAAGAACACTTGGTGTTCTTGGACCGAGGACCGAGAGGTAGGATAGAGTATCCTCGGTCCTAAACGAGACCCAAGACCGATATAATCAACCTAGGACCAAGACCAATGACCGATGTTCTTGAGTTAGGACCGAGCCCTAGGACCGGTATTCTTGAGCTAGGATCAAGAACTCAGACCGAGGATTTTGACCTAGAACCAAGAAATCTGCCTTGGGATCAAGACTCTCGGGTCCTAGGATCGAGATCCATAGACTTATAACCGAGTAACCAAGACCTAGTATCGAGTTCCATAAACCCTAAGACCGAGTAACCTAGACCTAGGACTGAGTTCCCTAAACCCTAAGACCGAACCTCCTAGACCTTGGACCGAGTTTCTTAAACCTTAGGACCGAACCTCTAATACCTATGACTGAGTTTCCTAAACCCTAAGACTAAACCTTCTACACCTAAGACCGAGTTTTCTAAACCCTGGAACTGAGTATCCCTACACCTCGACCAAGAGTTGAGGGTCTTCGGACCCCGACCGACAAAAATGGAGGACTCTGGTCCTAAGGAATGTTTGGTTCTACTTTTCAAAACTCAATTTTTTTTTGTAATTTTGGAACTCCAGCCCACTTTCAAATGATCTCGAGAGGTCAGAAAATAATTTCAAAATATTTTCGGGATGTTTCTAAACAAATATTTTGACTAAGGCCCCGTTTGGTATTTATTTCTAAACTCTAACATCATTTTCTGATATTTTTCAGGTTCTTTGCCATATCTTTCACAACACGCAACCGTACGTACGTTTTAAATAATTTTGTACAATTATTTACGCAATCCAAACTTATCCTTATTTAGGACCCCGAACTACTAATTTAAGAAAATAAATATTATAAATAAATCTTTCGCGCTATGTCAACGGGAACGAAAGACATAGCGTGAAAGCACTTTATCTAGCGTAATTAAACAAACGGACCTATGGATACTCTAGTATTACGTTTTTATACCTACACCAAAAGATTTATTTTTTAAATTGGTAAATTAAGCACGAAAGTTACATTTTTCTACAAATCATTTTCTTACATAATATTTTATTTATAAAAGATTTTGGCGTGTAAACGGATGCTATATTTTTATAGCTTTGACTAGATTAGTCCGGTCCGACTTTAAATCGAACTTAAAAATAACCAGAGACACCGAACGTAGGGCCGGTACCAACCGCGGGAAGGCGTGTACACTAAGGTAACAAATAAAATTAAGATAATTTTTTTATAAGATAGCAATAAAAATTAAAATAAATTTTATATATTATTTCAATCCAATTTATTTAATTTTGTATATATATTTAGTTTTATTGAATTTTAATTATTTTATAAACTAAAATTATGAATTTAGGCCGTAAACTTCGAGAGTCTATAATAAAATATTTTATGATAAAAATTTAACATGTATAATAATATTTGAAACTACATATTTAACATATATTTAAAATATTCAATTAAAATTAATATATTTAACACTATTTTTTAAAATCTTTTTGTATTGTTATTTTAAAATTATTTTATAAATATTTAGATATTAAAATCAATAAAATAATAAATGCTTATTATATATATATATATATATATATATATATATATATATATATATATATATATATATTCATATGAAAATTAAACAAATAATTAATTAATTTAATATTATATTTTAAATAGTTTATAAATATTTGAAATTGAACTTCTTTTATTACAAGAATATCTTCTATTTGGTTAAATTCAAAATTAATTGTGTTCAGTAGAAAAAATATTAAAATTTTTTTATATTTTAAAATAAAAATAAATAAAAATTTACTTTTTTTTCCTAACTTTCCACCCAAAATTTTATTTAAATCAATCAAATATTTTATATCAAATAAAATCCCTTTCACTTTTTTAGTTTGACCATTTTTAAAAACTGACTTGATATTGATAATTATTAAATGTTAACTGTAGATCTACATTTAAAAAAATATTACAATATTATGTTATTATTATTAAATAAAATTCATAATTTATGTTATTTAAAAAAAGTAATTATATTAGCTTTAAAAGTATCATTGAATAAAAGTATTGAAAAATAATAATAAAATAAATCAATAAAATAAATTAAAAGGGTTAAAATATAAAACAGTAAAAAATATTTATATTTAAAATATATTTACTTAAGGCTGATATATTTAAGTTGGTAATTATAAAAAGCTCATTAAAAAGGTATTTAATTATTTTAAAAAAAGTAATATAATCTAAAAGTTTATCAATTATTGTTATTAATTATATTTCTTATATTAAATAAAATTAAATAAACATTTTATTTTTGATAATTTTAGAAAAATTTGTGATCCTGATATACTAATTATTTGATAAAATTAGAAATAATTGTAAATATACTTAGTTTAGGCTATGGATGCATGATTAATAAGGATAAATTTTGAAGATCTATTTGAAATAAGCTAAATAAATGATCTTATATCATTGTATCATTAGTGTGGTAATATAAATCATTAGTATGTCATCCATATACAAGACTAAGAATGTTAATTTCTTATAAACAGAAGGATCCTCTTCAAATCTAATGAATTCAAATTCTTTGATCTTTTCATTAAATCGAAAGTTCCAACTCCTGGATACTTGCTTAAGTCCATAAATAGACTTCTTAAACTTGCATAATTTCCCAGCATGATTCAGATATTCAAAACCTTCAGGTTGTGTCATGTACACATCCTCCTCCAAAAAACCATTTAGAAATGTTGTTTTAACATCCATTTTTCATATCTCATGGTCATAATATGCAAAAATATCTAGGATTATCCTACTGGATCTAATCATAATAACTGGTAAAAATATCTCATCATAGTCTATACCATGAATTTGTCTAAAATCTTTGGCAACTAATATTTCCTTGTGAATAAATATATTTCCATCGTTGTCATTTTGAGTTTGAAGATCCATTTGCTCCCTATGGGGTTTACCCCCATTTGGCAAATCTATCAAGTCCCATACTTGATTTTCAAACATCGAATCAATTTCGGACCTCATGGACTCAAGCCATTTTTTGGAGTCTAGACCCATTATTACTTGATTATAGGTAGAAGGCTAATTATGTTCTAGTACAAGAACATCAAGACTTGTATTTAAGATAATATCATTGTAACGTCTTGGTATAACTATTGACCTTTCTGATCTAGGAGTGAGTTTAACTTGTTCAATAACTAAATTCGGAATATGATTCACTTTCGTTTGTGGTTCCTCTTATTCTGATTCTTGGATGATATGAGTCCATCAAAAGTAATCATATCATCATTGTTATATCAGAGTCATATTGTTGTTGACTTTGTTACTCTTCATCATCTTGAACTGTTTCAAGACGGTTATTTCTCCTATTTGACTTGTTGGAAAGCAACTCTCTTTCCAAAAAAACATTATCCCTCGCAACCAAAACTTTTTGCTCAGTTGGATTGTAGAAGTAATATCCAAAACTTACTTTCAGATATCCTATATAGAAACATTTATTTGATTTTGGGGCAAGTTTATCTATTTGTAAACGTTTTACATCGGATTCACATCCCCATATTTTCAAAATGATAACTTTGGTACCTTTCAAGTCCATATCTCATATGAAATTTTGTCTATAGTTTTTGATGGAGTCCTGTTTAGTGTTACTATAGTGGTAGTGAGGGCATATCCCCAAAAAGATATCGGAAGATTAACAAAACTCATCACTGATCGGACCATGTCTAAAAAATTCCTATTTCTCCTTTCAGTTCCTGGGGTTGACAATTGTGTTACAATACCATAATATTTCAAATGATTATCAAATTCGAGGCTCAAATACTCACCACAAAGATCAGATCTAAGTGATTTTATTTTCTTGCCACATTGAGTCTCTACTTCATTTTGAAATTCTTTGAATTTTTAAAAGGATTTCGATTATATGACATAAGATAAATGTACCTATATATACTCATGTCATCAGTAAATGTGATGAAGTATCTATAGGCACCTCTAGCTTTTGTGCTCATTGGCCCACATACATCAGTAGTTTAGTAGCCTTTTCAAGCTTTCTTTTTAAAGGTGACCTTGTCATTTTTCCCATCAGACATGATTCATATGCAACAATGGATTCATAATCGATATCTTTTAAAAGTCCATCTTTGTGGAGCTTCTTCAATCAATTCACACCAATATGACCCAATCAACAATGCCATAGGTAGGCTTCACTCAAGGTACTTAATTTTTATCTTTTTTTAATTATGTTATATAATTATGATTTGAGATCCAAAATTAAAATCCCATTATTCATTTGAGCACTCACATAGAAAATATTATTCTTAAAAAAAATACTCTCATTTTTAATGCTAAATTCAAAACCATCAGAATGTAATTTAGCAATCGGAATAAGGTTATTATTAATGCAAAGAACATAATAAAAGTTATTCTTTCAAATAATAATCCAGAAGGTAAAGATATACTATAAACTCCTAGAATAAGCACAACAACATTTGCTCAATTGGCAACACATAGATCTATCTCCCCTTTCTGTACATGTCTTCTATTTCTTAGTCCCTTCACATTTGAAATAATGTGAACACCATATGCAATATCAAATACCCAAGTGGAACCATTATTTAATATAAGGACATCAGTTGTCATAATATAAATAACATAAATATCTAAAGTGGAATTCAAAGTCCCATTTTTTTTATCTTCTAGACACTTGGAACAGTTTATTTTATAGTGTCCTTTGACCTTACAGTAAAAACAATCATGACTAGAAGTTACTCTTAGCATCTCACCACCCTTGGTATGACAACTTGTTTGCATTTTCCTTGGTAATTGTTTTTTTGTTAGCCACTTTCTTAAAACCCTTCCCACTTTCTTGTCATCAATCATATTGTCTTCAGCATGTTATGGAGCTCATTTAGATAATGTTTTAGACCATTCATAGGGTATTTCATTCTAAATGGTGCAAAACCATCATGTAAGGATCTAAGAACAATATCAGTGGACAACTCTTGGTCATATGGGGTCCCTAGATTTTCCATCCTCTTGAATAACCTAGTAAGACTAATCACATAAGGACTCACCGATTTTCACTTCACAAGATTTCTATCATGTATAGCCTTGTGAGTTTCATATCATTGAATCCTTGATTGATATTGAAACAATATTTTAAGTTCAGTTATGATAATATGGGCATTAGAGTTCAAAAATCTCCGCATTACCGTTGTCTTCTCCACATCTGATAAGATTTCTGTCATTATAGGCATAGGGGTAGCCATGACGTCCTCACGTCCCTTGGACCTGAGAATGAGTCTCAGATTTCTTTCCCAATTAAGAAAGTTCGTTCCATTAAACTTGTTTTTCTCAGCAATTGAGCGCAAAAATAATTTAAAATTATCGTTTTTCATTATCTAAAATATATGAAAATTAGTCATTGTTTGAAAATACAAATACTTATGATTAAACAATTTAACATATATGATTGCGCATTTTATTCAAATTATTATAATCCCTTATGAATAAAATGATTCCAATATCCCATTACAAATAAACACCCAATACACTTTTGCACTGCCTTAGGTCTTGTGTGTTTAAGGTAAGTAATAATTTATTAATTATAAACATTCATTTTATAATTCTTGATTGATGATCCACATCTAATGTAAAATCATCTCCATGTCTCAAGATCCAAAACTTTTTTTTGGTCTCTTGTTTGGTACAACCGCATCAAGGTTTATAAATCCCCGTACAGATTCGTCCTCATGTGTATAAGGCTGAGGAAGGACACCATCGCTTTTGCAAAACTCATCTAACTAAAAACCATAAACTGCATGGGTTATGTTGCGGAAAAGCATTGCCCCAAAGTTCCTTAAGAACTATTGTTTTTATTGTCTTGGATTCAAAATAGAATAATGAAAACCAAATAATAATCTTTCATAGATTTCCATCAATGAACTTAATGGTTCTTAATTTTATTAAAATTATTTATAATATATAATTCAAAAAAAATGATGAATTATAAAATAATCAGACCATATATATATATATATATTTATATATATATATATTTATATATATATATATATATTTATATATATATATATATTTATATATATTTATATATATTTATATATATATTTATATATATTTATATATATTTATATATATATTTATATATATTTATATATATTTATATATATTTATATATTTATATATTTATATATATTTATATATATTTATATATATTTATATATTTATATATTTATATATATTTATATATATTTATATATATTTATATATATATATATATATTTATAGATTAAAGAACATAATTCTTTCAATTTGTTATTGGATTTATTTTAGACTTTTGTTGTGGTTTTATAAGTAGAATATTTGAAAAAAAAAATCATGCTTAAAAAAGTAACACAATTTTCATTGTGATGTTAATTACAATTCCCACAAAAAAAAAAAATAAAAGGCCAATATAAACACTTAAGGGCTGTCATTTATTTTTTATCTTATTCTTTATCCATTTATCAATATTTGATTGTTCTTAACAAACTTTAAGTCGAATATAAACACTAATAAGTCGAATAAACATTTGTATTTTAGATAATCGTTCACCCTTTAACAATAGTTTGAGTTCATATTGGATTAAATTTGTACAATAAAATTTATACACTAAGCTAAAACCGTATAAATTTGAAATTCAAATTATAACCCAAATCTAGTTTTGTAGTTGACTGAGCTAGAAATAAGAATATAAGAAAGGAAAAGCCAAGGAGACCGGAGGTCAGACATATATATATATATGCTTGAAAAACAGTTTTATAAAATTAAATTGATTACTTTAAAAAGCTTAATAACTAATAGAAATATAGGGAGAGTGAATGATTTATTGAAAAAAATAATAATAATAATTTATCTCTTTTCTCGCACTTTTTTTTTTTTGTCAACAACTAATAAGATGATGTCAATTCATTGTCTCTCCCAATTTTTTCTCCTCTATCACTCCTCAATAAATAAATTGAATGACAATTATCAAATTAAAATGTAAAAATTAAAATGTAAAAATGTGAGTATTAAATCACTCAAACCACGTTAACATTTCATCATTTTCAAAATATTTTAAAAACATCTCACCTAATTAAGTTCAAACCAAACTCATTTCAAAAGAGAAAAAATCAAAGAAATAAAATGTGATTTCACAACTTCATTTACTATAGAAAGTTTAATTCTCAATTGAATGCATTACTATGAATAGGATCTTAAGAATAATTAAGATAGAATTAATTCACTTCTAAATATTTTAAAAGTATCAAAATAACTAGGCCTTATAAACGTTAACAATCTAATTCTGATGATAAACTATCCGAGAAAAAAATGATTTTGGTAGTATACTCACAGTACAATGACCATCTTTCTTTAGCCACTGAAATGTGAAAGATGAGGTAATATACAGCATATCTTAATGACATCGGTGCATTAAAATTTTCTAAATTATGTTTATTTAAGTGTCTTGTTTACATCCAAAAAGCATTGAAGAGTAGTCTTAGATACAAAAATTCAAAAATATATTCTTTTTTTTTTCAAGAAATTGATTTAATCCCACACATTACAAAACATAAAAGAACACAAAATAAACACAAACATAAATTGAAACACATAAACATAAGATAAAGATAATTGAAAAAACATAACTAACTAATCTTGAAGCATTGAAACATTATCGGTGTCGATCATCACACATTCACACCATAATTTTTTTAAAATGAGTTAGGATTATTATGTAGGTTACTGTGTAAGACAAACTATAGAAGATATTGGTATAAAACAAATCATGATCTTTTTAAAAAAATTCATAGGAAACAAATATGAAAAAAGATAATATGTAGGATGTTTAGCAGGCATAAATTAAATAATTCATAATTGACATAATCGAAAGATTAGTTACTTTTATTTGATGATTCAAATAAATTGAATTTAAACTGATATTGTAGTTCAAATAGAAATTCATAAGGAATAAAAGATATTTTTATGCATTGAGATGGAAAGAAATTTTAAAATAGAAAAATGTCAATTGTTAAATCGGTTAAAATTGAACCAATTCTACATTCATTTAACAAAAACTAAACTTAAACATTAAATCAAAAAAACATTTAACATTATTCAAATAATTAAAAATATTTTATTTAATTAAAGAGAACTTACATAATAACTCTCAACCATGACTCTTCTCCCAGTGAGAATTGAACATGTGATGTGACCTTTTAGTCTCTTAGGTCTAATTTTTCACCAAACTACCGAGATTGAAAAATATATTTCAACTTAGCATCAACAGTTTTTAATTTATTTTATCAAATATGTTACACATTCTTAATCATTTCAAAACAATTAAGTTACATTTATCGATCATATACGTTGAGAAAACTGATTTATCTTATAACATATATTTGTATGCCATATATATATATTAAGAATTAAAATTTATCACTCTTATTGAACTGATTTTGAATTTACCATAAAAACTAGATAATAGCCCTTCAATAATTTGACATAAACTCTTTTGTAGTTTTCTACCATTAATGATTAATCTTAAACTTATCCCTTCCATAGTAAAAATATCATAATAATGGCGGAATAGTGAGAATTTGGTAAAAAAACGATACAATTTAAATTGAAAGATCTGTTGCACTTTCAGAAGTCAACCAAAATGTATTCATTTTAAAAGAATTTAACCAAAATATACTATCCATTTCTTTCTGCCACCCAAAAGAAATCTCTCATGAAACAAAACGAACATAACTTGTTGGGTTTTATTTGGGCTCCCAACTATGAAAAAGGCCCAATATGGTTAAAGTTCACTTTTAATTCATTAAGGGTATTATAGTATTTAAAAGGGTTATGTTATAATCTAATTGCTCTAGTATTTAAAGAGCGGTAGCCATCATTAAGAGGTAGAAGTCAAAAATTAAAAGAGAGGAAGAAAGAGAAAATCTTATAGCAGATTTTCGCCTACAACCGCGCAGGTTAATCAAACTCACGATCGAAGATTCAAACAAAGTTTTTCTGGGTTTAAAGGTTCTTCCTAATTTAAGTTTTTATTTGACTTGTTTGGGACTAAAAAGTTGTATTTTTTGGGTATTCCTTTTTATCTTTCTACGGCATTAAAGGTTGGTATACCTTGTTTGTATTCCCGACTCTAATTTTAGTGGAGCTTGAAATGAACGTAAAGTCCCGTGCTTTTTACTCCTTGATTTGAGGAAGTTTTTCACGTAAAAATTATGTGTGTGCATTGTGTTATTTATTTCCGCTTTTACTTTTGCTTTATTTGCTCCTAAGTTTTTCAATCAAGTAGGGAATTGAATATACATTTTTCCCAACAAGTGATATCAGAGCTTGGTTAGCTGTTTAGGACTTGATTGAATTATGGAGATAAACACAAGTAGGATGATTTTTCTCAATGGTTCAAATTATCAAATTTGGAAAGGAAAGATGAAGGATTTGTTATTTGTTAAGGCTTTACACTTACCCGTTTTTGGTAGTGAGAAACCTGCATCCAAATCTGACGAGGAATGGAATTTTGAGCATGAACAGGTATGTGGTTTTATTCGTCAGTTTGTTGAAGAGAATGTTTACAACCACATTTAATATGAGACAAATTCACAATCTTTATGGAATAAACTAGAAAATTTATATGCTTTAAAGACTGGAAGTAATAAATTATTCTTACTTCAGAAATTAATTCATTTGAGATATAATGATAGTGCTTCTATGGCTGACCATTTAAATGAGTTTCAGGGTGTTTTCTGATCAGATGTCAGGCATGGGAATTAAGTTTGAATATGATGTTCAAGGACTTTGGTTATTGACTACTCTACCCGATTCGTGGGAAACGTTTAAGGTTTCTCTTTATAATTATGTTGTTAATGGTGCAGTAACTCTACAGATTGCCAAAGGTGGCGTCATGAATGAGGAATTAAGAAGAAAATTTCAAGGGTCTTCGATAAATTCAAATGTGCTGGTTACTAAAAATAGGGGGAGACAGATGAACAGGGGTGGAAAAGACAATGTGAGACATAAGAGTCGAAGTAAGTCCAAATCCAAGTACAAGTCAGTTGAATGTTATCATTGTGGGGATCTAATCAAAATAAAGATGTTGGTGAAGATCGTGTGTCAATAGCGACTTCAAATGATCTTGTAACTGTCCACGATGAGAATATAATTAACCTTGTATGTAATGAGTCGAGTTGGGTGATTGACACCGAAGCTTTCTTGCATGCTACGCCAAGGAAAGACTATTTTACGTCTTATACTTTAGGTGATTTTGGAGTATTGAAGATGTGTAACGACAACTTAAGTAAGGTTATTGGTATTGGTGACGTTTGCTTGGATTCTAGTAATGGGTCAAAATTATTACTTAAGGATGTTCGACATACTCCATATATTAGGTTGAATTTGATATCAAGTGAAAAACTTGATGATGATGGTTTCACGAGTAGTTTTAGTTCTGGAAAATAGAAACTTTATAAAGGTAACTTGATTATAGCTCGAGGAGAGAAATATTCTAATTTATATTTGATGCAAACTTTGATATGAAAGGATAGTGTGAATGTTGTACGGAGTAAAGATGCTTCTAAATTATGACACAGAAGACTTGGTCACATCAGAGAAAAGGGATTGAATCTGTTGGTTAAGAAAAATGCTATTTCTGGTTTGAGTGAGACCGATTTGGAGAAATGTTCTCATTGTGTTGCTGGAAAACAAACTAGAGTATCGTTCAAGCATAATCTTCCTTCAAGAAAGTCAAAAGTCTTAAAGTTGGTGCATTCAGACATTTGTGGTCCTTTAAAGGTACGAACTATTAGTGGTGCTCTTTATTTTGTAACGTTTATTGATGATCATTCCAGGAAGCTTTGGGTATATATTTTGAAGTCTAAAGACGAGGTTTTAGACAAGTTTAAAGAGTTTAATACTCTTGTTGAAAGAGAGACCAAGAAGAAGATCAAGTACATTCGTAGTGATAATGGAGGTGAATATTGTGGTCCATTTGATGCATACTGCAGACAACAAGGGATCAGACATCAGAAAACACCTCCAAAGACTCCTTAGTTGAATGGTCTTGCAGAAAGGATGAACAAAACAATTGTTGAGAGGATTAGATGTTTGCTTTCAAAAGCAAAGTTATCTCAAACGTTTTGGGGTGAAATATTACTCACAGTAGTACATGTTATTAATTTGAGTCCTACAGTCGCTTTGGACGGTGAAGTTCCAAATAAGGTATGGACTCATAAAAATATTTCGTATGATCATTTACGAGTATTTGGATGCAGGTGCTCTGTTCATATTCCAAAGGATGAAAGATCAAAGTTGGATGTGAAAAGTCGAGAATGCATTTTTTTTGTTATGGCCAAGATGAATTTGGTTACAGATTATATGATTTAGTTGCAAAGAAGCTTGTCAGAAGTCGTGATGTCATCTTTTATGAAGATGAGACTATTGAAAACATTGATAAAGCTAAAAATAGTGAGTTGAAGGAAAAATGTGATTGGATAGATTCAGATCCAGTTCAATTATCTAAATCACCTAATTCAACAGAAAATCAGTTACAAAAGGATGATTCTCAAGAAGAACATGACGTTCAAATGGAGAATATTAGTAACGAGCAAGAAGAATTATCTACAATTCCATCTAAAAGATCAACAAGAGATTGACAACCTTCTACAAAATATTATATTTATTAAAATGTTTTAGTGACCGATGGGGGAGAGCCATAGTCATATGAAGAAGCTATGGATAGTGAATCCAAGCATAAATGGGTTGGTGCTATGACTGATGAGATGCTGTCTCTACATGATAATCATACTTTTGAGTTGGTAGAATTACCAAAAGGAAAAAAAGCTTTGAAGAACATGTGGGTATATAGACTGAAGCAAGATGATCATACTTCAGCTCCACGATACTTCAGCTCGTTTGGTTGTCAAAGGGTTTAGTCAAAGAAAGGGTATTGACTTTGACGAAATTTTCTCTCCTGTTGTTAAGATGACTTTAATCAGAATTATATTGAGTTTGGCAGCTAGTCTTGATTTGGAAGTTGAACAAATGGACATGGAGACGACCTTTCTTCATGGTGATTTAGAGGAAGGGATTTATATGGATCAACCTGATGGTTTTGAGGTCAAGGGTAAAGAGAATTGTGTTTGCAAGTTGAAAAAGAATTTGTATGGATTGAAGTAGGCTCCACGACAATGATACAAGAAGTTTGAGTTATTTATAAAGCAACACGGATATAAAAAGACTACTTCTGACCATTGTGTGTTTGTGCAAAAATTTTCTCCAGATGATTTTGTTATTCTGTTACTTTATGTTGATGATATGCTTATTGTTGGTCAACGAGAATTTATAGGTTGAAACAAAACCTAGGGAAATCCTTTGTAATGAAGGATCTTGGACAAGCAAAGTAGATTCTTGGAATTAGAATCAGTCGTGACAGAAAGATGAAAAAGTTATGGTTGTCTCAAGAAAAATATATTGAGAAAGTGTTACAAAGATTAAAAATTGAGAATGTTAAAAGTGTTGGCACACCTTTAGCGACTCATTTTAAATTGAGCTCCAAGTATAGTCCTTCAAATAATGATGAGAAGGAATATATGAAGAATGTTCTCTATAGTTCAGTTGTTGGTAGTCTTATGTATGATATGGTTAACACGAGACCAGATTTAACTTATGTTGTTGGTACTGTCAACAGGTTTCTTTCAAATCCGGGAAAAAAACATTGGGAAGCGGTGAAGTAGATATTGAGATATCTCAGAGGCACATCAAGTATGAAACTTTTCCTTGGAAATGAGAATCCGAATTTAGTTGGTTATACTGACTCAGATATGGCAGGTGATGTTGATTTAAGAAAATCCACTTCGGGCTATTTGATTAATTTTGGAGGGGGAGCTATTTCTTGGCAATCGAGACTATAGAAGTGTGTTTCGTTTTCAACCGCGGAGCTGAGCTTATTGCATCAACGGAAGCTTGTAAGGAGCTGATTTGGGTTAAGAAGTTATTATTTGAACTTGATATTGTGCAAGAAAGGTATGTGCTTCTCTATGATAGTCAAAGCGCTATTTATCTAGCGAAAAATTCAACATTTCATTCTAGATCTAAACATATTGATGTGAGGTATCATTGGATACGTGATGCGTTAGATGAAAAGTTGTTGATTTTAGAAAAGGTGCATACAGACGATACTAACGCTGATATGATGACTAAGGCACTACCACTAAGCAAGTTCAAGTTTTGTTGTTCAACCGCCGGGTTGACAACATCTTTCCCATAGTTGTGAGGGAGGAGTTTGTTGGGTTTTATTTTGGCTCCCAACTATGAAAAAGGCCCAATAGGGTTCAAGTTCACTTTTAATTCATTAAGAGTATTACAGTATTTAAAGGGTTATGTTATAACTTAATTTCTCTAGTATTTAAAGAGCGACAGCCGTCATTAAAAAGAAGAAGTAAAAAATTAAAAGAGAGGAAGAAAGAGAAAATCTTGTAGCAGATTTTCGCCTACAGCCGCGCATGTTCATCAAACTCACGATCGGAGATTCAAACAGAGTTTTTATGGGACTTAAAGGTTCTTCCTAATTTAAGTTTTTATTTGACTTGTTTGAGACCAAAAAGTTGTATCTTTTTGGATATGCCCTTTTATCTTTCTGCGGTATTAAAAGGTTGTTATACCTTGTTTGTATTCCCGACTCTGATTTTTGTGAAGCTTGAACTGGATGTAAAGTCCCGTGGTTTTTACTCCTTGATTTGAGGAGGTTTTCCACGTAAAAATTTCGTGTGTGCATTGTGTTATTTATTTCCGCTTTTACTTGTGCTTTATCTGCTCCTATGTTTTTCAATCAAGTAGGGAATAAAATATACATTTTTCTCAACATAACTGAACCATTGTTCAAGGTGGAGACAAAAGAATCATACACGACGAATATGGGTGATTTCTAATACATAGAGGAGTTGACGAGTTGATATGTCAAGGTAAGACTAAGTCGGAGAAGTATATTGGAGCTTGAATGAGAAAATAACAATTGTTCAAGGGAAATTCCTCGACCAAACTTCAATCCGTTTCTCAGATTTAATCTTCCCATTGGGAAGGAGAAATATTTGGTTAAAGTATATGATTTCTTTGAATTGGACAGGCTCAAATTGAGCTTTCAACACTTCTGTACACCATATAAATCGTTTTTGGACTATGATTCAACAAAAGTAACCCAAGAACAGAAAACCCGATTTTTGGATTTTAAGAAATTCAAATTTGGGTTTTTGTTTTTAAGATCAATTGATCAGTTCTATCTTATGCAGATAGTTTCAAAATTATCCTAGGATCAATATTCAACCATAAGACATCATAAATAGCAAGCATATAAGCTTATGCAATTTGAAATATAAAAATTTAAATTGTAAATATGAATTAGAGGGTGATTGAAACCTTACCAAGGATAGGATAACACTTCTTGATCATTAGAGAAGTTTTTTTGGGATGCTCAGATCCAAACTTTAAGACCTCAAACAAAAAATTTGAAAAATCTAAAAGCTTCAAGCTTTAATGGAGGATTTTTAGTTTTCTGAAATTTGAAAGTGGAGAGTGGGTTCCTCCATTTAGGAATAACTTAGAAGGTGTATTTAAATCTTCCTTGAGTCGATGGAGACTTCAAGTGGACTAAATCAGCCAAAAACCATTATTGGCATTTTGGATGTTCTTTCGGTCACTTGATGATATATGGATGAATCAAACCTATATGAGTAGTACAAATGATCAAATTGTAGGAATGTTCCATGTTGATGACAAAAAAGTAATCCTAAAAAGGGATGTCGGCCACTCAGATAGTGCATTCAAGGAAGCCCATTATCTCTCAACGAGAGCCGTCGAAAGCTCTAAAACACAGGTCATAAGGTATGATCCTTTCTCTGGATGTTCCTATCTTCTCAAGAGTCCTCTAAGGTCATATGTTGAGAGTGGATCCATTTTCTATTAGGACAATTAAAATGGTCTTTCCCTTCATTTACATAGAAATGTAGAGGGCTTTGTCATGATTTAGTTCGACTGTTGGAAGATCTTTGTCCTAAAGCCTATCATGTTGTGTTGGGAACTAGCAAATATGATCCCTACTAGTTCCTCTAGGGTAATGTTAGAAGCGACGTTACCATGCTTAATTCGTTGATGACTATTTTTCTATGCTCAATAGAGTACATTAGGATTTGCTAGATGGAAATGCTAACATTTGTCCTTTTAAGTTAGTTTAGGAGACTGTCTTTTGGGTTAAGATCTCTAGGCTTGTCTTCCTTCCTTTTCTATAATGAGGATTGTTGGGAAGTTTATGGCACTTGGGCCAATGTAGTTTTCATGAAACTAGGTTGAAAATTCATTCCTCCACGTGTTTCCATGATGTATATCAGGGCATGGAGGTGGATAGTCGTCCTTGACTTCCCCCATTTAGAAGTTTTACTAGAGTAGATTTTGAGCTTCTTTGTATGCCAAAGATCAATCGTGTTGATGTTTGGTATGTCATCGTGGATCTGGTCTAGGAGGACATCAGTGTTGATCATCACTTAATCAATTGTGAGTATGTTGACTTGATGATCTTATAGAGGATTCTTGGTTACCTCGGGCTTAGCAATTATATTTGATCGATCAAGTCTTGGAATAGGTGTTTTATGGCACTACAATTGTTAGTAGCGTGGTCCTTGGCTTGGTGATAGTCACACCAAAGTTTCTCGTATTTCCCCAAGACTAGTCTGTTTTCTCTTGGGGCGAGTGATTTTATTAGATTTTTTCATGAAGAATCTTCATGACATCACTGAGAGGCATTCCTAGGTTGTCAAAGGTCCTAGGGGTCTTGGTGACCTAGGACGTGTGGGTTTGGTAGGGGTTGTGGTCCCTACATTAGCTTGTATAAGCTTACTTGTGTCTCGCCTTTTGAGGCGATTGTTGTTGCTAGGTTGTGGTCACATGGTGCACTTCTGTCTTTTTATTTCTTGGGAAACGACTTGGAAGTGGATGGGAATCTTTCACTTCTTTTCTCTCTATATTTTCCTTCTCGATGACTTCATCGAGGTTAAAGATGTTTTTTTAGCAATTTCTTCATATTTTGAAAGGTTTTGACGACGAATCCAATAGAATATCGTTCGTTAACGCTTTCTAAGATCATATCAATTTCTCGTTGTTTGCTTGAGAGGGAATCAATTTCTTTGGCGACGACTTTCCATCTTTCAATAAACACAGAGAATTTCTTATTTTCTCCTTATTTGATATTCTTTAATCTATTTTCTAGTCGTTAGAGATTGAGATGCATAGGGAAGTGTTCTATGAATGTGTTAAGCTTGAAACTATAACTTAGCTTTCCGAGTTCTTGATTGTTGGGACTGAGTGTGGAATTCTATAATCAAGCGCAGCGGAAATAATATGAGAAGAGAATTCGAGGTTAAAGAGAGAAGAAACAAAGGTGAGAGAAGAGAATACTACTAGAATACACTTAGTAGTCCAAAAATAGAGGTTCAAGACCGAGAGAATAATTAAGAGTAAAAACTTTCACAATGATTTCATTCATGCCCAAAAAGTGGGGTGGACAATATCATTTATAGCGGCTGAATTACCCAAGAGTAGTTGGTTACAAATCTGTTAGAACAACTTTTAGGGACTTAGTCAACAATCAGTTTTGTGGGAAATAGAAAAACAGAATTAAAATATTGTTATGCTATGAAAACAAAGTTCCCGACCGAGTCTCTTAGACAAAGTGTTCCATGGGACCGAGGATGGTGTTGTTTTTTATTCGTGGATCATAACATCATCTCCCCCTTCAGAAGTTCGTCGACCTCGACGAAGAGACTTTTGTCTTGTTTGCCTCATTGCTGCCAACATCTCCGGGTATTGAATGCTTATCACTTCAGCATCTTCCCAAGTTTGGTCTTCTGTTTGAGTCCCATCCCAATTGATTAGTAGATGTTTTTTCATTTCCCATGCACCATGATGTCTTGTTCACCCACAATTTTGTCGATCCTGTTTGGTTGGGTGCTAAGTTGGGGAATATTTTCAATAGCTGGAGGGGTTCCTTGGAATGATTTTAATTGCGAGACATGGAAGACATTGTGTATCCTGGTGTCAGTCCTGAGTTCCAGCTTGTAAGCAACTTCCCAAATCCTTTCCAACACTTCAAATGGCCCAAAATACTTTGGTGAGAGCTTGTGGAATAACTTCTAGACCATGCGTTGTCTATATGGCTGTAACATCATTAATGCTCAGCTACCCACTTGCAATGTGACATCTTTTCTCTTTTTGTCCTGCTGTTGCTTCATACGATTCTGGGCTCTTTTCAAATGGAATTTTATGAGTTGGAGTGAGGCTTCCCTGGATGTTAGTGATACATCCACTTCTTCCACTCTCGAGTCTCCTACTACATACAGTGTGTGGACCGGAGGGGGGTATCCATATATTACTTCGAAAGGTGTTGTTTGTATTGTTGTATGGAAATTAGTATTATACCACCATTCTACCAAGGGCAACCAGTGTACCAAATCTTCCGGAGTTTGGCCAGCCATGCAGCGTAGATAAGTGACCAAGCATTTGTTGACTATCTCGGTCTGGCCATCCGTCTGGGGGTGATAAGCTGAGGATAAGGCTTGCTTCACTCCTTGTATACTTAAGAATTCCTGCCAGAAGGTGCTTAAGAACACTTTTCCCTGATCACTAATGATGGTTGTTGACATTCCGTGGAGCTTAGAAACGTTGTTCACAAATAATTCAGCTACTGTCCAGGTAGAAAAAGGGTGTTGCAGTCTCAGCTACTGTTACCAACACTTTTACCTTTTGACTTAGGCAAGCTTTCAATGAAATCTATGGAGACCGATTCCCAAAATCGATTGGGAATTGCTAAGGGCTGAAGAAGACCCCTATATGCTGAGTTATCAGGTTTGTTTTTTTTGCAAACTTCACAGGTTCAGACAAATTCTCTAATATCTTTAAGCATCCCTGGCCATAAGTAAACTAGCTGCATTTTCTTCTAGGTGACCAGAGTCCCCGAATGTCCCCCTTCTGCTCCCAAATGCATGGCTGCAATTAAGGTATTTCTGAGATCGTTATTCTTTCCTACCACCAGCCGGTCCCTTTTTCTTAACATCCCTTGGTCATATGAGCATTCAGAGTGAGAATCAACATTAACAAGAATTTCACGAATGACTTTGGCTAAGTTGGGATCTTCTTCATAGTTTTATTGAATTTGTTTTTGGACGGCAGTGTGATAGATCGAAATTCCTGCACATTGGACCCCTACTACCCGCCTAGACAAAGCATTTTCCACCAGGTTTTCTTTTCCCTTTTTATATTGAACAATAAAATCGTATCCCACCAGTTTGTAGAGCCATTTTTCTTGTTCCGGGGTTTGAACTCTTTGTTCCAGCAAGTATTTAAGAGCTTCATGATCGGTCTTCACAATGAATTGCTTGTATCTAAGGTAAGATCTCCACTTTTCCACCGCAAAGGTCAAGTCCATCAGCTCTTTTTCATACGTGGATGATGGTAACTTCTCTAGTTCAATCGCCTTGCTTATGAATGAGATGGGTCATCCTTCTTGCATTAATATTGCTCCAATACCGGCTCCACCTTCATCGATCTCCACTACAAAGGGAATATTGAAGTTGGGAAGCGTCAGGCCCAAAGGGGAAAGCATACGACGTTTCAACAACAGAAATGCATCTTCAGCATCTTCATTCCATGCAAATGGACCTTTTTTCAACATGGCAGTGAGGGGATGTTCTATAGAGCCATAACCTTTTATAAATCTTCTATAATATCTTGTAAAACCAAGGAACCCTTTCAATTGCTTAGTAGATTCTGGAACTGGCCATGTGCTCATTGCTTCTAACTTTGTTGGATCCGTGGCTACACCATTCTCGTCAAGGATATGGTCAAGATAGGAAATTTTCTTGCACCCAAAATTGTATTTTTCCCTTTTTAAGGAATAACTCGTTATGTTACAATATTGAAAGTACCTTATGTAAGTGCTGGATATGTTCCTTCCAACTCGGGCTGTATACTAGGATGTCAGCAAAAAATACTAGCACGAACTTCCTTATGAATGGTTTCAGGGTTGCGTTCATTAGGCTTTGAAAGGAGGATGGAGCATTGGATAGGCCGAAGGGCATCACCAAAAACTCATATAGGCCCTCGTGTGTCCGAAATGCTGTTTTGTGGCAGTCACCTAGGTACATCCTTATCTGGTGGAACCCTGAGCGCAAATCCAGCTTGGAAAAAAACCTGGACCCATGCAATTCTTCTATTAATTCTTCAATGACCGGGATAGGAAACTTGTCCTTGATGGTTGCTGAGTTTAGCCGCCTATAATCAATACACATTCTCCAGGAGAAGTCTTTCTTTTGGACCAGTACCTTAGGAGCGACAAAAGAGCTGTGGCTTCTCCTTATGACTCCCCTTTCCAGCATATCATTGACCAAATGTTCAATTTCTGTCTTTTGCAGGGCAGGATACCAGTAAGGACGTAGGCATACAACTTTCGTGCCTTCCTTTAGTGGGATGCAGTGATCCTGTTCTCTGGCGGGTGGTAAGTCCTCAGGTTGCTGAAATATTTGGCTGAAGTAATCTAGCATTTGCTGAAGGTCTTCAGGAACATCATCTGGCGCCCTTGTATAGAGTGAGAAAAACTGTGCTTCGTTTTCACTTCTTATTTGGACCATGGCAGCGACATTGCCTTTCTTTAATAACTTCTCTAGGCGGTCACCCTTCATTAGGTTGATCTGTGTATGGGGTATGCCTTGCAAGACCGTGCTTATCCCTTCTTTTTCATAAGAGAGGGTTAATTTTTTGAAGTCCCATTTTGAAGGGCCAAGAGTAATCAGTCATTCGATTCCCAGCATAATATTGTACCTTGTCATGGTTAATACCTTCATGTTTGTTTGATAAAACTTACCTTCCATATACCATTTCAGATCTTGGAAAAAGCTAGAGCATAGAATGTTAGAGCCGTCTGCCACTCGGACCGATAACACTTGGGTGGGAAGTATGTCATGACTAATGTTCTTCATTATCCTGCTATTAATGAAGTTATGAGTGCTGCATGTATCAATTAGAATCACAACCGGTAGGTTCCCGACTTTACCAAGAATCTGGAGTGTTCTTCCACTGCGTCAAGCTGTAAAGGAGAATCATCAAAGAATATCTCTTGAGCAGGTTCTTGGAAACTTGGGACGCTTTCTTGATCATTGGCCGAGACCATGAATAACTTTGATTTATATCTATGGTTTGGTTGCCATTTTTCATCGCAAGTGTAGCATAGGCCCTTCTTTCTCTTTGCATCCATTGAGACCGGGTCTAATTGCTTAATATGACCCTGGTTTGCATTTGAAGAGGACTCATATGATGAGCTCGGCTTGATGTATGGTGTTCTATTTGTGCTTTGCCAACTTGGTTTAATGTTGCTTGGATTGGGCAGTAGCGGCGACGGTTCGGCGCTGTACAAGTGCCCGCTGCTCATTAGAGACCGATACGTTGCTTCTTGGACTTTAGCCATGACTTCGTTTAGAGATTCAGGGATTCGCAACCTAATGCAGTTTGCAATCTCCTCCCTCAGACCGGACAGGTAGCAATCTATTACGTAGTCCCTTGGCATATGATATAATTTTTGAGAGATCGACATGTATCGAAGATTATATTCTTAAACCAAACTAACCTATTTCAAATTCATCAACTGTCTCATTGGAGTGTCGTGTATAGAGGGTCCGAATTGCGCCAAGAGGTCTCTCTTGAACACATCCCATGATAATGCTTCCCTCTAGTTGCGGTTCTGAAGATATGATCCGTACCACATTCTTGCTTCGCCAGAAAAGTGAAAGAGTGCTATATCTAGTTTAGTGGCATCCTTCGTCTTGTCAACCCTAAAGAATTGCTCGGCGGATATCAGCCAGCCCTCAACATCGGGTCCATCAAACCGAGGAATGTCGACCTTAGTTAGCCGAGTGGGAGGAATAAGGATGGCAATTTGAAACCGCCCCGCGAAAACCGAACTGAATTGCCCCATTTGGGAAGGTTTTCCCCCGAAACCGAACAAGGATGGGGCGGGCATAGTATTTGTGTCCCCCGCCCCGACCCAACCCGATTTCACCCCGATTCTACCCCGAATACCATAAATATAATTAAATATATTAAATCATCAATATATTTATTTATTTACTATATTTTATAAGAGTATTAAAATTATTTCTTTATAATAATATAAAATTTTAATATATTACAATATATATTATATTAAAAAATTCGTTTATATAATTTTATTGAATAATTTTTATTTATTTTTTTAAATAAAAATTATTAACGGTGCCCCGCGGGATTCTCCGAAACCGAAAAAAACCGAACAGGGCGGGGATGGTATTAAAAAAATCCCCGAAATTAAAACGGGGCGGGGATGATAATTGTATTTCCCGCCCTAAACCGCCCCATTGCCATCCCTAGGGAGGAACATAGTGTTGGTCGCAGTTCTGGCCAGGTTGTTGGGGTCGATATGGAGGACCGTGGCAAGAAGGCTCATCATCATCATAGGGGCCAGTGTGGGGATCTTGGCCTTTACCCGAAGCACCACTTTCAATCGCTGCAAGTCTTTCTTCAGCGACATTAAATCTTCCGTCCATGTTATTGCATAGTTCGGTCAACTTCTGTTTAAGGGCAGCATTCATAGCAGCCGATTCAGTCATGTGTTGGTGCAAAATGGCTTGTGTGGCCGCTGATTGTTGGGACAAGCCCTCGATTAGGAACTTTAGCGTCTCCATTTCTGTCTTCTAGCGGGTTTCTACCATTCCTAGAATCGCCCAGCTCTGATACCAATATGTTAAGCTTGAAATTGTAACTTAACTTTCCGAGTTTTTTATGTCAAGAATCGAGTTCTTGATTGTTGGGACCGAGTGTGGAATTCTATAATCAAGCGCAGCGGAAATAATATGAGAAGAGAAATCGAGGTTAAAGAGAGAAGAAACAAATGTGAGAGATGAGAATACTACTAGAATACACCGAGTAGTCCAAGAATAGAGGTTCAAGACCGAGAGAATAATTAAGAGTAAGAACTTTCATAAAGCTTTCATTCATGTCCAAAAAGTGGGGTGGACATCAACATTTAAAGTGGTTGAATTATCCAAGAGTAGTCGGTTAAAAATTTGTTACAACAACTTTTAGGGACTTAGTCAACAATCAGTTTTGTGGGAAATAAAAAAACAGAATTAAAATATTGTTATGCTATGAAAACAAAGTTCCCGACCGAGTCTCTTAGCCAAATTGTTCCATGGGACCGAGGACGGTGTTGTTTTTTATTCGTGAATCGTAACAGAATGCTTCATCCAATTCCTACGTGGATTGTAGATATATTGCATTTTCTGGTGATACTAGCGTAGAGCATCATTCTCAGGATATTGATGGTATAAAAGGAGAATAATCGATTCTTAGAGCCGCAATGGGGTCATTGCAGACATATACATCTTGAAGAAAACAGACGGATCACTTTTTTCAATGTTTTTGAATTTTGCTGAAAGCTTAATGCCTAGTGAAATAATTGCTCGTTCAATAGTTTTCATTGGGGAATAATGATAAATTTGGAATTGTGGTTGGAGCAATTTTTCAAATTTAGGACTCTCCTAATATTTTGTCATTTGTAGAACTCTTATTTCCTTGTTTAATTATATTTAAAACTCCATCTAACCTTCGTTATTTATTTAACATTAATTTGATTTTTATTTATTTCTTTATTATTATTCTAACCAAAATGTTTTATTTCCTTTATCAATTGATTTCTTGTCCCCAAATTGCCCCCCTTTAGTATGATACTCTTGTGCTCTATAGAACTTCTTTGCCGGAAGTATTTCAGTCATAATATTTCTAATCAACACTTTTTGCCGTCGATCCTTTGATTCTATCATTAATCTCTCTTCCTTCTCCATATAAAAGAATATTCCAGATCGATACTGTGTCCCAACATCATTTCCCTAAATCATTCACCACCCCTCTTCTTTATATGTCATAAAACCCTAAATAGAGTTATTTAACTCAATAAAAATATATACATACCTAGCGATTCAGAGTTGTGGGACCATGCTTTTTCCAGAAAGCATCAAGAAGATTCTCGTAGCTACACTCCTTGGGATCATACTAAACCCTAACAATCTTAGAGTGATTCGTCGTACCCGAACAAATGCCATTGTAGGTTGGATTGTGAAGAAATGCCATCGTATCCAACCTCGGTCTTCGTCACACCAAGAACTATCTAAAAAGCTAATTCAACACCCCAAAAGCAGTCGGCGTCGAATTGAGAAAACTTCTATCCAGGATCAGGAACATCGTCGTCAGGACCCTAGGCGATCGATGCTGATGAAGAGTCAATGTCGATTAAGAAAAAAACATTAAGGCTGAATAATAATAAAGAAATAAATAAAAAATCAAATTAATGTTAAATAAATAACGGACGTTAGAGGGAGTTTTAAATATAATTAAACAAGAAAAGAAGAGTTCTATAAATGACAAAATATTAGGAGAGTCCTATATTTGAAAAATCGCTTCAACCACAGTCATAATTTTTCATTATTCTCGTTTTCATTGCATCTTTCCAGTCATAGTGCACTTCGACACTTTTTCCCTTAGCTATTTTTTCTACCTGGGCTTACATTTCCATTTACATGGCCCGTATCTAAGCCATTTGGTTTTCATACTCTGTAAAAGGAGATTGACCAGCTACTGGGATTGGACGTTCCGGTGGTCCTAAGGGGTCAAGTATTTCCTAATGTATCTCATGTTGGGCCCGTAGGTTAATGGGAGTTACCATAACTGGATTAGGTCGGTTAGGTGTTCAAGAGGAAGAAGGTATGTTTTGGAATTTGGAAAGAATTTGTTGATTAGTTAGAGCATTTATTATCAGCACGAGTTGTTCCGTCACATGTTGCAAAGTTGCCTTCATTTTCTTGAATTTGGTTGAGGATACCGTTTAAGAGATTGGAGGTTCTTCAGCAATTTATTTTTTTGTGAAAGACGACAAAGCGTCAATTAAATAAAAAGACATAAAGGGGCAAAGGAGTTACATGAGTTTAAAGAATATTTGAGTAAAAGAAACTGAATGAAGGACAATAATGAAAAAAGAGATAACAAATGACAAATGAGAATTGAGAATTAATGTACAATGAAATCAGTGGTGAGGGTGACTTTCTCGTAAGTAATGTTCCAATTTTGGCAGATTAACCAATTCTTCTCGTCTGTAGGAATACTCCTCCATGTTCGGATGAGGGAGTTGTCGTCGGTTATGATATTGTTCCTCTCCATCCAAATGTGATCAACAATTTTGGCGAAGAAACACTTAAAGGTATTGGAGTTGAAGTTGTTGCCCTTAATCTTGGTGATGGCGAGGTCCTTGATGTCGGTCCATTCATTTGGAAAGCTGAATAGGCCCATTGATGTGGAGAATCTATGCTAAAGTAAGGAGGCAAAAGGGCAGTTCCCAATGAGGTGTTTAGATGACTACTAATTTCTCAAGCAAAGGAGGAAATTAGGGTCCAGGATGCTCATGTACTTCTTGATCCGATGACATGTATAGAGTCTCTCGTGGAAGGCGAGCCATAAAATGAATTGGTGTATGGGGATCACTTTGGTAGACCACACTAAGTGGGACTAGGGGACAATGTTCCCATGATCACAAACACAATCCCAAGAAGACCCTGAGACAAACCTACCATTGTTCTCGACATTCCAAACATGGGAATCCTCATGATTATTTAGATGAAAGGATGAAAGTGCGTCAAGGATTCTCGCACCTTCTGGAATAGTCCTCAAAAGTTTGTTCTAATCGCCGCTCTTGACTTGCTGAAGTATGGCCAATTGACATTTCTGTTTGATTTGAGTGATGGAGAAGACATTGTTATGAAGGATGGGGTATGTTTCTTTAGCCATTAAGTTGTAACCCCCAAGAGTCCCGCAGTCGCGCGTCATAACGCGTGCATGTGGGCCTAAGGTGACTCGAAGTTCTACGATTTTAACATTAGTTTGCATATCAGACATAGTTTTCAAATAAAATATTATTTTAAAATATTATGATAACACCTCACAGTCTTTTAGATTTAATTATAAAAATAATTAATTTTATTCAAATTTTATTAATCTAGAGATTTGCGGTAATCGAATGACGATTTGATTTTTAAGAAATCATAGTTTAAATTTATTAAACATAACTAATTTAAGAAAGAATATTTATTTGAGGATAGAGTCACCAATTGATTTTAAGAAAATCAATAAAAAGGATGTACGTGTACAAACTTATTTTACACCATAGTTTTATTTTGGTTCGAAGTTTGGTGATGCTCGGAAAAGGGCTTTCACACTTCATCCTCCAATGTCCATACCCATTTTAAAAATGGTATCCACTTATAAACCTGACTTTTGAAAATCGTTTGTATAATGTTTGAATTTTAATCAATATTTTTCTAATCCTAGTCATGCTTATAGGTTTTAGCATTATTTGAAATATTAAAACAACAATATTTAAATGTTGGTACATGTTGCTAATAACAACTTAGGAAGAAATATACCGGAAAAATGCCAGTCATTGTAAGGGTGTTGGAGTTTAGAAATAAACGCCAAACAAAGTCTTAGTCAAAATATTTGTTTGGGAAACATCTTGAAAATATTTTGAAATCATTTTCCAATCTCTCGAGATTTTTAGAAAATGGATTGGGGTTCCAATATTACAAAAATATTTTGGGTTATGAAAAGTGGAACATAACGGGACTCTAAAGGCCCTCGGTCTAGGTCGACGAACCTCTTAGTCGATGCTCAGGATCTTTTGTTTGGTGTTGAAGTCCCCGGGTCGAGGTGTTAAGGGCTCTCGGTCCTTGGCTAAGATCCTCAGTCAGGGTGTATAAACCCCTTAGTCCTGGGCTAGTTCTGGGCTAAGTCTCTCGGTCCTGGGTTCGGGAACTCTCGATCATGGGCTTAGACATCTTGGTCCTAGTTTAGATCTTGGTCCTGAGTTTAAACCTCTCAGTTCTGGAGTTTGGGATTCTCGGTCCTGGATATAAAAATCCTTGGTCGTACCTCTCGTGCCTAGCTCAAGAATATCGGTCGGACCGCTCGGTCCTAGCTCAAGACATCAGTTGGACCTCTTGGTCATATTGAAATTCTCAATCTTAAGTCTCGGTCTTAGGTTTGAGTTTTATCAGTCTTGGGTCTCAGTCCAGACCGAGGGTGTTCGGTCGTACATCTTGGTCTTCAAGAACATCAAAGTTGTAGGTTTTTCAACTTTGATTTGAGCTCGGATTCTTTGATCTGAGGGCTTTGGTAGCTCCACAAAGCTCCCAGAAACATGTTGATCATCATTTCAAATTATCAGTCGACTTGAACGATGATCAATTTGTTCAAAATAGTTTATGATCATAATTTGGGTTTTTTATTTTAAAGTTGTTTTGAAGTGTGAGGAGCTATACAATAGCTTCCTTATACTATATATACTTGATTGTTACCAAAACAAGAACACTACTTGCTTGTTTGAACCAATTCAAGAACTCAAAAATTTCAATTATTTTAATTTTTTTTATCAAACATGATCGGGATAGATCAAACTATGTTCAAATAGTTTCACATCATTACTATCATCTTAGAAAGTTTTATTGGATGTAATTCAACATAATTAACCCAAGAATAACAAACCCGATTTTTGGATTTCAAAAAATTCAAATTTGAGTTTTTGTTTTTAAAGTTGATTGATCGGTTCTATCATATGCAGATAGTTTCTAAATGATTCTATTATCAATATTCAACCATAAAACACCATAAACATCAAGTATACATTATTATGCAATTTGAAATATAAAATTTTAAATTTAAACTATAAATATGAATTAGAGGGTGATTGAAACCTTACCAAGGATTGGAGAACACTCTTTGATCCTTATAGAAGCTTTTGGAATGTTCAGATCCAAACTTTAAGGCCTCAAATAGAAAATTCAAAAATTTTGAAAGCTTCAAATTTTATTGGCGGAATTTTGATTTACTTCAATTTGAAAGTGGAGAGTGTGTTCCTCCACTTCAGAATGACTTAGGGGGTGTATTTATAACTTTAAGTGGACTGAATCAACTAAATGCTAATAATGAAATTTTGGTTGTTTTTTTGGCTACTTTATGATATAGGGATGAATCACCCCTATATGAGTAGCAGAAATGAGCAACGAAGTAAGATGATCATTTTAGTTTTCGAATCAGCCAAAAAGGTTGATTGTGGAGGAAGCTCAAAAATGGAAAAATCAAAGATGAGTCTTTGATCTTATTCTCGTGGAGTTGCGATGAGGAAGATGATCAGAGGCTAACACAACGTCGTTTTAGGCGCGTTTGGAAATCATTGGGCGTTCCGTTAACGATGCATCAAGGCGCTACATCCCGCCAACGATCTGATGGACGAAGCTTACATCTGCGTGAGTGGATTTGTTTCCTCACGTGCGCGTGTCCTTCCACTACAACGGGCTACGCGCCTTGCTCCTTGGCATTAGATGAGAATCCATCGTCCATCTGATGGACGCGGTTCCTACTAAAGCCGATTCTCATAATTTTGGTAACACTCGATTGCAAATTTTATTTATTTTTTATTTAAAGCCTTAAAGGTTTTTTTGAAATTGATTTTCTTCAACCTTTTTGTTTTAATTTTGATCTTTTTAAACATACAAAATATTAAAATAAATATGGAAAATATTTTACCAATTTATTTATTATTATATTATATTTTTAGGGTTAAATAAATAATTGTTTTAGATGAAATGGATACAACAATTCAATTCTAAATTATTTATTTTTGTCCCCTTAATCTTTCTAAAATTATTTAAAGATAAAATGAGTATAACATTTATCACAAATAATTTTATTTATTGTTTTTGACTTTAACCCTTATTTAATTTGATTAATTACTATAATAATTAATCCTCATTAATTATTTTAAATTAGTTCTTGATGATAGGATTAATTATTTTAATTTTATTTATTTAAAATAATTATTTTAATATTATAAATTGGGGTGTTGATTTTTATTGCTTATTTAAACCAATTTTTTAAAATTTTAGAAACTTATTTTTTTCCTTTTTGAATTACAATGAATTGTTAAGAAAAGGATTGACTAAAAATCAAAACAAAGTGGAATATGAATTATTTATTTGAGTATACTTCATTTCTTAAACTTTATTTCTCTTGGAATGAATCGGAATTAAGCTTAATTATTTTATTGTTATAAAATAGCTATGAATTGAATGAAGAGAAAGCATGATGATTCAAATTGAAAAAGATGACTAATTGAATTGTTGATTCACTTTGAATGAAGTCAATTCTTGATTATTTTGAATGATCACATGCTTTCATATCTTGGATGATGACGTGCTTTCATATCTTGGTTGATAGTTGAACGTGATATCATGAAAACATGCTTTCAAGGATATTAATTTTTGCCTCTAGGCTTGACTTGAATGATGAAGATGAAGATAAACATGAGAAGGTTTTTGAATGCTTGAATGATCACAAGTTTTCATATATTGATTTATAGTTGAACATGATATCATGAAAATATGCTTTCAAGCATATTCATGTTTTCCTCTAGGCTTGACTTGAATGATGAAGATGAATAGATACATGAGAAGGTTTTTGAATGCTTGAATGATCACAAGTTTTCATATCTTGGTTTATAGTTGAACATAATATCATGAAAATATGCTTTGAAGGGCTTCAATTTGTTGAATATGAAGTGAATGTTTTGAATGATATGCATGTTTGCCTTTGCGCTTGACTTGAATGGTGAAGATATATATAAGCATGAGAAGTATTTTGAATGTTGTTCATGATCTTGGTTCAATATTCATGAAAATGTGCTTGACTTGATTCAATTTCAGTTAAGTTGATTATTTGATTTTGTTGGGATCGGTGTTGAACAACTTACGATAAACTCTTCGATAATAATCCTATGAGGGATTAATATCTATTTCTATTCTTCGCAAATCCTCCAAACTCATGAAATTGATTCAAGTGCGAAAGTGTTCGTCGTATTTGAAGTTTTTGACAACTGAATGTAAATGAAAAAAGTAAGAACACCAGGAGTTTTATGGATGTTCGGAGATAAAACTCCTACGTCACCCCTTCTTCCACAACCGGAAGGATATCCATTAAATACTTTGAATCGAATACAACTCTCTGATCTAACTAACTCTTTGTTGAACAAAACAACCTTGTTAAACTTACAGCACTAAAGTTTCTCATAGAAAAGACATTATGCAATATTACAGATTGTTATAGACCACGTCTAAGGTAGCACTGTCTTACAGATTTGCTCCTGCACAAAATTAATAGAACACTTAGCTTTATTCACAACTAAGTTTAACATAGATCATCAAAATAATTTCAGCATTAAATAAACTTATTTCCTAGTTTATTTCAGTCAAAATAATTTGACTCAACAATTTTCCCCTTTTTGATGATGTTAAAACTTAATTAAAGGATTAGAAAAAGGAACATAATCAATAAACAACCAAAGTTTATATATATTATCGAAAATTCAGGGGAAGATAAACAATTTAATAGAGATTTCCCATGAACTACAAATGTTGGGTCTTTTCCTATCCCTTTCTATCCTTGATTCTCCCATGGGCCTCAGGCCACTCTTTCCCCCTTTTGACATCAACAGAAAGGACAGATTCCTAATTAACTCCCCGAAGTGTACGATTTCTTCTCTTTAGCTTTAGTCTATCTACCCTAAGAACATAGTCAAAGACTCTTTGGTAGTCCAAGACTCTGGAGGACTTGATGAGGACTCCATGTTCAATATTTGGAAGGAGAGAAGAGAGCAGCATGCTGAGTGGGGAAACATACCCAGGAGGCCTCCTTGGATAAGAAAAGATCATCTCCACCAAGTTTTTGAAAAGGATTTTCGACCAGTTAATTGTTGTTCCCCTAGTGATTGAAATCATTATCTCGAAAACCTTCTTCGAGTAGAAGTTGAAAACGCTCTTAGCCAAGACAGACATGGAGATAATATCGTTGAGGATGTTAAACTCAACTTTTAGAGCAGACTTCGGTCCATGAGAAGACAAACTTCATCTTTGATAAAACCTCATCGGAAGATGTTGGGAACTCAATTAACCCCTCTGTTGGGAGATTGAAGAATTGAGAGAAAGATTCTTCATAAAACCAGGCATCATCTTCAAAAAATTTTGCCACGACAATCTTATTGTCGTATATCCTTCCAAAGTTAAAGAATTTATAGACTTCAGGTTCATGGATGATGATAGGTGCTCCAAGGAATTTCTCTAATCCCGAAGCTTTAAGAGAATCGAACATTGTGACCATTTTTAGAATAATCGAAGTTGACACGGATTCGAAATTCACTTGAAGAGTGGATGAAGCAAGATAGCTCATTTCTTAACTACATAACGATTAGAAGGAATGTTAAAGGGTTTAGATACATAATAGTCACCATAGTTTTTCTTAGTGAGAGAAGATACGTATTCAAAATCACATAGAAGATAGATGGTCTGTTTAGATGAGATAATTGATTTTTATAACGTTTGACTGACACACACCACATAAAGTCATCATAAAAAATGAACGGTCATTTAATGTATAAGAGTTTGTTCCCAATAATAGTCATGATTAAAAGACGTCAATTAAAAACTATCATGAAATATATCATAACTTCGGAAGATGAAGAGACACTCTTTTAGAAATATTAGTCATATCTTTAACATTGATAGACACGTGTCTTCAAGTTATTGGAGATATGACTTTTTAATTTTGAGCCGGAAGAATACATGGACAGTTTATGAGATAATAGACAATTGTTCTATGGTTGAAGATGAATCGTCCGAGGATATACGTAGTTAGACGTCTAACTAGATATCCGCATACCTTGCGTCTAAGTTGTGATTGATATTGATGACTCGTTGTTTCTTTGAATTCCAAGAGATAAGTTTGTCACCAAGAAATGTGTAGTAGCTAGTTGTGGAGCGACGATCATCTAGACAACTAGCCCCATCAGAGTCAGAAAAGATAGATAAATCGAGAGAAGATGATGGACGATTGAGAAGTCCATGATGAGGAGTATGACAAAGGTAGTAGAGTATTATTTTTACTGCAGACCAATGAGTGGTGGTAGGAGACTACATGAATTGGCAGGTGTGGTTGATATCAAAAGCTAGTTCAGGTCGAGTATGCGTCAAATATTAGAGAGTACCAACAATGTTTTGATACAAAAATAGTTCAGGAAGAGTGTTGCCATCATGGCGAGATAAAGATGACACATCAGAAATTATATTATTAAGAGGTTTTGAGTCACTCATATTGGCTCGGATAAGAATTTCATTGATATATTTTGATTGAGATAGAAAAATACCGGAAGTAGATTGATGAGATTCAATCACGAGAAAATAGTATAGTGGACCTAAATTTTTAAGAGGGAAATGTGGTTAAGTTAGGAGATGTGAGAGGAAAAATTGCTAGTGAATATAATATCATCTATGTAGACAAGAAAAAATGATGTAATTTGTGGAGAGTGGTACATGAATAAAGAAGAATCATTTTTGGATTCTTGAAAACCAATAAAAAGTATAGAAGATTTCAAGGTAGTATATCATTCACGGGGAGTTTGTTTGAGTCCATAGAGTACTTTGTAAAGTTTGCACACATGATTATGATAATCAGGATGAATGAACCTATGAAGTTGAGACATAAAAACTTCTTCGTGTAGAGTTCCATGTAGAAAGGTATTTCTAACATCGAGTTGATGAATAGGTCATTGACGAGTGATGGCAAGTGAGAGGATGGTTTAGATGATAGTATGTTTTACAATTGTGCTGAATGTTTAATGATAGTCAATGCCTTCTTATTGATGAAATCCCTTTGCAACTAAACGAGTCTTGTGACGTTCAATGGAACCATCAGTTCTTTGTTTGATTTTGAAAACTCATTTGCAACCCACGATATTCTACAAGGATCGAGGAATAAGAGACCACATATTGTTTTTGAATTAGAGCATTAAAATCATTTGACATGGAACGCCATTGAGTATATTTATTGATAGTGGATAAAAATGTGGATGGAGAGGTGGAGATGGTGGCAATGTTGGCGTTGTGAAGGGCACGAGTTTTGGCATGTGTGATCATATGATGAGAGGAACATTTAGGAGCATGTATAACAGTGGAAAGTCCACGTATGGGAGTAGGATGATTGATTGAAGATGAGTTGTTTGTTGATGATGGTTGATAGGAGTTTAATGTTAGGGAGTTGGTTGGTGAAGATGTATGGTTGGAGTTTGATGATGATGATGTTGATGAGTGTTTAGATGTTGGAGAAGATGGTAAATTAGGGATTTGTGATGTTTAAATTGGGGAGATTGGAGGTGATGAACGTGGCAAAAAAAGAGAAGATGCAATGTTGGAGAGATTGATGGTGTACAAAGATTGGTAGATTCTGATAATGTACTTTTAAATGGAAATGTTTGTTCATCAAAAGTGATGTGAAGATATATATTTTTATATATATATATATTCTATCGGAAAGAAGGTGTAGACAACGATATCCTTTGTGATTTGGACTATAGCCAAGAAAAATACATTTTAAAGTTCGAAGATAATTTTTTTAGAGTTATATGATCGAGTGAGCGGAAAGCAAGAGCATCCAAATTTTTTGAGGAATACATAGTTAGGAGGACGATTAAAAAAAATTAAAAGGAGATTGATGAGCCATTTGAAGGAACACAATTAATGAGATACGTACTTGTCAAAAATGCATAAACCCAATAATATAAGGGCTTGGAAGCATGAACAAGAAGAGTGAGACTCATTTATGTAATGAGGAGAATCTCGCATTCAGCAACACCATTTTGTTCATTTATATGAGGGAAGGAAAGACGGTGTTGGATGTCATTAGTTTCAAGATAAGATTTTATACTTCTATATTCGCCTCTCCAATTAGATTGTATAATTTTGATAGATGTGTTGAATTAATTTTCAACAAGTGTCTTAAATTTTATAAAACTTGGCAAGACATCCAGTTTTCTATAAATAGGATATAGCCAAGTAAAGTGGTTGTAGTCATCGATAAAATTGACAAGATATCGAAAACCGTTAGTAGAGAAAAGAGGGGCAGAACCCCAATCGTCAGAATGTATTAATTTAATGGAGACTTACAACGATATTGAGAAACATGAAAATGAATTTTGTGTGCTTTTACATATTGACAAGATTCACAAAAACTTAATTTCTTATTATCCATAATAGGTAAATGAAAAGAAGACATAATAAAGGTTGATGATGATGAAGGGTGACCAAGACGATGATGCCAAGAGTTGGTAAATGAACGAGTACCAATAAGATCGTGATGAGTGGGTAGAGGGTTGACGATTGATTTTATGCAATATTGCCCATTTTAAGTGTGTTGCGAATGAGTTCCCTCTTCGTGACCTGATCATTGACAATACAATTGCCTAATCTGTGCAGTAAAAGAGGAAAACATTGACCACCTATTTGGAGAGTGCGTGTTTGTATCCAAGTTGTGGATCGATTTTTCTCAGTACATGAATATCACTAACATTCCAAATACATGGAACGAAATCATAGAGCTTGTAAAGAAAAAGGCAATTGACGATAGCTTCTATGCGAATGTTTTAAATGCTTCTTTAGAGCCCTGATCTACAATATCTATAGAGAAAGAAATGAAAGAATTCATAGTACGAGAGAACATAAGGAAAATTTTGGGATGATATTATTTCTGATGGAAACGCTCTCACCCATACATGGAGGCGAATTCCGATTAATGAAGACAGTTGGAAACTCAATAAAATATGGAATGTCCCCTATAAAATCATTACAAGGAAATAAATGTTCAAATAGTTCTTGTTTGATGGATTGTTTGTAATTAAATTGTTTGTTGTTCTATTTGTTTTATAATTTAGTTGTTTGAAACTCTGTTGGTGTTTTCAACAAAGTTATGGTCTGTCTAGCTTTGTTTTTTGAAACTCATTTCCCTCTTTTGGATTTTAATGAAATGATATTAAGTCGTTTTCCCAAAAAAAAATAATTTGGATGTAATTGAAAAAAGATATTATTATCGGTAAAAAAATTTGGAAACACTTAGAAGATTTTTGGTTATAAATGGTACATGTGATATATTACGTAGATTAAGGTTTTTATTGGAACATGAAATGAATGATTGCCCAATATTAGAAATAGGAAGAGGGTTATCGTCGCTCATTTTAATAGTTTATGTACCATTATAAAGAGTTGAGATGCTAAGGTTGTCAAGATTCGTTGTTAGATGGTCTATAGCACCAGAGTCGAGATACTAGGCCGAGTCATAAACATAAGAAGGTGTATCCATCACAGTAGAGTGTATCGTTGAATTTTGGTTCTGATGACGTCGACAAGTTTCAATTGAATGGCATGTAAGGTTGCAAATCAACAAATATTAGCCGCGTGACCAAACCGATCACACAATTGACATTGTATTTTATTTCTATTGGGTCCACGAGGTCCATGACCCAAAATAGAAGGCCTAGTAGTAGAAGGACACCCTAATCCGATAGTAGAAGCCCGATCAAAGTGTGAAAATTTATATGAAATTGAAGGCCCATTTATTTGTAATCCATTAGAATTATTGGAGCTCAATCTATTGACAATTTCATTTTGCACTGTAATCACTCGGAGAGAAGACTGGATGTCGCGATCTTTGGAAGTTGGATGGTTTCGAAATCCCTCTCAATCCAAAAGCAATATTAGCGGTTGGAGAGTTATACTGGAGTGATTCAAGGTAAATTTCATGTGTAAGAAGCATTCCTGAGAGGTCTTTATTGGCGATAGGGTCAGAGCGAATGGTTACCGCTACAGTGAGAGATTCGTATTGAGAACCTACTAAATAATATAGGATGAAATATTGTTGAGATATGTTTTGCCCAGCACCAGCGAGACTATCAATGATTAATTTTATTTTCTGCAAATATTCGGCCATCGGGAGTGAACCCTTCTTTACCGTATAGAGATAAAGACGAAGCTACATTAGACAAGCTTGAGATTGAGAGACGAATGTGCGTTCTAAAGCATACCAAAGGGCTTTAGATGTAGTGTAGGATTCACGAACCACTTGGGATAGAATGAATTCTGAAAGGATGGAGAGAAATCATGGAAGGTTACTCTGATCTTGTTCCTCCGATATGGTAAAAGCAGGATTTTGAGTGATGACACTAGATCCATCAGTAGCATCGACTTGGAGAAGGCTTTAGGGGCAGAATTAGTTCCAATAATATATGGATAGAGGCCATAACCTTTTAGGGTAGCTAAGATTTGAGATTTTCAAAGAAGAAAGTTTTTGTGATCGAGTTTAATGGATGAGAGATTGTGGAAGAGGTGAGTGGTTGAAGCGGAAGAAGAAGTCATTGATACAAATATTTGTTAAAATTGAATAATGGCTCTAATACCAAGAAAAAAAACAAGTAAGCAAGAACTTGTTGTAGATTAATAATGTATTTCAACGTGTTATTATAATTATGAGTATGAATTTATAAAAAATAAGGAAAACTAAAATGTTAAAATAGGTAAAGATTTTAAATATACTTCATAGCTGAAATATGAAAAACAACACTCAAATGTATAATCCAATTTGATTTTACCCTTAATTACTTGACTCTTGAGGGCCGGCCTATTTCATTACTTGAGTGGTTAAAATTTAATTCAAACAAAACAACCTTTAATCCTCAATTAAACATTTCATAAAATTATTTAATTATTAATAAAAAATACTCTTATGTTTAATTTATTCTTTTACAACATGTTAATATAAAAGACTAAAGATATTCATAATAAATAAGTTGTTATTCTCCATATCTCAATTTTGATACTTATCCCCCCTCTAAAATTAGAATTAAATTTCTTCCTGACGTACACTGTACACATACCTCAAAAGTAACAATTGTTCTTAAAAATTAGTAACTTGCTTATAAATTTGTTCAAAACAAGATAAATATCTTTAAGACAAAAAATAAAAATGTAGTTCAATGTGTAATTTGAATTTGTATAGTGTATGGGACAGAATTTAAAAAGATAGTTTTAGGTAAAGAAATAAAATAAAGGATATTAATTAAAAATATAACTAAAATTACCAGATCCAATATTTAATTTTATTTGGATTTAGTGTAACAAATAGTTTTTCATATAAGTAATTAAATTTAAATATATAATTGGTCTTTCTATATATCTAAATTTCAATATTATTTGTACAACGTGTCAAAATAAATAATAATAATTACTGTAACAATAAATTTTAACCCATCTCGATAAAATTAATTCACTAAATAGACAGCTCATTATTAGATGGCAGGTTCAAATTTGTTATGTGAATGTGTTGGATGTAAACAAAAAGTGGAATATATTTTTATTTTTATAAATAAAAAATAAAAAATAACATTTGTTTTGAAATTTATTAGGTTGTTTTTTAAAATTTGTATGATAAGTTTCTTTCTATATTTGGTGATTTTTTAATACAAATATTGCATTCATATATTTTTTTACTAAAGTCTATTATAGAATATTACCTCAATATTGACAAGATTGTATTGATTTTTATTTATTAGTTCAAGATAAATAATAAATATATATATATAATAATAATAATAATGCTTAATGTTAGATTATCGACTCGGGTTGTTGATTCGCGAGTGACCCTTCCACAAAACCTTCAATCCTAAACAAAAGTTAAATGAGGTCGAAAATATAAAAAAGAAAAAAAAATTAAGATTTGAAATTATTAAATTTAAAAAATAAAATTAAAATGGTATATATATATATAAGTATTGAGCTTTCAAACTAAGTACAACAGTTTAATAAACTAAACTAATAGGGCTTCATAATTAAAATTCTATATAAAATTTGATAAATGTGTGATATTGTATTTATATATTTTAATATTTTTGTATTAATTTATGATAAAGAAATTTAAGAATGTTTTATGAATTAGATAAGCCATTATTTTACATCATGACAATATAGTTTTAAACTTTTTTATTATTATTTTATAAAAATATTTTAAGACAAAATTTATATTTTATTAATTAGATAATACATTATTTTGTATTTAAAAGGACCATAACATTATACTTTAAATATTTGTGTAATGTTTTTTATAAAACAATACAAGACTTAAATTATGTTTAATGAATTAGTTAACATATTATTTTACCTTCGTAACATTATAGTTTTAATTTTTTATATTATTTTTTATAAAATATTGTAACATTTAAAGTATATTGTATGAATTATATAATAAATTATTTTACTTTCATAACATTCCTAACATTATTGATTATAAAACCTTCAATTTTGGTTTTATTAAAAATTCTACTATTGTAGTGTACAATAAGTTTGATTATGATTGAACTTACTTTGATTGGAGGTAATAAAAATATTTTAGTATAATTTTTATTTTTGTCCAATTAGAGCTTGTTTGATGTTTGACTTATTTTGGATTTTTATTGGGGGTTTAGCTTTAAAAAGAGGTGTTAATTATGATTCTCACAAAAAGAAAAGTCGAATATGAGGACCACCATCAACATTGATATATAGGAGTACTTTCCATTTGCCAAGACTTAATTAATTGTTCTTATATTTTTTAAATAGTTTTATTTTATTAAATTTGTAACAGTTTTTTTTCATAGTTTGGATGGTAATAGTCCGCTAATTACAAATGAATAAATCTATAATAAAAATATTATTTTACAATAAGAGAGAGGTTTACAAAATATTTTTGAAACAAACAAATGTGAGTAAAGATCTGGATTGTAGATAATAGTTTGAGTTTAAATTTGTTTATATTTGTACAATAAAATTTACAAAAGTAAGTAAAATGTACAAAATTTAAAATTCAAATTATAATCCAAATCTCAAAGGTTTTGAAATTTTTTTTATGAAATATATTGAATAAATACCAAATTCAAACGTAAAAAATGTAGGCATTAAATCACTCAAATCACATCAACATTCAACATATTCATCATTTTCAACTCATGCAAATTATTTTCAAAATATTTCAAAGACATCTAACTTAAGTTTAAATCAAACGCATTTCAAAAAAAAAGATACCAAATAAATAAGACGTCTTTTCACAACCTCGTTTAGACCAACTCCAATCAATACCAATACCCAAACCTAAAATCCCTTTTTTCCTCCAACCGATACCAATACTTAAACTCAAAATGGATTTTTCCCATTTTCTCTCTCCTGAAAACGCATACAGTTCATGAAACTCAAATTTTATTTATTTTTTAAAATTTAACCCTTATACTTGATCTAGGTTCATTTTATACATTAAACTTATTGATATAATTTATTATTTTAATTTATCTATATAATTTAATTCTCAATTGAATAGTTACTATGAATAGGATCCTAATCATTATTAATATGACAAGTTTACTTTATATAATAGATTATCAAAATGTTTAGGCTTTATTGTACGCGTTTCTAATCAAACAACCTATTTTTAAAATTATATTTAAATCAACTTCGAAAAATAATTTGAACTCAATAATTTAAATTTCATAACTTATAACTTACTTTTCTCTCAAATTAAGTGAGATGATGAAACAAAATAGTAAATTGAATTATAGTTCAGGTTTAACTTTGTCGATTTAAAGTAATTTAGACTTCCAGAGTCACCATTTAATTTTTCTCACAAAATTTAGAAAATAATTTTTTTAACGTGTAACAAACACTATCATCAGATATTCTTTAAACAAAATGGGAGGGTTTGGTGTTTGGTTGCACTTGAGAAAGGGCCACATCGCTATTTTTACATGATTTAGGCACATTTTAGAAATATTTCACCTCTTAAAGGTAAACTAATGAATGAATTTTAAAATTTGATTTCAAACCAATTCATGTTTTTTTTTAATTACAATGAATCCTTAACAAGAGGATTGATAAGAATAAAAACAAAGTGAATATGATTTATTTATTTGAGTAGACTTAATTTCTTAAACTTTATTTCTCTTGGAATAAATTGGAATTTAGCTTAATTATTTTATTCTTCAAAAATAGCTTTGAATTTATTGAAGAGAAATCATGATGATTCAAATTGAAAAAAGATGACTAATTGAATTGTTGATTCACTTTGAATGAGGTCAATTCTTGATTATTTTGAATGATTGCATGCTTTCATATCTTGGATGATCACATGCTTTTATATCTTGGTTGATAGTTGAACATGATATCATGAAAACATGCTTTCAAGGATATTCATATTTTCCTCTAGGCTTGACTTGAATGATGAAGATGAATAGAAACATGAGAAGGTTTTTGAATGCTTGAATGATCACAAGTTTTCATATCTTGGTTTATAGTGGAACATGATATCATGAAAACATGTTTTGAAGGGCTTCAATTTATTGAATGTGAAGTGGATGTTTTGAATGATATGCATGTTTTCCTTTGGGCTTGACTTGAATGATGAAGATGTATATAAACATGAGAAGTGTTTTAAATGCTTGAATGATATATAAAATAATTGTTTATGTCTTTCTTATTGGTGATCTTGGTTCAATATTCATGAAAATGTGTTTGACTTGATTCAATTTCAGTTAAGTTGATTATTTAATTTGCATGATTAGTTAAATTTGATGTTCTTAAATGATAAGATGCTTTGTATTGATAATATAAATGGTAAAATATTACAACATACAAATTAATAACAGAAAATTACTTTAAAAACATAGTAAATTTAATTTTACTTTCTATAGGTATTTAATCTCTAATATAATGAATAAAACAAATAAATACAATTGTATATATGAATTTGTTTTATTGTCAACAGTGCCGGCCCAATATATTTGAAGGCCTTGTGCGAGATATCAAATGCGACCCTAAGTACTCAAAAAAAAAGAAAAACACCAAAACTACAAACATAATATCATAAATAAATATCTACACATACCAACAATTAAGATAACAATAACAAAAAGATAAAAAAAAAATTAAGGCAAATTTTATGGTACAGTTTATTGAATTTACTTCAATAACAAATGCTCTTGTTACATTGTCTTCAAAAGGAATGACCAAATGTCTGAAATCTATTACAAAGACACGACATGCAATACAATTCTACTAGAATTTTACCAATTTGAATCAGCCAATGTAATACTATTTTCTGAAAATTGATCTTTTGCACTCTTAGATGTGAAATCATCAATTAACATATCATAGTCAAGCTTTTCCAAGAACTCATGTTCAATAGAAATCAAAGCCAAAGCATTTAGTCTTTCTTGTGACATGGTCGAACGCAAGTAAGATTTTTATATTTTTAGCTTTGAAAAGCTTCTTTCAGCTGATGCTACTGTCACTGGAACTGTTAACATAATTCTATATGCAAGACAACTAGTAGGATAACAATTAGCTCTTTTCAAGAAATTTAGGATTGCACTGGTTGAAGCAATCTCATTTGGTAAATGTTTTTGTAATAGTCCCAATTTATTTAATAAATCATCACCATTAATGTCAGAAGTGTGGCCATTCTCTAGCTTCCTCTCAAGGTTGTTGCAACTTCTTTTTAGGTTAACAGAATCCAAAGACTTTAACTTCTATGTCGTAAATAAGACCCCAAATGTCTCCTCATATTGCTCACATTGCTCAAACCTTTTCTCCAATGAATTATTGCTTCATCAATTATGTATAAAAAGTAATGAATTCTGAAAGATTCTTGACTTGATTCTTCGATAGGTGGTTCAGATGGCTGATTTTCAGGGTCAATCTCATCAAAATGTTTTTTTAAGAACTTTTCTTTTCTTTTTCTTCTTTGCAAACACTAGATCAATATACAATTCAACAACAATTTTTTTGGCACAATTCAACGCATTCTCAAACCCTATTTCTCTGTACTCTCTAAAGAATGCAATAAGTGCCTTCACATTACCCATTGCTACATTAATCCACATATTTTCATACTGCAATTGTTTACTGACAATATAAAAATAAAATGAATAAAAATGATGAAAGAAAAAATAAATATCGAAGATTTGAGATTTTCTACTTTAGATTTAATATGTTGATATTTGTTTAGATTTGTTATGTGGTTCATTTTTGTTTTCTTAGTTATTAATACACTAATTTAGGTGAAAATAATAAATTGAACCTGAGTCACCTGTGTGACAAGCTGGAATACTTACCACTATACTACAATAAATTGTTAATTCTTTTTATATATATGTTTATAAATTTTTGGTGACCCTAGATTTTTTTTAGCTTTAGTTTCATAGATAATGGGCGGGCTCTTTGTTCTTTTTTCTTTTCAAAAAGAACCTTTCTCTTAAATTAATAGTTTGCGTATAATTGTTTTTTGTTATTAATTCTTATATTTTGTCATATTTTAACACAAAATATTGTCTTCTTTTTTTATTTAATAAAGTATTTTTTAGATGTTATTCTCTCAATAATGATAAGATTGAATAAATGTTAATATGTTCGACATTTAAAAAAAAACAAATTTGAATAAATTTGATTAAATGTAATTAATTATTATAAAAAACATAAATTCAAATAATATTTTAAATAATAAAACTTTTTCATCTTGCATTTGCTTATTCTTTGTTCATAAAATTTTATAGTCATTTACAACATCATCAAATTCTACCCTTCAATCTTCAAAGCCCTATCTATTACATACGTGCAAGAAGAAAATCAAGAAACGGCTACGTCGGATTCAAGGCTTTAGACGGTCTTTTATTTTCTTTTCTTAATTTATTTCTAACTTTATAATTATCCAAAAATTTGAAGTTATAATAACAACGTTGTATAAATTATAAAATTCATCTCAAATTTTTTCTCTTAATTTTTGGAGTTATAGATCTTAAGTTATTAATTCACAAATTTTAGAAAAAAATTGAAAAAATATTCTAAACAAATCTTAAAATTGTGAAATTATTTATTTGTGCTAAAATAACTATTTTAAACAATTTTTCAATTTTTTAGGATTAAAAAAAATTATTTTAGACATTTAAAATAAAAATTAATTTAAAAGAAAACAAATGGGCCCTTAACATTAGACCGGACTAGAGGTACATACTGAGATACCAACTTCGTGGGCTTTGAAAACTTGAACACGGAGCTAGGCTTGGGAGACAAAAGGTATGTGTTTGATATATAAACAAATTATTTTCAGGGCCAATTAATTAAAAATAAATTATGACACATTAATTAAAATAGAAAGGGAAAGCAGAGCTCAAAGCTCAGCCCAAAAAGATATTGGGCCGAATATTTATTTATAAAATGAAGCAAGCCCAAAGTAAATTTCAAAATGATTTTACCCTAATTTTTTTACTTTTTCTCTCGTGCCGCCGTTTTTCTATTTTTTGTATTTCCAATCTTCTCTCCTATTATAAAAGGGACACAAACTCAAATGAAAACTTCACATTGATTTTTCTTCTTCTTATCTGTGGTTGTATTTTCATATTCCTAACGTTGTTCTGATCTCTAGCCGTCTTATTCTCTTCCTCCAATGGTTTGGATCTCTGCCTGTCTTCTCATATTCTCGTTGTAGTCAGATCTCTTGCCGTTCTCTCCTATTCCTACCTATCACAGTTTCGATCTATAACTGTTTTTTTCGTTCTGTTATGTCAATGTTAAAGAAGTTTATGTCTAGAATGTCTATCATGGTTTATATAGTTTCAATAAGCGGTGAGGGCAGTGATGTAAGTTTTAATTGAATCATTTTTGAATCATGTATTTTCGATCTTATTTTGTTGATATCTTAATAATTGTTTCATTCTTCTGGTGATACAGGTTCATTACTAATTTAAAGGAATTGAATTAGGTTGAAGATCCCGATTAACACTCCACAGGATTGGCAAGAACATCACAGGTATACAGAACTCTATTGACCACAACCACTTGAGCCATTGTTTGATACATTGGAACTGTTCGATACATTGGAACGTCCAAATTTGATTTCTGCATCAACTCTTGCAAACGATTCTTATTAGTTAATTAATTAGAAGCAATTTGTAATAATATATAAATAAAATTATTGTAATGATAAAACATATAGTTTATTGTTATTTATAAATTATTGTTTATTGTTATTTATAATAATATATTGTATAAAAATTGCATTCTTGACCTATATAATTGGGATTTTCAATACTTTTTTTTGAACTATTTTTACTTGATTTTAGTATATTGTTTTGTAAGTAAAAATTTGACAAATTAAAGAAAAATTCAAATTTTAAAAAGTAACACAATTTTCTTGTGGTGTTAATTACAATTTTTACAAGAAAGAAAAAGTCATAATATAAATACTTGAGAGGGAAGGCTACAATTTAGTGTTCTTTATCTTTTCTAAATAATTTTATTTTGTTAATCTATTTGAAGTTGAGATTCTATTAGTTAAAAATATTCAATTTTCTTTTAATTATGTATAATATTTTATAAAAATAATTAGAGATATATAATACTTCAAAGTTAATTTTTTATTTTTTAGAAAAAATAGATTAGTTGATTAGTTATATTATACAAATTTAGTATTATAGGTTAAAGATTTAAAAGAATTATGTTTAGTTTAAATAGTTTTTATAATTTTCTTTGTCAATTTTTTAGTTCTTTTAAAAAGTAATTCTTTTTTTCATTTTTATTTTCAATACTAAATTTAATAATTTTTTAAATATTAAAATAGTTTTTTGAAATAGTAATATGATAAATGAAAATAATAAATATTTATTAACTATTTACAACACGTCGAAATATCATAAATTAAATTTTAAATTTATTTTATATTATTTTAATGTTTTTGTTTAAATAATAATTTAACTATTATTAATTTTTCATTTGTTTTTACATAATAAGTAATATGTAAAAAATCAAATATTTTATAAATGTGTTTTTGTTTATTTGATAGTGGTGCTCTATAATTTAGAGCATCTTCAATCTCGAGTGAGACAAGGAACTGAAAATTATAGGCGTGAAAATGAGTGCATTTAAAAAGTTGATTTGACTAAACTGGTGAGAGTTACCACAAAATTTTATTAAAATTATAAAAAAAGAGTCGCATTGAAGAATATTTTTATTTTAAAAGAGGTTTTATTTTAGGTTCGATACTTGGTTACACATGAGAAATGGTCCCAGAGTTATGTCTCACATTCCCGTCAAATGATAGTCTCGAGTTTAAACTTTTGGTCATTTGAAAATATATTATTTTACACTTTATTTATTTATCTAGTTCTAGAGCATTAATCTGAAGATGAATTCAAGCATAAACTTGTGTCTAGTTTTGTATCATTATATTCTTAAAATATGTGTTTATGTTATGGGTCATAAATTAAAAATAATTAAATTGTGTTAGTACCTATAGATATGTAGCCGATGCTCAAAAAACAAAAGTACATGTAAATGAATAGCGGAGACTCGAAAGAAGAAAAATTACCTACGAGCGTAGCAAATACTCGAAAGAAAAAAGTACTTATAAAAATGATGTAAGGTTTAAAATAGAATCCAAAATAAATCCTTATTTAAGTTTATTATTTATATATTTTTTTTATTAGAAATGTTTTTTTTATACCATTCTTCAAATATTCTTAATACAAGTTATGAAAGTAAATTAAAGAAATAAGAGAATAAAGGAAAGAATAAAAACGAGTCTTAAACAATATTAGTTTTTGTGTTTGTGTTAAAAGTAATGTCTTCTAATTGGTATTTTATATATATTTTTCTTTTTTTAGAATTAACTAAAGTATTTGAAAAAAAATCACTAAACAAGTGAAATAATAAAAATAGGAAAGCAAACGGGCCATTGGTCAACCTCGGGCCAGTTTGGGCGGGCAAATTTGAGCAATGGAGTGGGTTCATAGGCATGGTCTGAGTGTGAGTGTGGGTCTATCGATGTTCACAGGTCTAAGGCTTTCTTGGTTGGAAATAAGTCAAGCCTCTAGTTCTTTATCAATCTGTACTAGTTTACCACATCAACATGAAACTGAATATTTATTTATTTTTTAAACCCTAAAATATGTACATCAGTTGATTGAGTAATCTAGTCTACGACTAAAATTACATATAAACCAAACTGAAAGTGGTAAAAAATGAACGGAGGTTGAAGATGAAGTATAGGTTTGTGCACTTCCTTGTAGGATGCCTCAAATAGCCAGCCTCTAAGAAGCATGTGGAGCACCATCACCATCGGGACAAGCCCAGGTGGCTTCCAGTAAAACAAAACAAAAGAGGTAAAGAAAAAGGGAAAACTTACTACTCAAATCTCTTATTTAGGCATGTATAATGCAATGTTAAAGATAAAAAAGTTCATAAAAAATTGAAACATTACATAATAAAAAATGAGCTACATCAAAAGTTTACACGATTTCTAAATGCTCTCTAAAAGACCTCTAAGTTAACTCTCAATCCTTTAGCACATTTAAACTCCGAAATTTAGAAAATCAAACTTCAAAATTATATATTTTGAATATGGATTTTAAACTCTTCTCCTTTTTTTTTTTTCTTCTTTTTACGCTTTTCTCTTTTCTCCTTTTTTTTTACCTAAAATCTTATTTATAACCGCAACTCCTTTTAGAAGCTTCCACGGACCAATTAGGTCAAATTATTTAGTGAAATAATTTGTGTTGTCCATATCATAATGATAGTTGCTGTTCTTTTTCTCTTACTTAATCAGTAAATAAAATTAAGATAATTTTTAAATACTATAAGTGTAAACATGAAAATTTAACATATCTAAATTTATAATTTTAAAATAATATTTTGAATTTTTAAATTCAAAATAATAAAAAAAATAGGTCAAAATTAAATTAGGATTAATTATTGTTATAATTAATCCATAATTAGAAAAATTAATTAAAAGCTAAAAATAATTTGGGATTCAAATACTGTATTTATTTTACCCAAATTAAAACAAAAAAGGTTAAAATAATTTAATATATAAAATATGTATAATTTATGTCTTAAAATATTTAAATAAATCCCTAAAATATTCAAAAATACCTAAAAATTAAATAAATGAACACAATATTTTATCATGTTTTCAAAAATATTTTTTTGTGTATTAATTTGGTGAAGAAAAATGAAAAAATTGGTTTAAAATTCGATTTCAAATAACCGTATTATTGTAAATAAAACTGATAATCCAGTGACCGAAATTAAAGAATTCAGCTACAACAGGAATTGCATCTAGCAAATTCGCAAATTCGTGCTGGATTTTCATTCAGCGCCCAGGAAGAACCCACGCATCATGTTGTAGCGGAAGCGCCCAGGAAGAACCCACGCATCCTGTTGTAGCGGAAGTAGGCACGCGCCCCGGTCGTAGCGGAACGACTAATGCCTCGTTATCCAGGACACCAACGGAACACCAACAGCTGACGTATTGCTAACGGAACACAACGACGCATTTCATTTAAATGAAACAACGCCCGTTTTGGGTCATCTTCTTCGTTGAGACAACACGATCGCTAGAGAGTCGCGCTCAATGCCGACAATCTTTTAGAAATTTTATATTTGCCATTACTCATCCTTATCCCTCCAAACTTCGCCAATGTGCACGTCTCTCCATCGCCTTCAATTCGCTTAGGATAAGAATTCAAATCCTACCCTAGAGTTAGGTCTATGGAGAAAAAATGGAAAATGAAAGGATAAACCTTCAGAAGTCAAATTGGATACGAATTCGATTTCGAAACCGACCTAGCTTGGGTATAAATACTCTTTGGGTCTTTTTCTTCAAATTTATGAAAGAAAATCCAACAATCACAGCCTGTTCGAAGACTGTCATCGGAGCTCCGACTACCTCTTTTTGAAGAATCTTCTTCAGTGTTCTATGCTTTGTTTTAAACCTTTGGAAAGCTTCCTTAAGATCATTGAAGTGTTTTTTAATCACTAGTAAGATTCCAATCCATCTATGATTCGTATTGAGATTCAAAATTGAAAATTTTCAATTTGGGTTGAACTTATTTGTTATTCAATTTCATGCTTTCTATAATCGAAATTGATCCTTACATGATTTCTAAGCTCTCTATCGAAAGAGATTTCACCAATTCAACCCCAATGAAAAAAACACAAATTTAATTTGAAAATTCAGAAATTTTTATTTTTATGTTATTGAGCTTTTAAGCTTAAATTTTGATTCAAATAGCTATCTAACATTTATGTAAACATGTTAGGATAAATTTCCAATCATATAACATACATCTCGATCATGTTTGATCGAACTGAAAAATTTCAAAAAAAAAGTTTAAATTTCAGTTTTAAATTCATTACAGTGCTCGATTGATCTTTCTGTTTTGGTCATGTTTGATCATAAACACCATTTGGAAGAAGAATTAGTTCATGAGATGACCTAATTCAAAAGTTCCTAAATCTTGCCCTAGAAATTATTTTAGAAAATTCATTATTCTATGGTTCGATTGATCGATTCTAGGATTATGGGTTATAATCCCTACATCAAAGGGAGTTGATAGAAACTTACAGATCATGTTTTCATGATTTGTTTCAAAAGATACAAACCTGAAATCTTAGGACCAAATGAAGAACACTTGGTGTTCTTGGACCGAGGACCGAGAGGTAGGATAGAGTATCCTCGGTCCTAAACGAGACCCAAGACCGATATAATCAACCTAGGACCAAGACCAATGACCGATGTTCTTGAGTTAGGACCGAGCCCTAGGACCGGTATTCTTGAGCTAGGATCAAGAACTCAGACCGAGGATTTTGACCTAGAACCAAGAAATCTGCCTTGGGATCAAGACTCTCGGGTCCTAGGATCGAGATCCATAGACTTATAACCGAGTAACCAAGACCTAGTATCGAGTTCCATAAACCCTAAGACCGAGTAACCTAGACCTAGGACTGAGTTCCCTAAACCCTAAGACCGAACCTCCTAGACCTTGGACCGAGTTTCTTAAACCTTAGGACCGAACCTCTAATACCTATGACTGAGTTTCCTAAACCCTAAGACTAAACCTCCTACACCTAAGACCGAGTTTTCTAAACCCTGGAACTGAGTATCCCTACACCTCGACCAAGAGTTGAGGGTCTTCGGACCCCGACCGACAAAAATGGAGGACTCTGGTCCTAAGGAATGTTTGGTTCTACTTTTCAAAACTCAATTTTTTTTTGTAATTTTGGAACTCCAGCCCACTTTCAAATGATCTCGAGAGGTCAGAAAATAATTTCAAAATATTTTCGGGATGTTTCTAAACAAATATTTTGACTAAGGCCCCGTTTGGTATTTATTTCTAAACTCTAACATCATTTTCTGATATTTTTCAGGTTCTTTGCCATATCTTTCACAACACGCAACCGTACGTACGTTTTAAATAATTTTGTACAATTATTTACGCAATCCAAACTTATCCTTATTTAGGACCCCGAACTACTAATTTAAGAAAATAAATATTATAAATAAATCTTTCGCGCTATGTCAACGGGAACGAAAGACATAGCGTGAAAGCACTTTATCTAGCGTAATTAAACAAACGGACCTATGGATACTCTAGTATTACGTTTTTATACCTACACCAAAAGATTTATTTTTTAAATTGGTAAATTAAGCACGAAAGTTACATTTTTCTACAAATCATTTTCTTACATAATATTTTATTTATAAAAGATTTTGGCGTGTAAACGGATGCTATATTTTTATAGCTTTGACTAGATTAGTCCGGTCCGACTTTAAATCGAACTTAAAAATAACCAGAGACACCGAACGTAGGGCCGATACCAACCGCGGGAAGGCGTGTACACTAAGGTAACAAATAAAATTAAGATAATTTTTTTATAAGATAGCAATAAAAATTAAAATAAATTTTATATATTATTTCAATCCAATTTATTTAATTTTGTATATATATTTAGTTTTATTGAATTTTAATTATTTTATAAACTAAAATTATGAATTTAGGCCGTAAACTTCGAGAGTCTATAATAAAATATTTTATGATAAAAATTTAACATGTATAATAATATTTGAAACTACATATTTAACATATATTTAAAATATTCAATTAAAATTAATATATTTAACACTATTTTTTAAAATCTTTTTGTATTGTTATTTTAAAATTATTTTATAAATATTTAGATATTAAAATCAATAAAATAATAAATGCTTATTATATATATATATATATATATATATATATATATATTCATATGAAAATTAAACAAATAATTAATTAATTTAATATTATATTTTAAATAGTTTATAAATATTTGAAATTGAACTTCTTTTATTACAAGAATATCTTCTATTTGGTTAAATTCAAAATTAATTGTGTTCGGTAGAAAAAATATTAAAATTTTTTTATATTTTAAAATAAAAATAAATAAAAATTTACTTTTTTTTCCTAACTTTCCACCCAAAATTTTATTTAAATCAATCAAATATTTTATATCAAATAAAATCCCTTTCACTTTTTTAGTTTGACCATTTTTAAAAACTGACTTGATATTGATAATTATTAAATGTTAACTGTAGATCTACATTTAAAAAAATATTACAATATTATGTTATTATTATTAAATAAAATTCATAATTTATGTTATTTAAAAAAAGTAATTATATTAGCTTTAAAAGTATCATTGAATAAAAGTATTGAAAAATAATAATAAAATAAATCAATAAAATAAATTAAAAGGGTTAAAATATAAAACAGTAAAAAATATTTATATTTAAAATATATTTACTTAAGGCTGATATATTTAAGTTGGTAATTATAAAAAGCTCATTAAAAAGGTATTTAATTATTTTAAAAAAAGTAATATAATCTAAAAGTTTATCAATTATTGTTATTAATTATATTTCTTATATTAAATAAAATTAAATAAACATTTTATTTTTGATAATTTTAGAAAAATTTGTGATCCTGATATACTAATTATTTGATAAAATTAGAAATAATTGTAAATATACTTAGTTTAGGCTATGGATGCATGATTAATAAGGATAAATTTTGAAGCTCTATTTGAAATAAGCTAAATAAATGATCTTATATCATTGTATCATTAGTGTGGTAATATAAATCATTAGTATGTCATCCATATACAAGACTAAGAATGTTAATTTCTTATAAACACAAGGATCCTCTTCAAATCTAATGAATTCAAATTCTTTGATCTTTTCATTAAATCGAAAGTTCCAACTCCTGGATACTTGCTTAAGTCCATAAATAGACTTCTTAAACTTGCATAATTTCCCAGCATGATTCAGATATTCAAAACCTTCAGGTTGTGTCATGTACACATCCTCCTCCAAAAAACCATTTAGAAATGTTGTTTTAACATCCATTTTTCATATCTCATGGTCATAATATGCAAAAATATCTAGGATTATCCTACTGGATCTAATCATAACAACTGGTAAAAATATCTCATCATAGTCTATACCATGAATTTGTCTAAAATCTTTGGCAACTAATATTTCCTTGTGAATAAATATATTTCCATCGTTGTCATTTTGAGTTTGAAGATCCATTTGCTCCCTATGGAGTTTACCCCCATTTGGCAAATCTATCAAGTCCCATACTTGATTTTCAAACATCGAATCAATTTCGGACCTCATGGACTCAAGCCATTTTTTGGAGTCTAGACCCATTATTACTTGATTATAGGTAGAAGGCTAATTATGTTCTAGTACAAGAACATCAAGACTTGTATTTAAGATAATATCATTGTAACGTCTTGGTATAACTATTGACCTTTCTGATCTAGGAGTGAGTTTAACTTGTTCAATAACTAAATTCGGAATATGATTCACTTTCGTTTGTGGTTCCTCTTATTCTGATTCTTGGATGATATGAGTCCATCAAAAGTAATCATATCATCATTGTTATATCAGAGTCATATTGTTGTTGACTTTGTTACTCTTCATCATCTTGAACTGTTTCAAGACGGTTATTTCTCCTATTTGACTTGTTGGAAAGCAACTCTCTTTCCAAAAAAACATTATCCCTCGCAACCAAAACTTTTTGCTCAGTTGGATTGTAGAAGTAATATCCAAAACTTACTTTCAGATATCCTATATAGAAACATTTATTTGATTTTGGGGCAAGTTTATCTATATGTAAACGTTTTACATCGGATTCACATCCCCATATTTTCAAAATGATAACTTTGGTACCTTTCAAGTCCATATCTCATATGAAATTTTGTCTATAGTTTTTGATGGAGTCCTGTTTAGTGTTACTATAGTGGTAGTGAGGGCATATCCCCAAAAAGATATCGGAAGATTAACAAAACTCATCACTGATCGGACCATGTCTAAAAAATTCCTATTTCTCCTTTCAGTTCCTGGGGTTGACAATTGTGTTACAATACCATAATATTTCAAATGATTATCAAATTCGAGGCTCAAATACTCACCACAAAGATCAGATCTAAGTGATTTTATTTTCTTGCCACATTGAGTCTCTACTTCATTTTGAAATTCTTTGAATTTTTAAAAGGATTTCGATTATATGACATAAGATAAATGTACCTATATATACTCATGTCATCAGTAAATGTGATGAAGTATCTATAGGCACCTCTAGCTTTTGTGCTCATTGGCCCACATACATCAGTAGTTTAGTAGCCTTTTCAAGCTTTCTTTTTAAAGGTGACCTTGTCATTTTTCCCATCAGACATGATTCATATGCAACAATGGATTCATAATCGATATCTTTTAAAAGTCCATCTTTGTGGAGCTTCTTCAATCAATTCACACCAATATGACCCAATCAACAATGCCATAGGTAGGCTTCACTCAAGGTACTTAATTTTTATCTTTTTTTAATTATGTTATATAATTATGATTTGAGATCCAAAATTAAAATCCCATTATTCATTTGAGCACTCACATAGAAAATATTATTCTTAAAAAAAATACTCTCATTTTTAATGCTAAATTCAAAACCATCAGAATGTAATTTAGCAATCGGAATAAGGTTATTATTAATGCAAAGAACATAATAAAAGTTATTCTTTCAAATAATAATCCAGAAGGTAAAGATATACTATAAACTCCTAGAATAAGCACAACAACATTTGCTCAATTGGCAACACATAGATCTATCTCCCCTTTCTGTACATGTCTTCTATTTCTTAGTCCCTTCACATTTGAAATAATGTGAACACCATATGCAATATCAAATACCCAAGTGGAACCATTATTTAATATAAGGACATCAGTTGTCATAATATAAATAACATAAATATCTAAAGTGGAATTCAAAGTCCCATTTTTTTTATCTTCTAGACACTTGGAACAGTTTATTTTATAGTGTCCTTTGACCTTACAGTAAAAACAATCATGACTAGAAGTTACTCTTAGCATCTCACCACCCTTGGTATGACAACTTGTTTGCATTTTCCTTGGTAATTGTTTTTTTGTTAGCCACTTTCTTAAAACCCTTCCCACTGTAGATATTTAGAACTTCGTTCCTCTTGTCATCAATCATATTGTCTTCAGCATGTTATGGAGCTCATTTAGATAATGTTTTAGACCATTCATAGGGTATTTCATTCTAAATGGTGCAAAACCATCATGTAAGGATCTAAGAACAATATCAGTGGACAACTCTTGGTCATATGGGGTCCCTAGATTTTCCATCCTCTTGAATAACCTAGTAAGACTAATCACATAAGGACTCACCGATTTTCACTTCACAAGATTTCTATCATGTATAGCCTTGTGAGTTTCATATCATTGAATCCTTGATTGATATTGAAACAATATTTTAAGTTCAGTTATGATAATATGGGCATTAGAGTTCAAAAATCTCCGCATTACCGTTGTCTTCTCCACATCTGATAAGATTTCTGTCATTATAGGCATAGGGGTAGCCATGACGTCCTCACGTCCCTTGGACCTGAGAATGAGTCTCAGATTTCTTTCCCAATTAAGAAAGTTCGTTCCATTGAACTTGTTTTTCTCAGCAATTGAGCGCAAAAATAATTTAAAATTATCGTTTTTCATTATCTAAAATATATGAAAATTAGTCATTGTTTGAAAATACAAATACTTATGATTAAACAATTTAACATATATGATTGCGCATTTTATTCAAATTATTATAATCCCTTATGAATAAAATGATTCCAATATCCCATTACAAATAAACACCCAATACACTTTTGCACTGCCTTAGGTCTTGTGTGTTTAAGGTAAGTAATAATTTATTAATTATAAACATTCATTTTATAATTCTTGATTGATGATCCACATCTAATGTAAAATCATCTCCATGTCTCAAGATCCAAAACTTTTTTTTGGTCTCTTGTTTGGTACAACCGCATCAAGGTTTATAAATCCCCGTACAGATTCGTCCTCATGTGTATAAGGCTGAGGAAGGACACCATCGCTTTTGCAAAACTCATCTAACTAAAAACCATAAACTGCATGGGTTATGTTGCGGAAAAGCATTGCCCCAAAGTTCCTTAAGAACTATTGTTTTTATTGTCTTGGATTCAAAATAGAATAATGAAAACCAAATAATAATCTTTCATAGATTTCCATCAATGAACTTAATGGTTCTTAATTTTATTAAAATTATTTATAATATATAATTCAAAAAAAATGATGAATTATAAAATAATCAGACCATATATATATATATATTTATATATATATATATTTATATATATATTTATATATATATATATTTATATATATATATATTTATATATATATATATTTATATATATTTATATATATTTATATATATATTTATATATATTTATATATATTTATATATATTTATATATTTATATATTTATATATATTTATATATATTTATATATTTATATATTTATATATATTTATATATATTTATATATATATATATATATATATATATATATATATATATATATATATATATATATATTTATAGATTAAAGAACATAATTCTTTCAATTTGTTATTGGATTTATTTTAGACTTTTGTTGTGGTTTTATAAGTAGAATATTTGGAAAAAAAAATCATGCTTAAAAAAGTAACACAATTTTCATTGTGATGTTAATTACAATTCCCACAAAAAAAAAAATAAAAGGCCAATATAAACACTTAAGGGCTGTCATTTATTTTTTATCTTATTCTTTATCCATTTATCAATATTTGATTGTTCTTAACAAACTTTAAGTCGAATATAAACACTAATAAGTCGAATAAACATTTGTATTTTAGATAATCGTTCACCCTTTAACAATAGTTTGAGTTCATATTGGATTAAATTTGTACAATAAAATTTATACACTAAGCTAAAACCGTATAAATTTGAAATTCAAATTATAACCCAAATCTAGTTTTGTAGTTGACTGAGCTAGAAATAAGAATATAAGAAAGGAAAAGCCAAGGAGACCGGAGGTCAGACATATATATATATGCTTGAAAAACAGTTTTATAAAATTAAATTGATTACTTTAAAAAGCTTGTGAATGATTTATTGAAAAAAATAATAATAATAATTTATCTCTTTTCTCGCACTTTTTTTTTGTCAACAACTAATAAGATGATGTCAATTCATTGTCTCTCCCAATTTTTTCTCCTCTATCACTCCTCAATAAATAAATTGAATGACAATTATCAAATTAAAATGTAAAAATTAAAATGTAAAAATGTGAGTATTAAATCACTCAAACCACGTTAACATTTCATCATTTTCAAAATATTTTCAAAACATCTCACCTAATTAAGTTCAAACCAAACTCATTTCAAAAGAGAAAAAATCAAAGAAATAAAATGTGATTTCACAACTTCATTTACTATAGAAAGTTTAATTCTCAATTGAATGCATTACTATGAATAGGATCTTAAGAATAATTAAGATAGAATTAATTCACTTCTAAATATTTTAAAAGTATCAAAATAACTAGGCCTTATAAACGTTAACAATCTAATTCTGATGATAAACTATCCGAGAAAAAAATGATTTTGGTAGTATACTCACAGTACAATGACCATCTTTCTTTAGCCACTGAAATGTGAAAGATGAGGTAATATACAGCATATCTTAATGACATCGGTGCATTAAAATTTTCTAAATTATGTTTATTTAAGTGTCTTGTTTACATCCAAAAAGCATTGAAGAGTAGTCTTAGATACAAAAATTCAAAAATATATTCTTTTTTTTTTCAAGAAATTGATTTAATCCCACACATTACAAAACATAAAAGAACACAAAATAAACACAAACATAAATTGAAACACATAAACATAAGATAAAGATAATTGAAAAAACATAACTAACTAATCTTGAAGCATTGAAACATTATCGGTGTCGATCATCACACATTCACACCATAATTTTTTTAAAATGAGTTAGGATTATTATGTAGGTTACTGTGTAAGACAAACCATAGAAGATATTGGTATAAAACAAATCATGATCTTTTTAAAAAAATTCATAGGAAACAAATATGAAAAAAGATAATATGTAGGATGTTTAGCAGGCATAAATTAAATAATTCATAATTGACATAATCGAAAGATTAGTTACTTTTATTTGATGATTCAAATAAATTGAATTTAAACTGATATTGTAGTTCAAATAGAAATTCATAAGGAATAAAAGATATTTTTATGCATTGAGATGGAAAGAAATTTTAAAATAGAAAAATGTCAATTGTTAAATCGGTTAAAATTGAACCAATTCTACATTCATTTAACAAAAACTAAACTTAAACATTAAATCAAAAAAACATTTAACATTATTCAAATAATTAAAAATATTTTATTTAATTAAAGAGAACTTACATAATAACTCTCAACCATGACTCTTCTCCCAGTGAGAATTGAACATGTGACCTTTTAGTTTCTTAGGTCTACTCTTTTCACCAAACCATGAGAATTGAACATGTGACCTTTTAGTCTCTTAGGTCTAATTTTTCACCAAACTACCGAGATTGAAAAATATATTTCAACTTAGCATCAACAGTTTTTAATTTATTTTATCAAATATGTTACACATTCTTAATCATTTCAAAACAATTAAGTTACATTTATCGATCATATACGTTGAGAAAACTGATTTATCTTATAACATATATTTGTATGCCATATATATATATTAAGAATTAAAATTTATCACTCTTATTGAACTGATTTTGAATTTACCATAAAAACTAGATAATAGCCCTTCAATAATTTGACATAAACTCTTTTGTAGTTTGCTACCATTAATGATTAATCTTAAACTTATCCCTTCCATAGTAAAAATATCATAATAATGGCGGAATAGTGAGAATTTGGTAAAAAAACGATACAATTTAAATTGAAAGATCTGTTGCACTTTCAGAAGTCAACCAAAATGTATTCATTTTAAAAGAATTTAACCAAAATATACTATCCATTTCTTTCTGCCACCCAAAAGAAATCCCTCATGAAACAAAACGAACATAACTTGTTGGGTTTTATTTGGGCTCCCAACTATGAAAAAGGCCCAATATGGTTAAAGTTCACTTTTAATTCATTAAGGGTATTATAGTATTTAAAAGGGTTATGTTATAATCTAATTGCTCTAGTATTTAAAGAGCGGTAGCCATCATTAAGAGGTAGAAGTCAAAAATTAAAAGAGAGGAAGAAAGAGAAAATCTTATAGCAGATTTTCGCCTACAACCGCGCAGGTTAATCAAACTCACGATCGAAGATTCAAACAAAGTTTTTCTGGGTTTAAAGGTTCTTCCTAATTTAAGTTTTTATTTGACTTGTTTGGGACTAAAAAGTTGTATTTTTTGGGTATTCCTTTTTATCTTTCTACGGCATTAAAGGTTGGTATACCTTGTTTGTATTCCCGACTCTAATTTTAGTGGAGCTTGAAATGAACGTAAAGTCCCGTGCTTTTTACTCCTTGATTTGAGGAAGTTTTTCACGTAAAAATTATGTGTGTGCATTGTGTTATTTATTTCCGCTTTTACTTTTGCTTTATTTGCTCCTAAGTTTTTCAATCAAGTAGGGAATTGAATATACATTTTTCCCAACAAGTGATATCAGAGCTTGGTTAGCTGTTTAGGACTTGATTGAATTATGGAGATAAACACAAGTAGGATGATTTTTCTCAATGGTTCAAATTATCAAATTTGGAAAGGAAAGATGAAGGATTTGTTATTTGTTAAGGCTTTACACTTACCCGTTTTTGGTAGTGAGAAACCTGCATCCAAATCTGACGAGGAATGGAATTTTGAGCATGAACAGGTATGTGGTTTTATTCGTCAGTTTGTTGAAGAGAATGTTTACAACCACATTTAATATGAGACAAATTCACAATCTTTATGGAATAAACTAGAAAATTTATATGCTTTAAAGACTGGAAGTAATAAATTATTCTTACTTCAGAAATTAATTCATTTGAGATATAATGATAGTGCTTCTATGGCTGACCATTTAAATGAGTTTCAGGGTGTTTTCTGATCAGATGTCAGGCATGGGAATTAAGTTTGAATATGATGTTCAAGGACTTTGGTTATTGACTACTCTACCCGATTCGTGGGAAACGTTTAAGGTTTCTCTTTATAATTATGTTGTTAATGGTGCAGTAACTCTACAGATTGCCAAAGGTGGCGTCATGAATGAGGAATTAAGAAGAAAATTTCAAGGGTCTTCGATAAATTCAAATGTGTTGGTTACTAAAAATAGGGGGAGACAGATGAACAGGGGTGGAAAAGACAATGTGAGACATAAGAGTCGAAGTAAGTCCAAATCCAAGTACAAGTCAGTTGAATGTTATCATTGTGGGGATCTAATCAAAATAAAGATGTTGGTGAAGATCGTGTGTCAATAGCGACTTCAAATGATCTTATAACTGTCCACGATGAGAATATAATTAACCTTGTATGTAATGAGTCGAGTTGGGTGATTGACACCGAAGCTTTCTTGCATGCTACGCCAAGGAAAGACTATTTTACGTCTTATACTTTAGGTGATTTTGGAGTATTGAAGATGTGTAACGACAACTTAAGTAAGGTTATTGGTATTGGTGACGTTTGCTTGGATTCTAGTAATGGGTCAAAATTATTACTTAAGGATGTTCGACATACTCCATATATTAGGTTGAATTTGATATCAAGTGAAAAACTTGATGATGATGGTTTCACGAGTAGTTTTAGTTCTGGAAAATAGAAACTTTCTAAAGGTAACTTGATTATAGCTCGAGGAGAGAAATATTCTAATTTATATTTGATGCAAACTTTGATATGAAAGGATAGTGTGAATGTTGTACGGAGTAAAGATGCTTCTAAATTATGACACAAAAGACTTGGTCACATCAGAGAAAAGGGATTGAATCTGTTGGTTAAGAAAAATGCTATTTCTGGTTTGAGTGAGACCGATTTGGAGAAATGTTCTCATTGTGTTGCTGGAAAACAAACTAGAGTATCGTTCAAGCATAATCTTCCTTCAAGAAAGTCAAAAGTCTTAAAGTTGGTGCATTCAGACATTTGTGGTCCTTTAAAGGTACGAACTATTAGTGGTGCTCTTTATTTTGTAACGTTTATTGATGATCATTCCAGGAAGCTTTGGGTATATATTTTGAAGTCTAAAGACGAGGTTTTAGACAAGTTTAAAGAGTTTAATACTCTTGTTGAAAGAGAGACCAAGAAGAAGATCAAGTACATTCGTAGTGATAATGGAGGTGAATATTGTGGTCCATTTGATGCATACTGCAGACAACAAGGGATCAGACATCAGAAAACACCTCCAAAGAGTCCTTAGTTGAATGGTCTTGCAGAAAGGATGAACAAAACAATTGTTGAGAGGATTAGATGTTTGCTTTCAAAAGCAAAGTTATCTCAAACGTTTTGGGGTGAAATATTACTCACAGTAGTACATGTTATTAATTTGAGTCCTACAGTCGCTTTGGACGGTGAAGTTCCAAATAAGGTATGGACTCATAAAAATATTTCGTATGATCATTTACGAGTATTTGGATGCAGGTGCTCTGTTCATATTCCAAAGGATGAAAGATCAAAGTTGGATGTGAAAAGTCGAGAATGCATTTTTTTTGTTATGGCCAAGATGAATTTGGTTACAGATTATATGATTTAGTTGCAAAGAAGCTTGTCAGAAGTCGTGATGTCATCTTTTATGAAGATGAGACTATTGAAAACATTGATAAAGCTAAAAATAGTGAGTTGAAGGAAAAATGTGATTGGATAGATTCAGATCCAGTTCAATTATCTAAATCACCTAATTCAACAGAAAATCAGTTACAAAAGGATGATTCTCAAGAAGAACATGACGTTCAAATGGAGAATATTAGTAACGAGCAAGAAGAATTATCTACAATTCCATCTAAAAGATCAACAAGAGATTGACAACCTTCTACAAAATATTATATTTATTAAAATGTTTTAGTGACCGATGGGGGAGAGCCATAGTCATATGAAGAAGCTATGGATAGTGAATCCAAGCATAAATGGGTTGGTGCTATGACTGATGAGATGCTGTCTCTACATGATAATCATACTTTTGAGTTGGTAGAATTACCAAAAGGAAAAAAAGCTTTGAAGAACATGTGGGTATATAGACTGAAGCAAGATGATCATACTTCAGCTCCACGATACTTCAGCTCGTTTGGTTGTCAAAGGGTTTAGTCAAAGAAAGGGTATTGACTTTGACGAAATTTTCTCTCCTGTTGTTAAGATGACTTTAATCAGAATTATATTGAGTTTGGCAGCTAGTCTTGATTTTGAAGTTGAACAAATGGACATGGAGACGACCTTTCTTCATGGTGATTTAGAGGAAGGGATTTATATGGATCAACCTGATGGTTTTGAGGTCAAGGGTAAAGAGAATTGTGTTTGCAAGTTGAAAAAGAATTTGTATGGATTGAAGTAGGCTCCACGACAATGATACAAGAAGTTTGAGTTATTTATAAAGCAACACGGATATAAAAAGACTACTTCTGACCATTGTGTGTTTGTGCAAAAATTTTCTCCAGATGATTTTGTTATTCTGTTACTTTATGTTGATGATATGCTTATTGTTGGTCAACGAGAATTTATAGGTTGAAACAAAACCTAGGGAAATCCTTTGTAATGAAGGATCTTGGACAAGCAAAGTAGATTCTTGGAATTAGAATCAGTCGTGACAGAAAGATGAAAAAGTTATGGTTGTCTCAAGAAAAATATATTGAGAAAGTGTTACAAAGATTAAAAATTGAGAATGTTAAAAGTGTTGGCACACCTTTAGCGACTCATTTTAAATTGAGCTCCAAGTATAGTCCTTCAAATAATGATGAGAAGGAATATATGAAGAATGTTCTCTATAGTTCAGTTGTTGGTAGTCTTATGTATGATATGGTTAACACGAGACCAGATTTAACTTATGTTGTTGGTACTGTCAACAGGTTTCTTTCAAATCCGGGAAAAAAACATTGGGAAGCGGTGAAGTAGATATTGAGATATCTCAGAGGCACATCAAGTATGAAACTTTTCCTTGGAAATGAGAATCCGAATTTAGTTGGTTATACTGACTCAGATATGGCAGGTGATGTTGATTTAAGAAAATCCACTTCGGGCTATTTGATTAATTTTGGAGGGGGAGCTATTTCTTGGCAATCGAGACTATAGAAGTGTGTTTCGTTTTCAACCGCGGAGCTGAGCTTATTGCATCAACGGAAGCTTGTAAGGAGCTGATTTGGGTTAAGAAGTTATTATTTGAACTTGATATTGTGCAAGAAAGGTATGTGCTTCTCTATGATAGTCAAAGCGCTATTTATCTAGCGAAAAATTCAACATTTCATTCTAGATCTAAACATATTGATGTGAGGTATCATTGGATACGTGATGCGTTAGATGAAAAGTTGTTGATTTTAGAAAAGGTGCATACAGACGATACTAACGCTGATATGATGACTAAGGCACTACCACTAAGCAAGTTCAAGTTTTGTTGTTCAACCGCCGGGTTGACAACATCTTTCCCATAGTTGTGAGGGAGGAGTTTGTTGGGTTTTATTTGGGCTCCCAACTATGAAAAAGGCCCAATAGGGTTCAAGTTCACTTTTAATTCATTAAGAGTATTATAGTATTTAAAGGGTTATGTTATAACTTAATTGCTCTAGTATTTAAAGAGCGACAGCCGTCATTAAAAAGAAGAAGTAAAAAATTAAAAGAGAGGAAGAAAGAGAAAATCTTGTAGCAGATTTTCGCCTACAGCCGCGCATGTTCATCAAACTCACGATCGGAGATTCAAACAGAGTTTTTATGGGACTTAAAGGTTCTTCCTAATTTAAGTTTTTATTTGACTTGTTTGAGACCAAAAAGTTGTATCTTTTTGGATATGCCCTTTTATCTTTCTGCGGTATTAAAAGGTTGTTATACCTTGTTTGTATTCCCGACTCTGATTTTTGTGAAGCTTGAACTGGATGTAAAGTCCCGTGGTTTTTACTCCTTGATTTGAGGAGGTTTTCCACGTAAAAATTTCGTGTGTGCATTGTGTTATTTATTTCCGCTTTTACTTGTGCTTTATCTGCTCCTATGTTTTTCAATCAAGTAGGGAATAAAATATACATTTTTCTCAACATAACTGAACCATTGTTCAAGGTGGAGACAAAAGAATCATACACGACGAATATGGGTGATTTCTAATACATAGAGGTGTTGACGAGTTGATATGTCAAGGTAAGACTAAGTCGGAGAAGTATATTGGAGCTTGAATGAGAAAATAACAATTGTTCAAGGGAAATTCCTCGACCAAACTTCAATCCGTTTCTCAGATTTAATCTTCCCATTGGGAAGGAGAAATATTTGGTTAAAGTATATGATTTCTTTGAATTGGACAGGCTCAAATTGAGCTTTCAACACTTCTGTACACCATATAAATCGTTTTTGGACTATGATTCAACAAAAGTAACCCAAGAACAGAAAACCCGATTTTTGGATTTTAAGAAATTCAAATTTGGGTTTTTGTTTTTAAGATCAATTGATCAGTTCTATCTTATGCAGATAGTTTCAAAATTATCCTAGGATCAATATTCAACCATAAGACATCATAAATAGCAAGCATATAAGCTTATGCAATTTGAAATATAAAAATTTAAATTGTAAATATGAATTAGAGGGTGATTGAAACCTTACCAAGGATAGGATAACACTTCTTGATCATTAGAGAAGTTTTTTTGGGATGCTCAGATCCAAACTTTAAGACCTCAAACAAAAAATTTGAAAAATCTAAAAGCTTCAAGCTTTAATGGAGGATTTTTAGTTTTCTGAAATTTGAAAGTGGAGAGTGGGTTCCTCCATTTAGGAATAACTTAGAAGGTGTATTTAAATCTTCCTTGAGTCGATGGAGACTTCAAGTGGACTAAATCAGCCAAAAACCATTATTGGCATTTTGGATGTTCTTTCGGTCACTTGATGATATATGGATGATTCAAACCTATATGAGTAGTACAAATGATCAAATTGTAGGAATGTTCCATGTTGATGACAAAAAAGTAATCCTAAAAAGGGATGTCGGCCACTCAGATAGTGCATTCAAGGAAGCCCATTATCTCTCAACGAGAGCCGTCGAAAGCTCTAAAACACAGGTCATAAGGTATGATCCTTTCTCTGGATGTTCCTATCTTCTCAAGAGTCCTCTAAGGTCATATGTTGAGAGTGGATCCATTTTCTATTAGGACAATTAAAATGGTCTTTCCCTTCATTTACATAGAAATGTAGAGGGCTTTGTCATGATTTAGTTCGACTGTTGGAAGATCTTTGTCCTAAAGCCTATCATGTTGTGTTGGGAACTAGCAAATATGATCCCTACTAGTTCCTCTAGGGTAATGTTAGAAGCGACGTTACCATGCTTAATTCGTTGATGACTATTTTTCTATGCTCAATAGAGTACATTAGGATTTGCTAGATGGAAATGCTAACATTTGTCCTTTTAAGTTAGTTTAGGAGACTGTCTTTTGGGTTAAGATCTCTAGGCTTGTCTTCCTTCCTTTTCTATAATGAGGATTGTTGGGAAGTTTATGGCACTTGGGCCAATGTAGTTTTCATGAAACTAGGTTGAAAATTCATTCCTCCACGTGTTTCCATGATGTATATCAGGGCATGGAGGTGGATAGTCGTCCTTGACTTCCCCCATTTAGAAGTTTTACTAGAGTAGATTTTGAGCTTCTTTGTATGCCAAAGATCAATCGTGTTGATGTTTGGTATGTCATCGTGGATCTGGTCTAGGAGGACATCAGTGTTGATCATCACTTAATCAATTGTGAGTATGTTGACTTGATGATCTTATAGAGGATTCTTGGTTACCTCGGGCTTAGCAATTATATTTGATCGATCAAGTCTTGGAATAGGTGTTTTAGGGCACTACAATTGTTAGTAGCGTGGTCCTTGGCTTGGTGATAGTCACACCAAAGTTTCTCGTATTTCCCCAAGACTAGTCTGTTTTCTCTTGGGGCGAGTGATTTTATTAGATTTTTTCATGAAGAATCTTCATGACATCACTGAGAGGCATTCCTAGGTTGTCAAAGGTCCTAGGGGTCTTGGTGACCTAGGACGTGTGGGTTTGGTAGGGGTTGTGGTCCCTACATTAGCTTGTATAAGCTTACTTGTGTCTCGCCTTTTGAGGCGATTGTTGTTGCTAGGTTGTGGTCACATGGTGCACTTCTGTCTTTTTATTTCTTGGGAAACGACTTGGAAGTGGATGGGAATCTTTCACTTCTTTTCTCTCTATATTTTCCTTCTCGATGACTTCATCGAGGTTAAAGATGTTTTTTTAGCAATTTCTTCATATTTTGAAAGGTTTTGACGACGAATCCAATAGAATATCGTTCGCTAACGCTTTCTAAGATCATATCAATTTCTCGTTGTTTGCTTGAGAGGGAATCAATTTCTTTGGCGACGACTTTCCATCTTTCAATAAACACAGAGAATTTCTTATTTTCTCCTTATTTGATATTCTTTAATCTATTTTCTAGTCGTTAGAGATTGAGATGCATAGGGAAGTGTTCTATGAATGTGTTAAGCTTGAAACTATAACTTAGCTTTCCGAGTTCTTGATTGTTGGGACTGAGTGTGGAATTCTATAATCAAGCGCAGCGGAAATAATATGAGAAGAGAATTCGAGGTTAAAGAGAGAAGAAACAAAGGTGAGAGAAGAGAATACTACTAGAATACACTTAGTAGTCCAAAAATAGAGGTTCAAGACCGAGAGAATAATTAAGAGTAAAAACTTTCACAATGATTTCATTCATGCCCAAAAAGTGGGGTGGACAATATCATTTATAGCGGCTGAATTACCCAAGAGTAGTTGGTTACAAATCTGTTAGAACAACTTTTAGGGACTTAGTCAACAATCAGTTTTGTGGGAAATAGAAAAACAGAATTAAAATATTGTTATGCTATGAAAACAAAGTTCCCGACCGAGTCTCTTAGACAAAGTGTTCCATGGGACCGAGGATGGTGTTGTTTTTTATTCGTGGATCATAACATCATCTCCCCCTTCAGAAGTTCGTCGACCTCGACGAAGAGACTTTTGTCTTGTTTGCCTCATTGCTGCCAACATCTCCGGGTATTGAATGCTTATCACTTCAGCATCTTCCCAAGTTTGGTCTTCTGTTTGAGCCCCATCCCAATTGATTAGTAGATGTTTTTTCATTTCCCATGCACCATGATGTCTTGTTCACCCACAATTTTGTCGATCCTGTTTGGTTGGGTGCTAAGTTGGGGAATATTTTCAATAGCTGGAGGGGTTCCTTGGAATGATTTTAATTGCGAGACATGGAAGACATTGTGTATCCTGGTGTCAGTCCTGAGTTCCAGCTTGTAAGCAACTTCCCAAATCCTTTCCAACACTTCAAATGGCCCAAAATACTTTGGTGAGAGCTTGTGGAATAACTTCTAGACCATGCGTTGTCTATATGGCTGTAACATCACTAATGCTCAGCTACCCACTTGCAATGTGACATCTTTTCTCTTTTTGTCCTGCTGTTGCTTCATACGATTCTGGGCTCTTTTCAAATGGAATTTTATGAGTTGGAGTGAGGCTTCCCTGGATGTTAGTGATACATCCACTTCTTCCACTCTCGAGTCTCCTACTACATACAGTGTGTGGACCGGAGGGGGGTATCCATATATTACTTCGAAAGGTGTTGTTTGTATTGTTGTATGGAAATTAGTATTATACCACCATTCTACCAAGGGCAACCAGTGTACCAAATCTTCCGGAGTTTGGCCAGCCATGCAGCGTAGATAAGTGACCAAGCATTTGTTGACTATCTCGGTCTGACCATCCGTCTGGGGGTGATAAGCTGAGGATAAGGCTTGTTTCACTCCTTGTATACTTAAGAATTCCTGCCAGAAGGTGCTTAAGAACACTTTTCCCTGATCACTAATGATGGTTGTTGACATTCCGTGGAGCTTAGAAACGTTGTTCACAAATAATTCAGCTACTGTCCAGGTAGAAAAAGGGTGTTGCAGTCTCAGCTACTGTTACCAACACTTTTACCTTTTGACTTAGGCAAGCTTTCAATGAAATCTATGGAGACCGATTCCCAAAATCGATTGGGAATTGCTAAGGGCTGAAGAAGACCCCTATATGCTGAGTTATCAGGTTTGTTTTTTTTTGCAAACTTCACAGGTTCAGACAAATTCTCTAATATCTTTAAGCATCCCTGGCCATAAGTAAACTAGCTGCATTTTCTTCTAGGTGACCAGAGTCCCCGAATGTCCCCCTTCTGCTCCCAAATGCATGGCTGCAATTAAGGTATTTCTGAGATCGTTATTCTTTCCTACCACCAGCCGGTCCCTTTTTCTTAACATCCCTTGGTCATATGAGCATTCAGAGTGAGAATCAACATTAACAAGAATTTCACGAATGACTTTGGCTAAGTTGGGATCTTCTTCATAGTTTTATTGAATTTGTTTTTGGACGGCAGTGTGATAGATCGAAATTCCTGCACATTGGACCCCTACTACCCGCCTAGACAAAGCATTTTCCACCAGGTTTTCTTTTCCCTTTTTATATTGAACAATAAAATCGTATCCCACCAGTTTGTAGAGCCATTTTTCTTGTTCCGGGGTTTGAACTCTTTGTTCCAGCAAGTATTTAAGAGCTTCATGATCGGTCTTCACAATGAATTGCTTGTATCTAAGGTAAGATCTCCACTTTTCCACCGCAAAGGTCAAGTCCATCAGCTCTTTTTCATACGTGGATGATGGTAACTTCTCTAGTTCAATCGCCTTGCTTATGAATGAGATGGGTCATCCTTCTTGCATTAATATTGCTCCAATACCGGCTCCACCTTCATCGATCTCCACTACAAAGGGAATATTGAAGTTGGGAAGCGTCAGGCCCAAAGGGGAAAGCATACGACGTTTCAACAACAGAAATGCATCTTCAGCATCTTCATTCCATGCAAATGGACCTTTTTTCAACATGGCAGTGAGGGGATGTTCTATAGAGCCATAACCTTTTATAAATCTTCTATAATATCTTGTAAAACCAAGGAACCCTTTCAATTGCTTAGTAGATTCTGGAACTGGCCATGTGCTCATTGCTTCTAACTTTGTTGGATCCGTGGCTACACCATTCTCGTCAAGGATATGGTCAAGATAGGAAATTTTCTTGCACCCAAAATTGTATTTTTCCCTTTTTAAGGAATAACTCGTTATGTTACAATATTGAAAGTACCTTATGTAAGTGCGACATACTGGATATGTTCCTTCCAACTCGGGCTGTATACTAGGATGTCAGCAAAAAATACTAGCACGAACTTCCTTATGAATGGTTTCAGGGTTGCGTTCATTAGGCTTTGAAAGGAGGATGGAGCATTGGATAGGCCGAAGGGCATCACCAAAAACTCATATAGGCCCTCGTGTGTCCGAAATGCTGTTTTGTGGCAGTCACCTAGGTACATCCTTATCTGGTGGAACCCTGAGCGCAAATCCAGCTTGGAAAAAAACCTGGACCCATGCAATTCTTCTATTAATTCTTCAATGACCGGGATAGGAAACTTGTCCTTGATGGTTGCTGAGTTTAGCCGCCTATAATCAATACACATTCTCCAGGAGAAGTCTTTCTTTTGGACCAGTACCTTAGGAGCGACAAAAGAGCTGTGGCTTCTCCTTATGACTCCCCTTTCCAGCATATCATTGACCAAATGTTCAATTTCTGTCTTTTGCAGGGCAGGATACCAGTAAGGACGTAGGCATACAACTTTCGTGCCTTCCTTTAGTGGGATGCAGTGATCCTGTTCTCTGGCGGGTGGTAAGTCCTCAGGTTGCTGAAATATTTGGCTGAAGTAATCTAGCATTTGCTGAAGGTCTTCAGGAACATCATCTGGCGCCCTTGTATAGAGTGAGAAAAACTGTGCTTCGTTTTCACTTCTTATTTGGACCATGGCAGCGACATTGCCTTTCTTTAATAACTTCTCTAGGCGGTCACCCTTCATTAGGTTGATCTGTGTATGGGGTATGCCTTGCAAGACCGTGCTTATCCCTTCTTTTTCATAAGAGAGGGTTAATTTTTTGAAGTCCCATTTTGAAGGGCCAAGAGTAATCAGTCATTCGATTCCCAGCATAATATTGTACCTTGTCATGGTTAATACCTTCATGTTTGTTTGATAAAACTTACCTTCCATATACCATTTCAGATCTTGGAAAAAGCTAGAGCATAGAATGTTAGAGCCGTCTGCCACTCGGACCGATAACACTTGGGTGGGAAGTATGTCATGACTAATGTTCTTCATTATCCTGCTATTAATGAAGTTATGAGTGCTGCATGTATCAATTAGAATCACAACCGGTAGGTTCCCGACTTTACCAAGAATCTGGAGTGTTCTTCCACTGCGTCAAGCTGTAAAGGAGAATCATCAAAGAATATCTCTTGAGCAGGTTCTTGGAAACTTGGGACGCTTTCTTGATCATTGGCCGAGACCATGAATAACTTTGATTTATATCTATGGTTTGGTTGCCATTTTTCATCGCAAGTGTAGCATAGGCCCTTCTTTCTCTTTGCATCCATTGAGACCGGGTCTAATTGCTTAATATGACCCTGGTTTGCATTTGAAGAGGACTCATATGATGAGCTCGGCTTGATGTATGGTGTTCTATTTGTGCTTTGCCAACTTGGTTTAATGTTGCTTGGATTGGGCAGTAGCGGCGACGGTTCGGCGCTGTACAAGTGCCCGCTGCTCATTAGAGACCGATACGTTGCTTCTTGGACTTTAGCCATGACTTCGTTTAGAGATTCAGGGATTCGCAACCTAATGCAGTTTGCAATCTCCTCCCTCAGACCGGACAGGTAGCAATCTATTACGTAGTCCCTTGGCATATGATATAATTTTTGAGAGATCGATATGTATCGAAGATTATATTCTTAAACCAAACTAACCTATTTCAAATTCATCAACTGTCTCATTGGAGTGTCGTGTATAGAGGGTCCGAATTGCGCCAAGAGGTCTCTCTTGAACACATCCCATGATAATGCTTCCCTCTAGTTGCGGTTCTGAAGATATGATCCGTACCACATTCTTGCTTCGCCAGAAAAGTGAAAGAGTGCTATATCTAGTTTAGTGGCATCCTTCGTCTTGTCAACCCTAAAGAATTGCTCGGCGGATATCAGCCAGCCCTCAACATCGGGTCCATCAAACCGAGGAATGTCGACCTTAGTTAGCCGAGTGGGAGGAATAAGGATGGCAATTTGAAACCGCCCCGCGAAAACCGAACTGAATTGCCCCATTTGGGAAGGTTTTCCCCCGAAACCGAACAAGGATGGGGCGGGCATAGTATTTGTGTCCCCCGCCCCGACCCAACCCGATTTCACCCCGATTCTACCCCGAATACCATAAATATAATTAAATATATTAAATCATCAATATATTTATTTATTTACTATATTTTATAAGAGTATTAAAATTATTTCTTTATAATAATATAAAATTTTAATATATTACAATATATATTATATTAAAAAATTCGTTTATATAATTTTATTGAATAATTTTTATTTATTTTTTTAAATAAAAATTATTAACGGTGCCCCGCGGGATTCTCTGAAACCGAAAAAAACCGAACAGGGCGGGGATGGTATTAAAAAAATCCCCGAAATTAAAACGGGGCGGGGATGATAATTGTATTTCCCGCCCTAAACCGCCCCATTGCCATCCCTAGGGAGGAACATAGTGTTGGTCGCAGTTCTGGCCAGGTTGTTGGGGTCGATATGGAGGACCGTGGCAAGAAGGCTCATCATCATCATAGGGGCCAGTGTGGGGATCTTGGCCTTTACCCGAAGCACCACTTTCAATCGCTGCAAGTCTTTCTTCAGCGACATTAAATCTTCCGTCCATGTTATTGCATAGTTCGGTCAACTTCTGTTTAAGGGCAGCATTCATAGCAGCCGATTCAGTCATGTGTTGGTGCAAAATGGCTTGTGTGGCCGCTGATTGTTGGGACAAGCCCTCGATTAGGAACTTTAGCGTCTCCATTTCTGTCTTCTAGCGGGTTTCTACCATTCCTAGAATCGCCCAGCTCTGATACCAATATGTTAAGCTTGAAATTGTAACTTAACTTTCCGAGTTTTTTATGTCAAGAATCGAGTTCTTGATTGTTGGGACCGAGTGTGGAATTCTATAATCAAGCGCAGCGGAAATAATATGAGAAGAGAAATCGAGGTTAAAGAGAGAAGAAACAAATGTGAGAGATGAGAATACTACTAGAATACACCGAGTAGTCCAAGAATAGAGGTTCAAGACCGAGAGAATAATTAAGAGTAAGAACTTTCATAAAGCTTTCATTCATGTCCAAAAAGTGGGGTGGACATCAACATTTAAAGTGGTTGAATTATCCAAGAGTAGTCGGTTAAAAATTTGTTACAACAACTTTTAGGGACTTAGTCAACAATCAGTTTTGTGGGAAATAAAAAAACAGAATTAAAATATTGTTATGCTATGAAAACAAAGTTCCCGACCGAGTCTCTTAGCCAAATTGTTCCATGGGACCGAGGACGGTGTTGTTTTTTATTCGTGAATCGTAACAGAATGCTTCATCCAATTCCTACGTGGATTGTAGATATATTGCATTTTCTGGTGATACTAGCGTAGAGCATCATTCTCAGGATATTGATGGTATAAAAGGAGAATAATCGATTCTTAGAGCCGCAATGGGGTCATTGCAGACATATACATCTTGAAGAAAACAGACGGATCACTTTTTTCAATGTTTTTGAATTTTGCTGAAAGCTTAATGCCTAGTGAAATAATTGCTCGTTCAATAGTTTTCATTGGGGAATAATGATAAATTTGGAATTGTGGTTGGAGCAATTTTTCAAATTTAGGACTCTCCTAATATTTTGTCATTTGTAGAACTCTTATTTCCTTGTTTAATTATATTTAAAACTCCATCTAACCTTCGTTATTTATTTAACATTAATTTGATTTTTATTTATTTCTTTATTATTATTCTAACCAAAATGTTTTATTTCCTTTATCAATTGATTTCTTGTCCCCAAATTGCCCCCCTTTAGTATGATACTCTTGTGCTCTATAGAACTTCTTTGCCGGAAGTATTTCAGTCATAATATTTCTAATCAACACTTTTTGCCGTCGATCCTTTGATTCTATCATTAATCTCTCTTCCTTCTCCATATAAAAGAATATTCCAGATCGATACTGTGTCCCAACATCATTTCCCTAAATCATTCACCACCCCTCTTCTTTATATGTCATAAAACCCTAAATAGAGTTATTTAACTCAATAAAAATATATACATACCTAGCGATTCAGAGTTGTGGGACCATGCTTTTTCCAGAAAGCATCAAGAAGATTCTCGTAGCTACACTCCTTGGGATCATACTAAACCCTAACAATCTTAGAGTGATTCGTCGTACCCGAACAAATGCCATTGTAGGTTGGATTGTGAAGAAATGCCATCGTATCCAACCTCGGTCTTCGTCACACCAAGAACTATCTAAAAAGCTAATTCAACACCCCAAAAGCAGTCGGCGTCGAATTGAGAAAACTTCTATCCAGGATCAGGAACATCGTCGTCAGGACCCTAGGCGATCGATGCTGATGAAGAGTCAATGTCGATTAAGAAAAAAACATTAAGGCTGAATAATAATAAAGAAATAAATAAAAAATCAAATTAATGTTAAATAAATAACGGACGTTAGAGGGAGTTTTAAATATAATTAAACAAGAAAAGAAGAGTTCTATAAATGACAAAATATTAGGAGAGTCCTATATTTGAAAAATCGCTTCAACCACAGTCATAATTTTTCATTATTCTCGTTTTCATTGCATCTTTCCAGTCATAGTGCACTTCGACACTTTTTCCCTTAGCTATTTTTTCTACCTGGGCTTACATTTCCATTTACATGGCCCGTATCTAAGCCATTTGGTTTTCATACTCTGTAAAAGGAGATTGACCAGCTACTGGGATTGGACGTTCCGGTGGTCCTAAGGGGTCAAGTATTTCCTAATGTATCTCATGTTGGGCCCGTAGGTTAATGGGAGTTACCATAACTGGATTAGGTCGGTTAGGTGTTCAAGAGGAAGAAGGTATGTTTTGGAATTTGGAAAGAATTTGTTGATTAGTTAGAGCATTTATTATCAGCACGAGTTGTTCCGTCACATGTTGCAAAGTTGCCTTCATTTTCTTGAATTTGGTTGAGGATACCGTTTAAGAGATTGGAGGTTCTTCAGCAATTTATTTTTTTGTGAAAGACGACAAAGCGTCAATTAAATAAAAAGACATAAAGGGGCAAAGGAGTTACATGAGTTTAAAGAATATTTGAGTAAAAGAAACTGAATGAAGGACAATAATGAAAAAAGAGATAACAAATGACAAATGAGAATTGAGAATTAATGTACAATGAAATCAGTGGTGAGGGTGACTTTCTCGTAAGCAATGTTCCAATTTTGGCAGATTAACCAATTCTTCTCGTCTGTAGGAATACTCCTCCATGTTCGGATGAGGGAGTTGTCGTCGGTTATGATATTGTTCCTCTCCATCCAAATGTGATCAACAATTTTGGCGAAGAAACACTTAAAGGTATTGGAGTTGAAGTTGTTGCCCTTAATCTTGGTGATGGCGAGGTCCTTGATGTCGGTCCATTCATTTGGAAAGCTGAATAGGCCCATTGATGTGGAGAATCTATGCTAAAGTAAGGAGGCAAAAGGGCAGTTCCCAATGAGGTGTTTAGATGACTACTAATTTCTCAAGCAAAGGAGGAAATTAGGGTCCAGGATGCTCATGTACTTCTTGATCCGATGACATGTATAGAGTCTCTCGTGGAAGGCGAGCCATAAAATGAATTGGTGTATGGGGATCACTTTGGTAGACCACACTAAGTGGGACTAGGGGACAATGTTCCCATGATCACAAACACAATCCCAAGAAGACCCTGAGACAAACCTACCATTGTTCTCGACATTCCAAACATGGGAATCCTCATGATTATTTAGATGAAAGGATGAAAGTGCGTCAAGGATTCTCGCACCTTCTGGAATAGTCCTCAAAAGTTTGTTCTAATCGCCGCTCTTGACTTGCTGAAGTATGGCCAATTGACATTTCTGTTTGATTTGAGTGATGGAGAAGACATTGTTATGAAGGATGGGGTATGTTTCTTTAGCCATTAAGTTGTAACCCCCAAGAGTCCCGCAGTCGCGCGTCATAACGCGTGCATGTGGGCCTAAGGTGACTCGAAGTTCTACGATTTTAACATTAGTTTGCATATCAGACATAGTTTTCAAATAAAATATTATTTTAAAATATTATGATAACACCTCACAGTCTTTTAGATTTAATTATAAAAATAATTAATTTTATTCAAATTTTATTAATCTAGAGATTTGCGGTAATCGAATGACGATTTGATTTTTAAGAAATCATAGTTTAAATTTATTAAACATAACTAATTTAAGAAAGAATATTTATTTGAGGATAGAGTCACCAATTGATTTTAAGAAAATCAATAAAAAGGATGTACGTGTACAAACTTATTTTACACCATAGTTTTATTTTGGTTCGAAGTTTGGTGATGCTCGGAAAAGGGCTTTCACACTTCATCCTCCAATGTCCATACCCATTTTAAAAATGGTATCCACTTATAAACCTGACTTTTGAAAATCGTTTGTATAATGTTTGAATTTTAATCAATATTTTTCTAATCCTAGTCATGCTTATAGGTTTTAGCATTATTTGAAATATTAAAACAACAATATTTAAATGTTGGTACATGTTGCTAATAACAACTTAGGAAGAAATATACCGGAAAAATGCCAGTCATTGTAAGGGTGTTGGAGTTTAGAAATAAACGCCAAACAAAGTCTTAGTCAAAATATTTGTTTGGGAAACATCTTGAAAATATTTTGAAATCATTTTCCAATCTCTCGAGATTTTTAGAAAATGGATTGGGGTTCCAATATTACAAAAATATTTTGGGTTATGAAAAGTGGAACATAACGGGACTCTAAAGGCCCTCGGTCTAGGTCGACGAACCTCTTAGTCGATGCTCAGGATCTTTTGTTTGGTGTTGAAGTCCCCGGGTCGAGGTGTTAAGGGCTCTCGGTCCTTGGCTAAGATCCTCAGTCAGGGTGTATAAACCCCTTAGTCCTGGGCTAGTTCTGGGCTAAGTCTCTCGGTCCTGGGTTCGGGAACTCTCGATCATGGGCTTAGACATCTTGGTCCTAGTTTAGATCTTGGTCCTGAGTTTAAACCTCTCAGTTCTGGAGTTTGGGATTCTCGGTCCTGGATATAAAAATCCTTGGTCGTACCTCTCGTGCCTAGCTCAAGAATATCGGTCGGACCGCTCGGTCCTAGCTCAAGACATCAGTTGGACCTCTTGGTCATATTGAAATTCTCAATCTTAAGTCTCGGTCTTAGGTTTGAGTTTTATCAGTCTTGGGTCTCAGTCCAGACCGAGGGTGTTCGGTCGTACCTCTTGGTCTTCAAGAACATCAAAGTTGTAGGTTTTTCAACTTTGATTTGAGCTCGGATTCTTTGATCTGAGGGCTTTGGTAGCTCCACAAAGCTCCCAGAAACATGTTGATCATCATTTCAAATTATCAGTCGACTTGAACGATGATCAATTTGTTCAAAATAGTTTATGATCATAATTTGGGTTTTTTATTTTAAAGTTGTTTTGAAGTGTGAGGAGCTATACAATAGCTTCCTTATACTATATATACTTGATTGTTACCAAAACAAGAACACTACTTGCTTGTTTGAACCAATTCAAGAACTCAAAAATTTCAATTATTTTAATTTTTTTTATCAAACATGATCGGGATAGATCAAACTATGTTCAAATAGTTTCACATCATTACTATCATCTTAGAAAGTTTTATTGGATGTAATTCAACATAATTAACCCAAGAATAACAAACCCGATTTTTGGATTTCAAAAAATTCAAATTTGAGTTTTTGTTTTTAAAGTTGATTGATCGGTTCTATCATATGCAGATAGTTTCTAAATGATTCTATTATCAATATTCAACCATAAAACACCATAAACATCAAGTATACATTATTATGCAATTTGAAATATAAAATTTTAAATTTAAACTATAAATATGAATTAGAGGGTGATTGAAACCTTACCAAGGATTGGAGAACACTCTTTGATCCTTATAGAAGCTTTTGGAATGTTCAGATCCAAACTTTAAGGCCTCAAATAGAAAATTCAAAAATTTTGAAAGCTTCAAATTTTATTGGCGGAATTTTGATTTACTTCAATTTGAAAGTGGAGAGTGTGTTCCTCCACTTCAGAATGACTTAGGGGGTGTATTTATAACTTTAAGTGGACTGAATCAACTAAATGCTAATAATGAAATTTTGGTTGTTTTTTTGGCTACTTTATGATATAGGGATGAATCACCCCTATATGAGTAGCAGAAATGAGCAACGAAGTAAGATGATCATTTTAGTTTTCGAATCAGCCAAAAAGGTTGATTGTGGAGGAAGCTCAAAAATGGAAAAATCAAAGATGAGTCTTTGATCTTATTCTCGTGGAGTTGCGATGAGGAAGATGATCAGAGGCTAACACAACGTCGTTTTAGGCGCGTTTGGAAATCATTGGGCGTTCCGTTAACGATGCATCAAGGCGCTACATCCCGCCAACGATCTGATGGACGAAGCTTACATCTGCGTGAGTGGATTTGTTTCCTCACGTGCGCGTGTCCTTCCACTACAACGGGCTACGCGCCTTGCTCCTTGGCATTAGATGAGAATCCATCGTCCATCTGATGGACGCGGTTCCTACTAAAGCCGATTCTCATAATTTTGGTAACACTCGATTGCAAATTTTATTTATTTTTTATTTAAAGCCTTAAAGGTTTTTTTGAAATTGATTTTCTTCAACCTTTTTGTTTTAATTTTGATCTTTTTAAACATACAAAATATTAAAATAAATATGGAAAATATTTTACCAATTTATTTATTATTATATTATATTTTTAGGGTTAAATAAATAATTGTTTTAGATGAAATGGATACAACAATTCAATTCTAAATTATTTATTTTTGTCCCCTTAATCTTTCTAAAATTATTTAAAGATAAAATGAGTATAACATTTATCACAAATAATTTTATTTATTGTTTTTGACTTTAACCCTTATTTAATTTGATTAATTACTATAATAATTAATCCTCATTAATTGTTTTAAATTAGTTCTTGATGATAGGATTAATTATTTTAATTTTATTTATTTAAAATAAATTAAAATAATTATTTTAATATTATAAATTGGGGTGTTGATTTTTATTGCTTATTTAAACCAATTTTTTAAAATTTTAGAAACTTATTTTTTTCCTTTTTGAATTACAATGAATTGTTAAGAAAAGGATTGACTAAAAATCAAAACAAAGTGGAATATGAATTATTTATTTGAGTATACTTCATTTCTTAAACTTTATTTCTCTTGGAATGAATCGGAATTAAGCTTAATTATTTTATTGTTATAAAATAGCTATGAATTGAATGAAGAGAAAGCATGATGATTCAAATTGAAAAAGATGACTAATTGAATTGTTGATTCACTTTGAATGAAGTCAATTCTTGATTATTTTGAATGATCACATGCTTTCATATCTTGGATGATGACGTGCTTTCATATCTTGGTTGATAGTTGAACGTGATATCATGAAAACATGCTTTCAAGGATATTAATTTTTGCCTCTAGGCTTGACTTGAATGATGAAGATGAAGATAAACATGAGAAGGTTTTTGAATGCTTGAATGATCACAAGTTTTCATATATTGATTTATAGTTGAACATGATATCATGAAAATATGCTTTCAAGCATATTCATGTTTTCCTCTAGGCTTGACTTGAATGATGAAGATGAATAGATACATGAGAAGGTTTTTGAATGCTTGAATGATCACAAGTTTTCATATCTTGGTTTATAGTTGAACATAATATCATGAAAATATGCTTTGAAGGGCTTCAATTTGTTGAATATGAAGTGAATGTTTTGAATGATATGCATGTTTGTCTTTGCGCTTGACTTGAATGGTGAAGATATATATAAGCATGAGAAGTATTTTGAATGTTGTTCATGATCTTGGTTCAATATTCATGAAAATGTGCTTGACTTGATTCAATTTCAGTTAAGTTGATTATTTGATTTTGTTGGGATCGGTGTTGAACAACTTACGATAAACTCTTCGATAATAATCCTATGAGGGATTAATATCTATTTCTATTCTTCGCAAATCCTCCAAACTCATGAAATAGATTCAAGTGCGAAAGTGTTCGTCGTATTTGAAGTTTTTGACAACTGAATGTAAATGAAAAAAGTAAGAACACCAGGAGTTTTATGGATGTTCGGAGATAAAACTCCTACGTCACCCCTTCTTCCACAACCGGAAGGATATCCATTAAATACTTTGAATCGAATACAACTCTCTGATCTAACTAACTCTTTGTTGAACAAAACAACCTTGTTAAACTTACAGCACTAAAGTTTCTCATAGAAAAGACATTATGCAATATTACAGATTGTTATAGACCACGTCTAAGGTAGCACTGTCTTACAGATTTGCTCCTGCACAAAATTAATAGAACACTTAGCTTTATTCACAACTAAGTTTAACATAGATCATCAAAATAATTTCAGCATTAAATAAACTTATTTCCTAGTTTATTTCAGTCAAAATAATTTGACTCAACAATTTTCCCCTTTTTGATGATGTTAAAACTTAATTAAAGGATTAGAAAAAGGAACATAATCAATAAACAACCAAAGTTTATATATATTATCGAAAATTCAGGGGAAGATAAACAATTTAATAGAGATTTCCCATGAACTACAAATGTTGGGTCTTTTCCTATCCCTTTCTATCCTTGATTCTCCCATGGGCCTCAGGCCACTCTTTCCCCCTTTTGACATCAACAGAAAGGACAGATTCTTAATTAACTCCCCGAAGTGTACGATTTCTTCTCTTTAGCTTTAGTCTATCTACCCTAAGAACATAGTCAAAGACTCTTTGGTAGTCCAAGACTCTGGAGGACTTGATGAGGACTCCATGTTCAATATTTGGAAGGAGAGAAGAGAGCAGCATGCTGAGTGGGGCAACATACCCAGGAGGCCTCCTTGGATAAGAAAAGATCATCTCCACCAAGTTTTTGAAAAGGATTTTCGACCAGTTAATTGTTGTTCCCCTAGTGATTGAAATCATTATCTCGAAAACCTTCTTCGAGTAGAAGTTGAAAACGCTCTTAGCCAAGACAGACATGGAGATAATATCGTTGAGGATGTTAAACTCAACTTTTAGAGCAGACTTCGGTCCATGAGAAGACAAACTTCATCTTTGATAAAACCTCATCGGAAGATGTTGGGAACTCAATTAACCCCTCTGTTGGGAGATTGAAGAATTGAGAGAAAGATTCTTCATAAAACCAGGCATCATCTTCAAAAAATTTTGCCACGACAATCTTATTGTCGTATATCCTTCCAAAGTTAAAGAATTTATAGACTTCAGGTTCATGGATGATGATAGGTGCTCCAAGGAATTTCTCTAATCCCGAAGCTTTAAGAGAATCGAACATTGTGACCATTTTTAGAATAATCGAAGTTGACACGGATTCGAAATTCACTTGAAGAGTGGATGAAGCAAGATAGCTCATTTCTTAACTACATAACGATTAGAAGGAATGTTAAAGGGTTTAGATACATAATAGTCACCATAGTTTTTCTTAGTGAGAGAAGATACGTATTCAAAATCACATAGAAGATAGATGGTCTGTTTAGATGAGATAATTGATTTTTATAACGTTTGACTGACACACACCACATAAAGTCATCATAAAAAATGAACGGTCATTTAATGTATAAGAGTTTGTTCCCAATAATAGTCATGATTAAAAGACGTCAATTAAAAACTATCATGAAATATATCATAACTTCGGAAGATGAAGAGACACTCTTTTAGAAATATTAGTCATATCTTTAACATTGATAGACACGTGTCTTCAAGTTATTGGAGATATGACTTTTTAATTTTGAGCCGGAAGAATACATGGACAGTTTATGAGATAATAGACAATTGTTCTATGGTTGAAGATGAATCGTCCGAGGATATACGTAGTTAGACGTCTAACTAGATATCCGCATACCTTGCGTCTAAGTTGTGATTGATATTGATGACTCGTTGTTTCTTTGAATTCCAAGAGATAAGTTTGTCACCAAGAAATGTGTAGTAGCTAGTTGTGGAGCGACGATCATCTAGACAACTAGCCCCATCAGAGTCAGAAAAGATAGATAAATCGAGAGAAGATGATGGACGATTGAGAAGTCCATGATGAGGAGTATGACAAAGGTAGTAGAGTATTATTTTTACTGCAGACCAATGAGTGGTGGTAGGAGACTACATGAATTGGCAGGTGTGGTTGATATCAAAAGCTAGTTCAGGTCGAGTATGCGTCAAATATTAGAGAGTACCAACAATGTTTTGATACAAAAATAGTTCAGGAAGAGTGTTGCCATCATGGCGAGATAAAGATGACACATCAGAAATTATATTATTAAGAGGTTTTGAGTCACTCATATTGGCTCGGATAAGAATTTCATTGATATATTTTGATTGAGATAGAAAAATACCGGAAGTAGATTGATGAGATTCAATCACGAGAAAATAGTGTAGTGGACCTAAATTTTTAAGAGGGAAATGTGGTTAAGTTAGGAGATGTGAGAGGAAAAATTGCTAGTGAATATAATATCATCTATGTAGACAAGAAAAAATGATGTAATTTGTGGAGAGTGGTACATGAATAAAGAAGAATCATTTTTGGATTCTTGAAAACCAATAAAAAGTATAGAAGATTTCAAGGTAGTATATCATTCACGGGGAGTTTGTTTGAGTCCATAGAGTACTTTGTAAAGTTTGCACACATGATTATGATAATCAGGATGAATGAACCTATGAAGTTGAGACATAAAAACTTCTTCGTGTAGAGTTCCATGTAGAAAGGTATTTCTAACATCGAGTTGATGAATAGGTCATTGACGAGTGATGGCAAGTGAGAGGATGGTTTAGATGATAGTATGTTTTACAATTGTGCTGAATGTTTAATGATAGTCAATGCCTTCTTATTGATGAAATCCCTTTGCAACTAAACGAGTCTTGTGACGTTCAATGGAACCATCAGTTCTTTGTTTGATTTTGAAAACTCATTTGCAACCCACGATATTCTACAAGGATCGAGGAATAAGAGACCACATATTGTTTTTGAATTAGAGCATTAAAATCATTTGACATGGAACGCCATTGAGTATATTTATTGATAGTGGATAAAAATGTGGATGGAGAGGTGGAGATGGTGGCAATGTTGGCGTTGTGAAGGGCACGAGTTTTGGCATGTGTGATCATATGATGAGAGGAACATTTAGGAGCATGTATAACAGTGGAAAGTCCACGTATGGGAGTAGGATGATTGATTGAAGATGAGTTGTTTGTTGATGATGGTTGATAGGAGTTTAATGTTAGGGAGTTGGTTGGTGAAGATGTATGGTTGGAGTTTGATGATGATGATGTTGATGAGTGTTTAGATGTTGGAGAAGATGGTAAATTAGGGATTTGTGATGTTTAAATTGGGGAGATTGGAGGTGATGAACGTGGCAAAAAAAGAGAAGATGCAATGTTGGAGAGATTGATGGTGTAAAAAGATTGGTAGATTCTGATAATGTACTTTTAAATGGAAATGTTTGTTCATCAAAAGTGATGTGAAGATATATATTTTTATATATATATATATTCTATCGGAAAGAAGGTGTAGACAACGATATCCTTTGTGATTTGGACTATAGCCAAGAAAAATACATTTTAAAGTTCGAAGATAATTTTTTTAGAGTTATATGATCGAGTGAGCGGAAAGCAAGAGCATCCAAATTTTTTGAGGAATACATAGTTAGGAGGACGATTAAAAAAAATTAAAAGGAGATTGATGAGCCATTTGAAGGAACACAATTAATGAGATACGTACTTGTCAAAAATGCATAAACCCAATAATATAAGGGCTTGGAAGCATGAACAAGAAGAGTGAGACTCATTTATGTAATGAGGAGAATCTCGCATTCAGCAACACCATTTTGTTCATTTATATGAGGGAAGGAAAGACGGTGTTGGATGTCATTAGTTTCAAGATAAGATTTTATACTTCTATATTCGCCTCTCCAATTAGATTGTATAATTTTGATAGATGTGTTGAATTAATTTTCAACAAGTGTCTTAAATTTTATAAAACTTGGCAAGACATCCAGTTTTCTATAAATAGGATATAGCCAAGTAAAGTGGTTGTAGTCATCGATAAAATTGACAAGATATCGAAAACCGTTAGTAGAGAAAAGAGGGGCAGAACCCCAATCGTCAGAATGTATTAATTTAATGGAGACTTACAACGATATTGAGAAACATGAAAATGAATTTTGTGTGCTTTTACATATTGACAAGATTCACAAAAACTTAATTTCTTATTATCCATAATAGGTAAATGAAAAGAAGACATAATAAAGGTTGATGATGATGAAGGGTGACCAAGACGATGATGCCAAGAGTTGGTAAATGAACGAGTACCAATAAGATCTTGATGAGTGGGTAGAGGGTTGACGATTGATTTTATGCAATATTGCCCATTTTAAGTGTGTTGCGAATGAGTTCCCTCTTCGTGACCTGATCATTGACAATACAATTGCCTAATCTGTGCAGTAAAAGAGGAAAACATTGACCACCTATTTGGAGAGTGCGTGTTTGTATCCAAGTTGTGGATCGATTTTTCTCAGTACATGAATATCACTAACATTCCAAATACATGGAACGAAATCATAGAGCTTGTAAAGAAAAAGGCAATTGACGATAGCTTCTATGCGAATGTTTTAAATGCTTCTTTAGAGCCCTGATCTACAATATCTATAGAGAAAGAAATGAAAGAATTCATAGTACGAGAGAACATAAGGAAAATTTTGGGATGATATTATTTCTGATGGAAACGCTCTCACCCATACATGGAGGCGAATTCCGATTAATGAAGACAGTTGGAAACTCAATAAAATATGGAATGTCCCCTATAAAATCATTACAAGGAAATAAATGTTCAAATAGTTCTTGTTTGATGGATTGTTTGTAATTAAATTGTTTGTTGTTCTATTTGTTTTATAATTTAGTTGTTTGAAACTCTGTTGGTGTTTTCAACAAAGTTATGGTCTGTCTAGCTTTGTTTTTTGAAACTCATTTCCCTCTTTTGGATTTTAATGAAATGATATTAAGTCGTTTTCCCAAAAAAAATAATTTGGATGTAATTGAAAAAAGATATTATTATCGGTAAAAAAATTTGGAAACACTTAGAAGATTTTTGGTTATAAATGGTACATGTGATATATTACGTAGATTAAGGTTTTTATTGGAACATGAAATGAATGATTGCCCAATATTAGAAATAGGAAGAGGGTTATCGTCGCTCATTTTAATAGTTTATGTACCATTATAAAGAGTTGAGATGCTAAGGTTGTCAAGATTCGTTGTTAGATGGTCTATAGCACCAGAGTCGAGATACTAGGCCGAGTCATAAACATAAGAAGGTGTATCCATCATAGTAGAGTGTATCGTTGAATTTTGGTTCTGATGACGTCGACAAGTTTCAATTGAATGGCATGTAAGGTTGCAAATCAACAAATATTAGCCGCGTGACCAAACCGATCACACAATTGACATTGTATTTTATTTCTATTGGGTCCACGAGGTCCATGACCCAAAATAGAAGGCCTGGTAGTAGAAGGACACCCTAATCCGATAGTAGAAGCCCGATCAAAGTGTGAAAATTTATATGAAATTGAAGGCCCATTTATTTGTAATCCATTAGAATTATTGGAGCTCAATCTATTGACAATTTCATTTTGCACTGTAATCACTCGGAGAGAAGACTGGACGTCGCGATCTTTGGAAGTTGGATGGTTTCGAAATCCCTCTCAATCCAAAAGCAATATTAGCGGTTGGAGAGTTATACTGGAGTGATTCAAGGTAAATTTCATGTGTAAGAAGCATTCCTGAGAGGTCTTTATTGGCGATAGGGTCAGAGCGAATGGTTACCGCTACAGTGAGAGATTCGTATTGAGAACCTACTAAATAATATAGGATGAAATATTGTTGAGATATGTTTTGCCCAGCACCAGCGAGACTATCAATGATTAATTTTATTTTCTGCAAATATTCGGCCATCGGGAGTGAACCCTTCTTTACCGTATAGAGATAAAGACGAAGCTACATTAGACAAGCTTGAGATTGAGAGACGAATGTGCGTTCTAAAGCATACCAAAGGGCTTTAGATGTAGTGTAGGATTCACGAACCACTTGGGATAGAATGAATTCTGAAAGGATGGAGAGAAATCATGGAAGGTTACTCTGATCTTGTTCCTCCGATATGGTAAAAGCAGGATTTTGAGTGATGACACTAGATCCATCAGTAGCATCGACTTGGAGAAGGCTTTAGGGGCAGAATTAGTTCCAATAATATATGGATAGAGGCCATAACCTTTTAGGGTAGCTAAGATTTGAGATTTTCAAAGAAGAAAGTTTTTGTGATCGAGTTTAATGGATGAGAGATTGTGGAAGAGGTGAGTGGTTGAAGCGGAAGAAGAAGTCATTGATACAAATATTTGTTAAAATTGAATAATGGCTCTAATACCAAGAAAAAAAACAAGTAAGCAAGAACTTGTTGTAGATTAATAATGTATTTCAACGTGTTATTATAATTATGAGTATGAATTTATAAAAAATAAGGAAAACTAAAATGTTAAAATAGGTAAAGATTTTAAATATACTTCATAGCTGAAATATGAAAAACAACACTCAAATGTATAATCCAATTTGATTTTACCCTTAATTACTTGACTCTTGAGGGCCGGCCTATTTCATTACTTGAGTGGTTAAAATTTAATTCAAACAAAACAACCTTTAATCCTCAATTAAACATTTCATAAAATTATTTAATTATTAATAAAAAATACTCTTATGTTTAATTTATTCTTTTACAACATGTTAATATAAAAGACTAAAGATATTCATAATAAATAAGTTGTTATTCTCCATATCTCAATTTTGATACTTATCCCCCCTCTAAAATTAGAATTAAATTTCTTCCTGACGTACACTGTACACATACCTCAAAAGTAACAATTGTTCTTAAAAATTAGTAACTTGCTTATAAATTTGTTCAAAACAAGATAAATATCTTTAAGACAAAAAATAAAAATGTAGTTCAATGTGTAATTTGAATTTGTATAGTGTATGGGACAGAATTTAAAAAGATAGTTTTAGGTAAAGAAATAAAATAAAGGATATTAATTAAAAATATAACTAAAATTACCAGATCCAATATTTAATTTTATTTGGATTTAGTGTAACAAATAGTTTTTCATATAAGTAATTAAATTTAAATATATAATTGGTCTTTCTATATATCTAAATTTCAATATTATTTGTACAACGTGTCAAAATAAATAATAATAATTACTGTAACAATAAATTTTAACCCATCTCGATAAAATTAATTCACTAAATAGACAGCTCATTATTAGATGGCAGGTTCAAATTTGTTATGTGAATGTGTTGGATGTAAACAAAAAGTGGAATATATTTTTATTTTTATAAATAAAAAATAAAAAATAACATTTGTTTTGAAATTTATTAGGTTGTTTTTTAAAATTTGTATGATAAGTTTCTTTCTATATTTGGTGATTTTTTAATACAAATATTGCATTCATATATTTTTTTACTAAAGTCTATTATAGAATATTACCTCAATATTGACAAGATTGTATTGATTTTTATTTATTAGTTCAAGATAAATAATAAATATATATATATATAATAATAATAATAATGCTTAATGTTAGATTATCGACTCGGGTTGTTGATTCGCGAGTGACCCTTCCACAAAACCTTCAATCCTAAACAAAAGTTAGATGAGGTCGAAAATATAAAAAAGAAAAAAAAATTAAGATTTGAAATTATTAAATTTAAAAAATAAAATTAAAATGGTATATATATATATAAGTATTGAGCTTTCAAACTAAGTACAACAGTTTAATAAACTAAACTAATAGGGCTTCATAATTAAAATTCTATATAAAATTTGATAAATGTGTGATATTGTATTTATATATTTTAATATTTTTGTATTAATTTATGATAAAGAAATTTAAGAATGTTTTATGAATTAGATAAGCCATTATTTTACATCATGACAATATAGTTTTAAACTTTTTTATTATTATTTTATAAAAATATTTTAAGACAAAATTTATATTTTATTAATTAGATAATACATTATTTTGTATTTAAAAGGACCATAACATTATACTTTAAATATTTGTGTAATGTTTTTTATAAAACAATACAAGACTTAAATTATGTTTAATGAATTAGTTAACATATTATTTTACCTTCGTAACATTATAGTTTTAATTTTTTATATTATTTTTTATAAAATATTGTAACATTTAAAGTATATTGTATGAATTATATAATAAATTATTTTACTTTCATAACATTCCTAACATTATTGATTATAAAACCTTCAATTTTGGTTTTATTAAAAATTCTACTATTGTAGTGTACAATAAGTTTGATTATGATTGAACTTACTTTGATTGGAGGTAATAAAAATATTTTAGTATAATTTTTATTTTTGTCCAATTAGAGCTTGTTTGATGTTTGACTTATTTTGGATTTTTATTGGGGGTTTAGCTTTAAAAAGAGGTGTTAATTATGATTCTCACAAAAAGAAAAGTCGAATATGAGGACCACCATCAACATTGATATATAGGAGTACTTTCCATTTGCCAAGACTTAATTAATTGTTCTTATATTTTTTAAATAGTTTTATTTTATTAAATTTGTAACAGTTTTTTTTCATAGTTTGGATGGTAATAGTCCGCTAATTACAAATGAATAAATCTATAATAAAAATATTATTTTACAATAAGAGAGAGGTTTACAAAATATTTTTGAAACAAACAAATGTGAGTAAAGATCTGGATTGTAGATAATAGTTTGAGTTTAAATTTGTTTATATTTGTACAATAAAATTTACAAAAGTAAGTAAAATGTACAAAATTTAAAATTCAAATTATAATCCAAATCTCAAAGGTTTTGAAATTTTTTTTATGAAATATATTGAATAAATACCAAATTCAAACGTAAAAAATGTAGGCATTAAATCACTCAAATCACATCAACATTCAACATATTCATCATTTTCAACTCATGCAAATTATTTTCAAAATATTTCAAAGACATCTAACTTAAGTTTAAATCAAACGCATTTCAAAAAAAAAGATACCAAACAAATAAATAAGACGTCTTTTCACAACCTCGTTTAGACCAACTCCAATCAATACCAATACCCAAACCTAAAATCCCTTTTTTCCTCCAACCGATACCAATACTTAAACTCAAAATGGATTTTTCCCATTTTCTCTCTCCTGAAAACGCATACAGTTCATGAAACTCAAATTTTATTTATTTTTTAAAATTTAACCCTTATACTTGATCTAGGTTCATTTTATACATTAAACTTATTGATATAATTTATTATTTTAATTTATCTATATAATTTAATTCTCAATTGAATAGTTACTATGAATAGGATCCTAATCATTATTAATATGACAAGTTTACTTTATATAATAGATTATCAAAATGTTTAGGCTTTATTGTACGCGTTTCTAATCAAACAACCTATTTTTAAAATTATATTTAAATCAACTTCGAAAAATAATTTGAACTCAATAATTTAAATTTCATAACTTATAACTTACTTTTCTCTCAAATTAAGTGAGATGATGAAACAAAATAGTAAATTGAATTATAGTTCAGGTTTAACTTTGTCGATTTAAAGTAATTTAGACTTCCAGAGTCACCATTTAATTTTTCTCACAAAATTTAGAAAATAATTTTTTTAACGTGTAACAAACACTATCATCAGATATTCTTTAAACAAAATGGGAGGGTTTGGTGTTTGGTTGCACTTGAGAAAGGGCCACATCGCTATTTTTACATGATTTAGGCACATTTTAGAAATATTTCACCTCTTAAAGGTAAACTAATGAATGAATTTCAAAATTTGATTTCAAACCAATTCATGTTTTTTTTTTAATTACAATGAATCCTTAACAAGAGGATTGATAAGAATAAAAACAAAGTGAATATGATTTATTTATTTGAGTAGACTTAATTTCTTAAACTTTATTTCTCTTGGAATAAATTGGAATTTAGCTTAATTATTTTATTCTTCAAAAATAGCTTTGAATTTATTGAAGAGAAATCATGATGATTCAAATTGAAAAAAGATGACTAATTGAATTGTTGATTCACTTTGAATGAGGTCAATTCTTGATTATTTTGAATGATTGCATGCTTTCATATCTTGGATGATCACATGCTTTTATATCTTGGTTGATAGTTGAACATGATATCATGAAAACATGCTTTCAAGGATATTCATATTTTCCTCTAGGCTTGACTTGAATGATGAAGATGAATAGAAACATGAGAAGGTTTTTGAATGCTTGAATGATCACAAGTTTTCATATCTTGGTTTATAGTGGAACATGATATCATGAAAACATGTTTTGAAGGGCTTCAATTTATTGAATGTGAAGTGGATGTTTTGAATGATATGCATGTTTTCCTTTGGGCTTGACTTGAATGATGAAGATGTATATAAACATGAGAAGTGTTTTAAATGCTTGAATGATATATAAAATAATTGTTTATGTCTTTCTTATTGGTGATCTTGGTTCAATATTCATGAAAATGTGTTTGACTTGATTCAATTTCAGTTAAGTTGATTATTTAATTTGCATGATTAGTTAAATTTGATGTTCTTAAATGATAAGATGCTTTGTATTGATAATATAAATGGTAAAATATTACAACATACAAATTAATAACAGAAAATTACTTTAAAAACATAGTAAATTTAATTTTACTTTCTATAGGTATTTAATCTCTAATATAATGAATAAAACAAATAAATACAATTGTATATATGAATTTGTTTTATTGTCAACAGTGCCGGCCCAATATATTTGAAGGCCTTGTGCGAGATATCAAATGCGACCCTAAGTACTCAAAAAAAAAGAAAAACACCAAAACTACAAACATAATATCATAAATAAATATCTACACATACCAACAATTAAGATAACAATAACAAAAAGATAAAAAAAAAATTAAGGCAAATTTTATGGTACAGTTTATTGAATTTACTTCAATAACAAATGCTCTTGTTACATTGTCTTCAAAAGGAATGACCAAATGTCTGAAATCTATTACAAAGACACGACATGCAATACAATTCTACTAGAATTTTACCAATTTGAATCAGCCAATGTAATACTATTTTCTGAAAATTGATCTTTTGCACTCTTAGATGTGAAATCATTAATTAACATATCATAGTCAAGCTTTTCCAAGAACTCATGTTCAATAGAAATCAAAGCCAAAGCATTTAGTCTTTCTTGTGACATGGTCGAACGCAAGTAAGATTTTTATATTTTTAGCTTTGAAAAGCTTCTTTCAGCTGATGCTACTGTCACTGGAACTGTTAACATAATTCTATATGCAAGACAACTAGTAGGATAACAATTAGCTCTTTTCAAGAAATTTAGGATTGCACTGGTTGAAGCAATCTCATTTGGTAAATGTTTTTGTAATAGTCCCAATTTATTTAATAAATCATCACCATTAATGTCAGAAGTGTGGCCATTCTCTAGCTTCCTCTCAAGGTTGTTGCAACTTCTTTTTAGGTTAACAGAATCCAAAGACTTTAACTTCTATGTCGTAAATAAGACCCCAAATGTCTCCTCATATTGCTCACATTGCTCAAACCTTTTCTCCAATGAATTATTGCTTCATCAATTATGTATAAAAAGTAATGAATTCTGAAAGATTCTTGACTTGATTCTTCGATAGGTGGTTCAGATGGCTGATTTTCAGGGTCAATCTCATCAAAATGTTTTTTTAAGAACTTTTCTTTTCTTTTTCTTCTTTGCAAACACTAGATCAATATACAATTCAACAACAATTTTTTTGGCACAATTCAACGCATTCTCAAACCCTATTTCTCTGTACTCTCTAAAGAATGCAATAAGTGCCTTCACATTACCCATTGCTACATTAATCCACATATTTTCATACTGCAATTGTTTACTGACAATATAAAAATAAAATGAATAAAAATGATGAAAGAAAAAATAAATATCGAAGATTTGAGATTTTCTACTTTAGATTTAATATGTTGATATTTGTTTAGATTTGTTATGTGGTTCATTTTTGTTTTCTTAGTTATTAATACACTAATTTAGGTGAAAATAATAAATTGAACCTGAGTCACCTGTGTGACAAGCTGGAATACTTACCACTATACTACAATAAATTGTTAATTCTTTTTATATATATGTTTATAAATTTTTGGTGACCCTAGATTTTTTTTAGCTTTAGTTTCATAGATAATGGGCGGGCTCTTTGTTCTTTTTTCTTTTCAAAAAGAACCTTTCTCTTAAATTAATAGTTTGCGTATAATTGTTTTTTGTTATTAATTCTTATATTTTGTCATATTTTAACACAAAATATTGTCTTCTTTTTTTATTTAATAAAGTATTTTTTAGATGTTATTCTCTCAATAATGATAAGATTGAATAAATGTTAATATGTTCGACATTTAAAAAAAAACAAATTTGAATAAATTTGATTAAATGTAATTAATTATTATAAAAAACATAAATTCAAATAATATTTTAAATAATAAAACTTTTTCATCTTGCATTTGCTTATTCTTTGTTCATAAAATTTTATAGTCATTTACAACATCATCAAATTCTACCCTTCAATCTTCAAAGCCCTATCTATTACATACGTGCAAGAAGAAAATCAAGAAACGGCTACGTCGGATTCAAGGCTTTAGACGGTCTTTTATTTTCTTTTCTTAATTTATTTCTAACTTTATAATTATCCAAAAATTTGAAGTTATAATAACAACGTTGTATAAATTATAAAATTCATCTCAAATTTTTTCTCTTAATTTTTGGAGTTATAGATCTTAAGTTATTAATTCACAAATTTTAGAAAAAAATTGAAAAAATATTCTAAACAAATCTTAAAATTGTGAAATTATTTATTTGTGCTAAAATAACTATTTTAAACAATTTTTCAATTTTTTAGGATTAAAAAAAATTATTTTAGACATTTAAAATAAAAATTAATTTAAAAGAAAACAAATGGGCCCTTAACATTAGACCGGACTAGAGGTACATACTGAGATACCAACTTCGTGGGCTTTGAAAACTTGAACACGGAGCTAGGCTTGGGAGACAAAAGGTATGTGTTTGATATATAAACAAATTATTTTCAGGGCCAATTAATTAAAAATAAATTATGACACATTAATTAAAATAGAAAGGGAAAGCAGAGCTCAAAGCTCAGCCCAAAAAGATATTGGGCCGAATATTTATTTATAAAATGAAGCAAGCCCAAAGTAAATTTCAAAATGATTTTACCCTAATTTTTTTACTTTTTCTCTCGTGCCGCCGTTTTTCTATTTTTTGTATTTCCAATCTTCTCTCCTATTATAAAAGGGACACAAACTCAAATGAAAACTTCACATTGATTTTTCTTCTTCTTATCTGTGGTTGTATTTTCATATTCCTAACGTTGTTCTGATCTCTAGCCGTCTTATTCTCTTCCTCCAATGGTTTGGATCTCTGCCTGTCTTCTCATATTCTCGTTGTAGTCAGATCTCTTGCCGTTCTCTCCTATTCCTACCTATCACAGTTTCGATCTATAACTGTTTTTTTTCGTTCTGTTATGTCAATGTTAAAGAAGTTTATGTCTAGAATGTCTATCATGGTTTATATAGTTTCAATAAGCGGTGAGGGCAGTGATGTAAGTTTTAATTGAATCATTTTTGAATCATGTATTTTCGATCTTATTTTGTTGATATCTTAATAATTGTTTCATTCTTCTGGTGATACAGGTTCATTACTAATTTAAAGGAATTGAATTAGGTTGAAGATCCCGATTAACACTCCACAGGATTGGCAAGAACATCACAGGTATACAGAACTCTATTGACCACAACCACTTGAGCCATTGTTTGATACATTGGAACTGTTCGATACATTGGAACGTCCAAATTTGATTTCTGCATCAACTCTTGCAAACGATTCTTATTAGTTAATTAATTAGAAGCAATTTGTAATAATATATAAATAAAATTATTGTAATGATAAAACATATAGTTTATTGTTATTTATAAATTATTGTTTATTGTTATTTATAATAATATATTGTATAAAAATTGCATTCTTGACCTATATAATTGGGATTTTCAATACTTTTTTTTGAACTATTTTTACTTGATTTTAGTATATTGTTTTGTAAGTAAAAATTTGACAAATTAAAGAAAAATTCAAATTTTAAAAAGTAACACAATTTTCTTGTGGTGTTAATTACAATTTTTGCAAGAAAGAAAAAGTCATAATATAAATACTTGAGAGGGAGGGCTACAATTTAGTGTTCTTTATCTTTTCTAAATAATTTTATTTTGTTAATCTATTTGAAGTTGAGATTCTATTAGTTAAAAATATTCAATTTTCTTTTAATTATGTATAATATTTTATAAAAATAATTAGAGATATATAATACTTCAAAGTTAATTTATTTTTTTTTTTAGAAAAAATAGATTAGTTGATTAGTTATATTATACAAATTTAGTATTATAGGTTAAAGATTTAAAAGAATTATGTTTAGTTTAAATAGTTTTTATAATTTTCTTTGTCAATTTTTTAGTTCTTTTAAAAAGTAATTCTTTTTTTCATTTTTATTTTCAATACTAAATTTAATAATTTATTAAATATTAAAATAGTTTTTTTAAATAGTAATATGATAAATGAAAATAATAAATATTTATTAACTATTTACAACACGTCAAAATATCATAAATTAAATTTTAAATTTATTTTATATTATTTTCATGTTTTTGTTTAAATAATAATTTAACTATTATTAATTTTTCATTTTTTTTTTTTACATAATAAGTAATATGTAAAAATCAAATATTTTATAAAAGTGTTTTTGTTTATTTGATAGTCGTGCTCTATAATTTAGAACATCTTCAATCTCGAGTGAGACAAAGAACTGAAAATTATAGGCGTGAAAATGAGTGCATTTAAAAAGTTGATTTGACTAAACTGGTGAGAGTTACCACAAATTTTTATTAAAATTATAAAAAAAGAGTCGCATTGAAGAATATTTTTATTTTAAAAGAGGTTTTATTTTAAGTTCGATACTTGGTTACACATGAAAAATGGTCCCAGAGTTATGTCTCACATTCCCGTCAAATGATAGTCTCGAGTTTAAACTTTTGGTCATTTGAAAATATATTATTTAACACTTTATTTATTTATCTAGTTCTAGAGCATTAATCTGAAGATGAATTAAAGAATAAACTTGTGTCTAGTTTTGTATCATTATATTCTTAAAACATGTGTTTATGTTATGGGTCATAAATTAAAAATAATTAAATTGTGTTAGTACCTATAGATATGTAGCCGATGCTCAAAAGACAAAAGTACATGTAAATGAATAGCGGAGTGTCACGGGCTAAAATTCGACCCGTGCGGCACTAAGCTAAATCGACCCTGATTCTGGCTTAGAAAGCCTTTCTAAACACAATGCAAGAAGAACTCAAACGCAAGAAAGAACTTAGAGAGAGAAAACTCTTGAGAATAAGAATATATTGAAAGAATGCTTGATAATTACAATGGAATACCTTCAGGGTATTTATAGGACTTACACGTATTAAATTAGGAATTACGTCTAATTACAATTTAATTACACTAATTTAGGATATTTCTTCCATAACAAGAATATATATTATAATCCTTTCCTTGATTAGAATATATCTTCCAATCCCTTCCTTAATTAGATTATCTTCCAATCTCTTCCTTGATTAGAAGATTCGCTGGGCCCACGTAGGTAACTGGGCCTCTCCTTGGCTAAGAAGGTTAGCGCACTATCAGGCCAAGACTTTAATGAGCCTCGACATCCCCCGGGATTGGGTCGTGACTTTAATGGGCCGTGACATACTCCCTCACCTTAGTCGTGGCCATCCTCGGTTCGACCTTGGCATAATACTCTTCAACCTCTTCCTTGAAACATTCCCCACACGGTCCCTCGTATCTGTGCACAAGTCCCTTGAGCACAGATTACATAGACTTGCATTCTGGAATATCATGGAAGTACACCTCGTGGCTCGATGTTTGCACCCCATAAAAATGGGACGTGACATACTCCCCCACCTAAGTCGTGGTCGTCCTCGGCACGACCCTAGACCGGTTCATGGTGATCTTCTTTCTGGCGTCCCCTGAGCGCTCTTCCTCCCCCTTTGCACGTCACGACATTGGGTGCACTTATGGTCGCCAGTCTTAACCGATATAAGACGTTTCCCACACATCTCCCGATTGAACACGGTCCCTTGAATCTGCGCACAAGCCCCTTGAGCACATACCGCATAGACTTCAACAGTTGCGGGGGAAACTTCCCTCTTTCCATCGTCCCCTTCCTTAACTGCACACCCTCTTAGATTTGCCCTTCTCTTCATATTCTTGGTGCCTCCCTCTGAATATGCCTGAGCACGATCTGCTTCTTTTCCCACGGACTTGGTGCGAGTGAAGGCAGACTGACTTTGGCCCACGTTGCTTGTGGCCAAACCTTGTGGATCTAATGGTTGTGTGTTGTCTTTGGCCTTGAGCCCCTCGAAGGCTTCGACACACGCTATCTGACTTCCTCGGGTACTTCCTCTTTTCCCTTGGACCCGTCCCCATCATCCATCTTAGCAAAAGTGGCAAATGTCTCTTTACCACGTTTGCTACCTCGAACGAATCGCATCGCTGAGAACCTGCTTATTCCCTCTGATTCTCTCCTTGTTGGAATCACGCTAGTCTTCCCGTGATCCAAAATGATTAAAGAATCGGAATAAGGCATTATGCAAGCGCGTACCTGATCGCACCATTCTAGTCCCAATACTACGTCGTAGTCTTCCATTGGGACCAAGGTAAATGAGACTGTCCCATTCCAGCCTCCGATCCTGGTGTGCACTCTCCTAGCCTCCCCATTTACCGGCTTGGCTACATCGAAGGACTTCACCGTCCCTCTTGTTGAGCTGATACGCCGACCCAACGCATTGGCTACTCCTTCTCGCATGAAGTTGTGTGTAGCCCCTGTGTCAACTAGTGCCTTGATGCGTTTTCCCCCGATCCAAGCTTCCACAAACAAAGAGCCCCTCCTCGTTCCCTTGTCCGGCTTCGCAACACTAGTCTTCACAGCATTGAGCAGTCATAAGGATCCTATTTGAGTCTCTTCTTCCTCATCAGAGGACTCAGTTCCTTTAACTGCTACAACATTTTCCCCCTTAAACGGGCACATAAACTTTATGTGATTATGAGCACCACAAATATAACAGGTTATTGGCTTACCCGAGTCATCGGTTTGCCTCCCTGAGTTTGTATGTGCATGCCCCTTCTTAGATGGGCGGTCTCCCCCACCTTTCTCCTGGTCCTGTGGGCGGTCTCCCCCACCTTCTTCCTCATCATACCTGATGAATTTTGGCCTCTCCACAGACACTTTGAGCTCTATCAGTCTTTCTGCAACTGCTATTGCCTCGGAAACGTTCCGCACCTTGGCCCTTTGCAGCTCCAACTGTGCCCAAGTCTTTAGGCTGTTAACAAACGCGAATAGTGCCTCCTATTCCGTTAGACTGGGTAACTCGAGCATCAACTCCTGGAATTCCTTCACATACTCCTTGATGGTCTCTTTGTGCACAAGTTGACTCAACCTTTTCCTAGCTTCGTACTCGGCATTCTCTGGGAAGAATTGGCGTTTGAACTCGGTCTTGAAGTCTTCCCATGTTTCCATCCTCAAGGTCCCTCGTTCAATATCTCCTTCTCGCCTCCTCCACCACAGCAATGCCATCTCTTGTAGGAAGAAAGGTGTTGTCTCCAACTTGTCAGATCATCAAGTATGCTTGATGCTCGAAAGTACCTCTCCATGTTCCAAAGGAAGTCCTCCACTTCCCTTGCACTCCTCGATCCTTTGAATGGAGTTGGCTTAGGAACATCCATCCGTTGAGGTGCCGCACCTCTATGTTCCCCTCCATTCCTCGCAATCCGTCTTTCCATCGATTCTAGCCTCTCCAAGATCTCCTTCTTGAGAGTCTCAACCATTGCATGGACTTCTCCCCTCGAACCAATCCTAGCACTTCGTCACGAATGCTAGGATTCGAACCGTTAATGATCCCCATTAACTCATTCTCCAACTTTTCAGCACCCTCGTCCAACATCGTCACCTTCTCGGCCACCGCGCTAAACACTTCGAGAGCTTCTTGGTGATCGCTCATGCCTTCTTCAAGCCGGGTCACCCGCGCTTCCATGGCAGCACCTCTCTCGACGGACTTATCCCTCTTGGATCCCTTGTCCTTATGTTAGCCGGTTGGAACCTTAGTAACGGTAGTTCGTGAATCCATTTCTTGCAGCTTGAATGCGGAAATACAACCTTGCTCTGATACCACTTGTCACGGGCTAAAATTCGACCCGTGCGGCACTAAGCTAAATCGACCCTGATTCTGGCTTAGAAAGCCTTTCTAAACACAATGCAAGAAGAACTCAAACGCAAGAAAGAACTTAGAGAGAGAAAACTCTTGAGAATAAGAATATATTGAAAGAATGCTTGATAATTACAATGGAATACCTTCAGGGTATTTATAGGACTTACACGTATTAAATTAGGAATTACGTCTAATTACAATTTAATTACACTAATTTAGGATATTTCTTCCATAACAAGAATATATATTATAATTCTTTCCTTGATTAGAATATATCTTCCAATCCCTTCCTTAATTAGATTATCTTCCAATCTCTTCCTTGATTAGAAGATTCGCTGGGCCCACGTAGGTAACTGGGCCTCTCCTTGGCTAAGAAGGTTAGCGCACTATCAGGCCAAGACTTTAATGAGCCTCGACATCCCCCGGGATTGGGTCGTGACTCTAATGGGCCGTGACATACTCCCTCACCTTAGTCGTGGCCGTCCTCGGTTCGACCTTGGCATGATACTCTTCAACCTCTTCCTTGAAACATTCCCCACACGGTCCCTCGTATCTGTGCACAAGTCCCTTGAGCACAAATTACATAGACTTGCATTCTGGAATATCATGGAAGTACACCTCGTGGCTCGATGTTTGCACCCATAAAAATGGGACGTGACAGGAGGCTCGAAAGACAAAACTACCTACGAGCGTAGCAAATACTCGAAAGAAAAAAGTACTTATAAAAATGATCTAAGGTTTAAAATAGAATCCAAAATAAACCCTTATTTAAGTTTATTATTTATATATTTTTTTATTAGAAATGTTTTTTTTTATACCATTCTTCAAATATTCTTAATACAAGTTATGAAAGTAAATTAAAGAAATAAGAGAATAAAGGAAAGAATAAAAACGAGTCTTAAACAATATTAGTTTTTGTGTTTGTGTTAAAAGTAATGTCTTCTAATTGGTATTTTATATATATTTTTCTTTTTTTAGAATTAACTAAAGTATTTGAAAAAAAATCACTAAACAAGTGAAATAATAAAAATAGGAAAGCAAACGGGCCATTGGTCAACCTCGGGCCAGTTTGGGCGGGCAAATTTGAGCAATGGAGTGGGTTCATAGGCATGGTCTGAGTGTGAGTGTGGGTCTATCGATGTTCACAGGTCTAAGGCTTTCTTGGTTGGAAATAAGTCAAGCCTCTAGTTCTTTATCAATCTGTACTAGTTTACCACATCAACATGAAACTGAATATTTATTTATTTTTTAAACCCTAAAATATGTACATCAGTTGATTGAGTAATCTAGTCTACGACTAAAATTACATATAAACCAAACTGAAAGTGGTAAAAAATGAACGGAGGTTGAAGATGAAGTATAGGTTTGTGCACTTCCTTGTAGGATGCCTCAAATAGCCAGCCTCTAAGAAGCATGTGGAGCACCATCACCATCGGGACAAGCCCAGGTGGCTTCCAGTAAAACAAAACAAAAGAGGTAAAGAAAAAGGGAAAACTTACTACTCAAATCTCTTATTTAGGCATGTATAATGCAATGTTAAAGATAAAAAAGTTCATAAAAAATTGAAACATTACATAATAAAAAATGAGCTACATCAAAAGTTTACACGATTTCTAAATGCTCTCTAAAAGACCTCTAAGTTAACTCTCAATCTTTAGCACATTTAAACTCCAAATTTATAAAATCAAACAAATTTCAAAATTATATATTTTGAATATGGATTTTAAACTCTTCTCATTTTTTTTTCTTCTTTTTACGCTTTTCTTTTTTCTCCTTTTTTTACCTAAAATCTTATTTATAACCGCAACTCCTTTTAGAAGCTTCCACGGACCAATTAGGTCAAATTATTTAGTGAAATAATTTGTGTTGTCCATATCCATAACGATAGTTGCTGTTCTTTTTCTCTTACAGTAAATAAAATTAAGATAATTTTTAAATACTATAAGTGTAAGCATGAAAATTTAACATATCTAAATTTATAATTTTAAAATAATATTTTGAATTTTTAAATTCAAAATAATAAAAAAAATATGTCAAAATTAAATTAGGATTAATTATTGTTATAATTAATCCATAATTAGAAAAATTAATTAAAAGCTAAAAATAATTTGGGATTCAAATACTGTATTTATTTTACCCAAATTAAACCAAAAAAGGTTAAAATAATTTAATATATAAAATATGTATAATTTATGTCTTAAAATATTTAAATAAATCCCTAAAATATTCAAAAATACCTAAAAATTAAATAAATGAACATGATATTTTATCATGTTTTCAAAAATATTTTTTTGTGTATTAATTTGGTGAAGAAAAATGAAAAAATTGGTTTAAAATTCGATTTCAATTAACCGTATTATTGTAAATAAAATTGATAATCCAATGACCGAAATTAAAGAATTCAGCTACAGCAGGAATTGCATCTAGCAAATTCGCAAATTCGTGCTGGATTTTCATTCAGCGCCCAGGAAGAACCCACGCATCCTGTTGTAGCGGAAGTAGGCACGCGCCCCGGTCGTAGCGGAACACTAATGCCTCGTTATCCAGGACACCAACGGAACACCAACAGCTGACGTATTGCTAACGGAACACAACAGCGCATTTCATTTAAATGAAACAACGCCGTTTTGGGTCGTCTTCTTCGTTGAGACAACACGATCGCTAGAGAGTCGCGATCAACGCCGACAATCTTTTAGAAATTTTATATTTGCCATTACTCATCCTTATCCCTCCAAACTTCGCCAATGTGCACGTCTCTCCATCGCCTTCAATTCGCCTAGGATAAGAATTCAAATCCTACCATAGAGTTAGGTCTATGGAGAAAAAATGGAAAATGAAAGGATAAACCTTCAGAAGTCAAATTGGATACGAATTCGATTTCGAAACCGACCTAGCTTGGGTATAAATACTCTTTGGGTCTTTTTCTTCAAATTTATGAAAGAAAATCCAACAATCACAGCCTGTTCGAAGACGGTCATCGGAGCTCCGACTACCTCTTTTTGAAGAATCTTCTTCAGTGTTCTATGCTTTGTTTCAAACCTTTGGAAAGCTTTCTTAAGATCATTGAAGTGTTTTTTAATCACTAGTAAGATTCCAATCCATCTATGATTCGTATTGAGATTCAAAATTGAAAATTTTCAATTTGGGTTGAACTTATTTGTTATTCAATTTCATGCTTTCTATAATCGAAATTGATCCTTACATGATTTCTAAGCTCTTTATCGAAAGAGATTTCACTAATTCAACCCCAATGAAAAAAACACAAATTTAATTTGAAAATTCAGAAAAAAAATTTTATGTTATTGAGCTTTTAAGCTTAAATTTTGATTCAAATAGCTGTCTAACATTTATGTAAACATGTTAGGATAAATTTCCAATCATATAACATACATCTCGATCATGTTTGATCGAACTGAAAAATTTCAAAAAAAAGTTTAAATTTCAGTTTTAAAGTCATTACAGTGCTCGATTGATCTTCCTGTTTTGGTCATGTTTGATTATAAACACCATTTGGAAGAAGAATTAGTTCATGAGATGACCTAATTCAAAAGTTCCTAAATCTTGCCCTAGAAATTATTTTAGAAAATTCATTATTCTATGGTTCGATTGATCAATTCTAGGATTATGGGTTTTAATCCCTACATCAAAGGTAGTTAATAGAAACTTACCGATCATGTTTTCATGATTTGTTTCAAAAGATACAAACCTGAAATCTTAAGACCAAATGAAGAACACTTGGTGTTCTTGGACCGAGGACCGAGAGGTAGGATAGAGTATCCTCGGTCTTGAACGAGACCCAAGACCGATATAATCAACCTAGGACCAAGACCAATGACCGATGTTCTTGAGTTAGGACCGAGCCCTAGGACCGGTATTCTTGAGCTAGGATCAAGAACTCAGACCGAGGATTTTGACCTAGAACCAAGAAATCTGCCTTGGGATCAAGAGTCTCGGGTCCTAGGATCGAGAGCCATAGACTTATAACCGAGTAACCAAGACCTAGTACCGAGTTCCATAAACCCTAAGACCGAGTAACCTAGACCTAGGACTGAGTTCCCTAAACCCTAAGACCGAACCTCCTAGACCTTGGACCGAGTTTCTTAAACCTTAGGACCGAACCTCCAATACCTATGACTGAGTTTCCTAAACCCTAAGACTAAACCTCATACACCTAAGACCGAGTTTTCTAAACCTTGGAACTGAGTATCCCTACACCTCGACCAAGAGTTGAGGGTCTTCGGACCCCGACCGACAAAAATGGAGGACTCTGGTCCTAAGGAATGTTTGGTTCTACTTTTCAAAACTCAATTTTTTTTTGTAATTTTGGAACCCCAGCCCACTTTCAAATGATCTCAAGAGGTCAGAAAATGATTTCAAAATATTTTCGGGATGTTTCTAAACAAATATTTTGACTAAGGCCCCGTTTGATATTTATTTCTAAACTCTAACATCATTTTCTGATATTTTTCAGGTTCTTTGCCATATCTTTCACAACACGCAACCGTATGTACGTTTTAAATAATTTCGTACAATTATTTACGCAATTCAAACTTATCCTTATTTAGGACCCCCGAACTACTAATTTAAGAAAATAAATATTATAAATAAATCTTTCGCGCTATGTCAACGGGAACGGAAGACATAGCGTGAAAGCACTTTATCTAGCGTAATTAAACAAACGGACCTATGGACACTCTAGTATTACGTTTTTATACCTACACCAAAAGATTTATTTTTTAAATTGGTGAATTAAGCGCGAAAGTTACATTTTTCTACAAATCATTTTCTTACATAATATTTTATTTATAAGAGATTTTGGCATGTAAACGGATGCTATATTTTTATAGCTTTGACTAGATTAGTCCGGTCCAACTCTAAATCGGAACTTAAAAATAACCAGAGACACCGAACGTAGGGGCCGGTACCAACCGCGGGAAGGCGTGTACACTAAGGTAACAAATAAAATTAAGATAATTTTTTTATAAGATAGCAATAAAAATTAAAATAAAATTTATATATTATTTCAATCGAATTTATATAATTTTGTATATATATTTAGTTTTATTGAATTTTAATTATTTTATAAACTAAAATTATGAATTTAGGCCGTAAACTTCGAGAGTCTATAATAAGATATTTTATGATAAAAATTTAACATGTATAATAATATTTGAAACTACATATTTAACATATATTTAAAATATTCAAATAAAATTAATATATTTAACACTATTTTTTAAAATCTTTTTGTATTGATATTTTAAAATTATTTTATAAATATTTAGATATTAAAATCAATAAAATAATAAATGCTTATTATATATATATATATATATATATATATTCATATGAAAATTAAACAAATAATTAATTAATTTAATATTATATTTTAAATAGTTTATAAATATTTGAAATTGAACTTCTTTTATTACAAGAATATCTTCTATTTGGTTAAAATTCAAAATTAATTGCGTTCGGTAGAAAAAATATTAAAAAATTATTTATATTTTAAAATAAAAATAAATAAAAATTTACTTTTTTTTTTCCTAACTTTCCACCCAAAATTTTATTTAAATCAATCAAATATTTTATATCAAATAAAATCCCTTTCACTTTTTTAGTTTGACCATTTTTTAAAAGTGATTGTGATATTGATAATTATTAAATGTTAATTGTAGATCTACATTTAAAAAAATATTACAATATTATGTTATTATTATTAAATAAAATTCATAATTTATGTTATTTAAAAAAAAAAGTAATTATATTAGCTTTAAAAGTATCATTGAATAAAAGTATTGAAAAATAATAATAAAATAAATCAATAAAATAAATTAAAAGGGTTAAAATATAAAACAGTAAAAAATATTTATATTTAAAATATATTTACTTAAGGCTGATATATTTAAGTTGGTAATTATAAAAAGCTCATTAAAAAGGTATTTAATTATTTTAAAAAAGTAATATAATCTAAAAGTTTATCAATTATTGTTATTAATTATATTTCTTATATTAAATAAAACTAAATAAACATTTTAGTTTTGATAATTTTAGAAAAAATTGTGATCCTGATATACTAATTATTTGAGAAAATTAGAAATAATTGTAAATATACTTAGTTTAGGCTATGGATGCATGATTAATAAGGATAAATTTTGAAGCTCTATTTGAAATAAGCTAAATAAATGATCTTATATCATTGTATCATTAGTGTGGTAATATAAATCATTAGTATGTCATCCATATACAAGACTAAGAAGGTTAATTTCTTATAAACACAAGGATCCTCTTCACATCTAATGAATTCAAATTCTTTGATCTTTTCATTAAATCGAAAGTTCCAACTCCTGGATACTTGCTTAAGTCCATAAATAGACTTCTTAAACTTGCATAATTTCCCAGCATGATTCAGATATTCAAAACCTTCAGGTTGTGTCATGTACACATCCTCCTCCAAAAAACCATTTAGAAATGTTGTTTTGACATCCATTTTTCATATCTCATGGTCATAATATGCAAAAATATCTAGGATTATCCTAATGGATCTAATCATAACAACTGGTAAAAATATCTCATCATAGTTTATACCATGAATTTGTCTAAAATCTTTGGCAACTAATATTTCCTTGTGAATAAATATATTTCCATCGTTGTCAATTTGTCCCTATGGGGTTTACCCCCATTTGAAAAATCTATCAAGTCCAATACTTGATTTTCAAACATCGAATCAATTTCGGACCTCATGGACTCAAGCCATTTTTTGGAGTCTAGACCCATCATTACTTGATTATAGGTAGAAAGCTAATTATGTTCTAGTACAAGAACATCAAGACTTGTATTTAAGATAATATCATTGTAACGTCTTGGTATAACTATTGACCTTTCTGATCTAGGAGTGAGTTTAACTTGTTCAATAACTAAATTCGGAATATGATCCACTTTCGTTTGTGGTTCCTCTTATTCTGATTCTTGGATGATATGAGTCCATCAAAAGTAATCATATCATCATTGTTATATCAGAGTCATATTGTTGTTGACTTTGTTACTCTTCATCATCTTGAACTGTTTCAAGACGGTTATTTCTCCTATTTGACTTGTTGGAAAGCAACTCTCTTTCCAAAAAAACATTATCCCTAGCAACCAAAACCTTTTGCTCAGTTGGATTGTAGAAGTAATATTCAAAACTTCCTTTCAGATATCCTATATAGAAACAATTATTTGATTTTTGGGCAAGTTTATCTATTTGTAAACGTTTTACATCGGATTCACATCCCCATATTTTCAAAATGATAAATTTGGTACCTTTCAAGTCCATATCTCATATGAAGTTTTGTCTATAGTTTTTGATGGAGTCCTGTTTAGTGTTACTATAGTGGTAGTGAGGGCATATCCCCAAAAAGATATCAGAAGATTAACAAAACTCATCACTGATCGGACCATGTCTAAAAAATTCCTATTTCTCCTTTCAGTTCCTGGGGTTGACAATTGTGTTACAATACCATAATATTTCAAATGATTATCAAATTCGAGGCTCAAATACTCACCACAAAGATCAGATCGAAGTGATTTTATTTTCTTGCACATTGAGTCTCTACTTCATTTTGAAATTCTTTGAATTTTTAAAAGAATTTCGATTATATGACATAAGATAAAGGTACCTATATACACTCATGTCATCAGTAAATGTGATGAAGTATCTATAGGCACCTCTAGCTTTTGTGCTCATTGGCCCACATACATTAGTAGTTTAGTAGCCTTTTCAAGCTTTCTTTTTAAAGGTGACCTTGTCATTTTTCCCATCAGACATGATTCATATGCAACAATGGATTCATAATAGATATCTTTTAAAAGTCCATCTTTGTGGAGCTTCTTCAATCAATTCACACCAATATGACCCAATCAACAATGCCATAGGTAGGCTTCAATCAAGGTACTTAATTTTTATCTTTTTTTAATTATGTTATATAATTATGATTTGAGATCCAAAATTAAAATCCCATTATTCATTTGAGCACTCACATAGAAAATATTATTCTTAAAAAAATACTCTCATTTTTAATGCTAAATTCAAAACCATCAGAATGTAATTTAGCAATCGGAATAAGGTTATTATTAATGCAAAGAACATAATAAAAATTATTCTTTCAAATAATAAAGATATACTATAAACTCCTAGAATAAGCACAACAACATTTGCTCAATTGGCAACACATAGATCTATCTCCCCTTTCTGTACATGTCTTCTATTTCTTAGTCCCTTCACATTTAATATAAGGACATCAGTTGTCATAATATAAATAACATAAATATCTAAAGTGGAATTCAAAGTCCCATTTTTTTATCTTCTAGACACTTGGAACCGTTTATTTTATAGTGTCCTTTGACCTTACAGTAAAAACAATCATGACCAGAAGTTACTCTTAGCTTCTCACCACCCTTGGTATGACAACTTGTTTGCATTTTCCTTGGTAATTTTTTTTTTGTTAGCCACTTTCATAAAACCCTTCCCACTGTAGATATTCAGAACTTCGTTTCTCTTGTCATCAATCATATTGTCTTCAGCATGTTATGGAGCTCATTTAGATAATGTTTTAGACCATTCATAGGGTATTTCATTCTAAATGGTGCAAAACCATCATGTAAGGATCTAAGAACAATATCAGTGGACAACTCTTGGTCATATGGGGTCCCTAGATTTTCCATCCTCTTGAATAACCTAGTAAGACTAATCACATAAGGACTCACCGATTTTCACTTCACAAGATTTCTATCAAGTATAGCCTTGTGAGTTTCATATCATTGAATCCTTGATTGATATTGAAACAATATTTTAAGTTCAGTTATGATAATATGGGCATTAGAGTTCAAAAATCTCCGCATTATCGTTGTCTTCTCCACATCTGATAAGATATCTGTCATTATAGGCATAGGGGTAGCCATGACGTCCTCACGTCCCTTGGACCTGAGAATGAGTCTCAGATTTCTCTCCCAATTAAGAAAGTTCGTTCCATTGAATTTGTTTTTCTCAACAATTGAGCGTAAAAATAATTTAAAATTATCGTTTTTCATTATCTAAAATATATGAAAATTAGTCATTGTTTGAAAATACAAATACTTATGATTAAACAATTTAACATATATGATTGCGCATTTTATTCAAATTATTATAATCCCTTATGAATAAAATGATTCCAATATCCCATTACAAACAAACACCCAATACACTTTTGCACTGCCTTAGGTCTTGTGTGTTTAAGGTAAGTAATAATTTATTAATTATAAACATTCACTTTATAATTCTTGATTGATGATCCACATCTAATGTAAAATCATCTCTATGTCTCAAGATCCAAAACTTTCTTTTGGTCTCTTGTTTGGTACAACCGCATCAAGGTTTATAAATCCCCGTACATATTCGTCCTCATGTGTATAAGGCTGAGGAAGGACACCATCGCTTTTGCGAAACTCATCTAACTAAAAACCAAAAACTGCATGGGTTATGTTGCGGAAAGGCATTGCCCCAAAGTTCTTTAAGAACTATTGTTTTTATTGTCTTGGACTCAAAATAGAATAATGCAAACCAAATAATAATCTTTCATAGATTTCCATCCATGAACTTAATGGTCCTTAATTTTATTAAAATTATTTATAATATATAATTAAAAAAAAAATGATGAATTATAAAATAATCAGACCATATATATATATATATATTTATATATATATATTTATATATTTATATATATATATTTATATATTTATATATATTTATAAATATATATATTTATATATATTTATATATTTATATATATTTATATATATATATATATATATATTTATATATATTTATATATTTATATATATTTATATATATATATATATATTTATATATATTTATATATATATATTTATATTTATATATATTTATATATATATATATATTTATAGATTAAAGAACATAATTCTTTCAATTTGTTATTGGATTTATTTTAGACTTTTGTTGTGGTTTTATAAGTAGAATATTTGACACACAAAAAAAAAATCATGCTTAAAAAAGTAACACAATTTTCATTGTGATGTTAATTACAATTCCCACAAAAAAAAATAAAAGGCCAATATAAACATTTAAGGGCTGTCATTTATTTTTTATCTTATTCTTTATCCATTTATCAATATTTTATTGTTCTTAACAAACTTTAAGTCGAATATAAACACTAATAAGTCGAATAAACATTTGTATTTTAGATAATCGTTCACACTTTAACAATAGTTTGAGTTCATATTGGTTTAAATTTGTACAATAAAATTTATACACTAAGCTAAAACCGTATAAATTTGAAATTCAAATTATAACCCAAATCTAGTTTTGTAGTTGACTGAGCTAGAAATAAGAATATAAGAAAGGAAAAGCCAAGGAGACCGGAGGTCAGACATATATATATGCTTGAAAAACAGTTTTATAAAATTAAATTGATTACTTTAAAAAGCTTAATAACTAATAGAAATATAGGGAGAGTGAATGATTTATTGAAAAAAATAATAATAATAATTTATCTCTTTTCTCGCACTTTTTTTTTTGTCAACTAATAAGATGATGTCAATTCATTGTCTCTCCCAATTTTTTCTCCTCTATCACTCCTCAATAAATAAATTGAATTACAATTATCAAATTAAAATGTAAAAATTAAAATGTAAAAATGTGAGTATTAAATCACTCAAACCACGTTAACATTTCATCATTTTCAAAATATTTTCAAAACATCTCACCTAAGTTCAAACCAAACTCATTTCAAAAGAGAAAAAATCAAAGAAATAAAATGTGATTTCACAACTTCATTTACTATAGAAAGTTTAATTCTCAATTGAATGCATTACTATGAATAGGATCTTAAGAATAATTAAGATAGAATTCACTTCTAAATATTTTAAAAGTATCAAAATAACTAGGCCTTATAAACGTTAACAATCTAATTCTGATGATAAACTATACGAGAAAAAAATGATTTTGGTAGTATACTCACAGTACAATGACCATCTTTCTTTAGCCACTGAAATGTGAAAGATGAGGTAATATACAACATATCTTAATGACATCGGTGCATTAAAATTTTCTAAATTATGTTTATTTAAGTGTCTTGTTTACATCCAAAAAGCATTGAAGAGTAGTCTTAGATACAAAAATTCAAAAATATATTCTCTTTTTTTTTTTCAAGAAATTGATTTAATCCCACACATTACAAAACATAAAAGAACACAAAATAAACACAAACATAAATTGAAACACATGAACATAAGATAAAGATAATTGAAAAAACATAACTAACTAATCTTGAAGCATTGAAACATTATCGGTGTCGATCATCACACATTCACACCATAATTTTTTTAAAATGAGTTAGGATTATTATGTAGGTTACTGTGTCAGACAAACTATAGAAGATATTGGTATAAAACAAATCATAATCTTTTTAAAAAAATTCATAGGAAACAAATATGAAAAAAAGATAATATGTAGGATGTTTAGCGGGCATAAATTAAATAATTCATAATTGACATAATCGAAAGATTAGTTACTTTTATTTGATGATTCAAATAAATTGAATTTAAACTGATATTGTGTTCAAATAGAAATTCATAAGGAATAAAAGATATTTTTATGCATTGAGATGGAAAGAAATTTTAAAACTAGAAAAATGTCAATTGTTAAATCGGTTAAAATTGAACCAATTCTACATTCATTTAACAAAAACTAAACTTAAACATTAAATAAAAAAAACATTTAACATTATTCAAATAATTAAAAATATTTTATTTAATTAAAGAGAACTTACATAATAACTCACAACCATGACTCTTCTCTTCCAGTGAGAATTGAACATGTGACCTTTTAGTCTCTTAGGTCTACTCTTTTCACCAAACCATGAGAATTGAACATGTGACCTTTTAGTCTCTTAGGTCTAATATTTTCACCAAACCACCGAGATTGAAAAATATATTTCAACTTAGCATCAACAGTTTTTAATTTATTTTATCAAATATGTTACACATTCTTAATCATTTCAAAACAATTAAGTTACATTTATCGATCATATACATTGAGAAAATTAATTTATCTTATAACATATATTTGTATGCCATATATATATTAAGAATTAAAATTTATCACTATTATTGAACTGATTTTGAATTTACCATAAAAACTAGATAATAGCCCTTCAATAATTTGACATATACTCTTTTGTAGTTTGCTACCATTAATGATTAATCTTAAACTTATCCCTTCCATAGTAAAAATATCATAATAATGGCGGAATAGTGAGAATTTGGTAAAAAAACGATACAATTTAAATTGAAAGATCTGTTGCACTTTCAGAAGTCAACCAAAATGTATTCATTTTAAAAGAATTTAACCAAAATATACTATCCATTTCTTTCTGCCACCCAAAGGAAATCCCTCATGAAACAAAACGAACATAACTTGTTGGGTTTTATTTGGGCTCCCAACTATGAAAAATGTCCAATATGGTTCAAGTTCACTTTTAATTCATTAAGGGTATTATAGTATTTAAAAGGGTTATGTTATAATCTAATTGCTCTAGTATTTAAAGAGCGGTAGCCATCATTAAGAAGTAGAAGTCAAAAATTAAAAGAGAGGAAGAAAGAGAAAATCTTATAGCAGATTTTCGCCTACAGCCGCGCAGGTTCATCAAACTCACGATCGAAGATTCAAACAAAGTTTTTTCTGGGTTTAAAGGTTCTTCCTAATTTAAGTTTTTATTTGACTTGTTTGGGACTAAAAAGTTGTATTTTTTGGGTATTCCTTTTTATCTTTCTACGGCATTAAAGGTTGGTATACCTTGTTTGTATTCCCGACTCTAATTTTAGTGGAGCTTGAAATGAACGTAAAGTCCCGTGCTTTTTACTCCTTGATTTGAGGAAGTTTTCCACGTAAAAATTCTGTGTGTGCATTGTGTTATTTATTTCCTCTTTTACTTTTTCTTTATTTGCTCCTAAGTTTTTCAATCAAGTAGGGAATAGAATATACATTTTTCCCAACAAGTGATATCAGAGCTTGGTTAGCTGTTTAGGACTTGATTGAATTATGGAGATAAACACAAGTAGGATGATTTTTCTCAATGGTTCAAATTATCAAATTTGGAAAGGAAAGATGAAGGATTTGTTATTTGTTAAGGCTTTACACTTACCCGTTTTTGGTAGTGAGAAACCTGCATCCAAATCTGACGAGGAATGGAATTTTGAGCATGAACAGGTATGTGGTTTTATTCGTCAGTTTGTTGAAGAGAATGTTTACAACCACATTGAATATGAGACAAATTCACAATCTTTATGGAATAAACTAGAAAATTTATATGCTTTAAAGACTGGAAGTAATAAATTATTCTTACTTCAGAAATTAATTCATTTGAGATATAATGATAGTGCTTCTATGCTGACCATTTAAATGAGTTTCAGGGTGTTTTCTGATCAGATGTCAGGCATGGGAATTAAGTTTGAAGATGATGTTCAAGGACTTTGGTTATTGACTACTCTACCCGATTCGTGGGAAACGTTTAAGGTTTCTCTTCATAATTTCGTTGTTAATGGTGCAGTAACTCTACAGATTGCCAAAGGTGGCGTCATGAATGAGGAATTAAGAAGAAAATTTCAAGGGTCTTCGATAAATTCAAATGTGTTGGTTACTAAAAATAGGGGGAGACAGATGAACGGGAGTGGAAAAGACAATGTGAGACATAAGAGTCGAAGTAAGTCCAAATCCAAGTACAAGTCAGTTGAATGTTATTATTGTGGGGATCTAATCAAAATAAAGATGTTGGTGAAGATCGTGTGTCAATAGCGACTTCAAATGATCTTGTAACTGTCCACGATGAGAATATAATTAACCTTGTATGTAATGAGTCGAGTTGGGTGATTGACACCGAAGCTTTCTTGCATGCTACGCCAAGGAAAGACTATTTTACGTCTTATACTTTAGGTGATTTTGGAGTATTGAAGATGTGTAACGACGACTTAAGTAAGGTTATTGGTTTTGGTGACGTTTGCTTGGATTCTAGTAATGGGTCAAAATTATTACTTAAGGATGTTCGACATACTCCATATATTAGGTTGAATTTGATATCAACTGAAAAACTTGATGATGATGGTTTCACGAGTAGTTTTAGTTCTGGAAAATAGAAACTTTCTAAAGGTAACTTGATTATAGCTCGAGGAGAGAAATATTCTAATTTATATTTGATGCAAACTTTGATATGAAAGGATAGTGTGAATGTTGTACGGAGTAAAGATGCTTCTAAATTATGACACAGAAGACTTGGTCACATCAGAGAAAAGGGATTGAATTTGTTGGTTAAGAAAAATGATATTTCTGGTTTGAGTGAGACCGATTTGGAGAAATGTTCTCATTGTGTTGCTGGAAAACAAACTAGAGTATCGTTCAAGCATTATCTTCCTTCAAGAAAGTCAAAAGTCTTAAAGTTGGTGCATTCAGACATTTGTGGTCCTTTAAAGGTACGAACTATTAGTGGTGCTCTTTATTTTGTAATGTTTATTGATGATCATTCTAGGAAGCTCTGGGTATATATTTTGAAGTCTAAAGACGAGGTTTTAGACAAGTTTAAAGAGTTTAATACTCTTGTTGAAAGAGAGACCAAGAAGAAGATCAAGTGCATTCGTAGTGATAATGGAGGTGAATATTGTGGTCCATTTGATGCATACTGCAGACAACAAGGGATCAGACATCAGAAAACACCTCCAAAAACTCCTTAGTTGAATGGTCTTGCAAAAAGGATGAACAAAACAGTTGTTGAGAGGATTAGATGTTTGCTTTCAAAAGCAAAGTTATCTCAAACGTTTTGGGGTGAAACATTACTCACAGTAGTACATGTTATTAATTTGAGTCCTACAGTCGCTTTGGACGGTGAAGTTCCAAATAAGGTATGGACTCATAAAAATATTTCGTATGATCATTTACGAGTATTTGGATGCAGGTGCTCTGTTCATATTCCAAAGGATGAAAGATCAAAGTTGGATGTGAAGAGTCGAGAATGCATTTTTTTTTGTTATGGCCAAGATGAATTTGGTTACAGATTATACGATTTAGTTGCAAAGAAGCTTGTCAGAAGTCGTGATGTCATCTTTTATGAAGATGAGACTATTGAAAACATTGATAAAACTAAAAATAGTGAGTTGAAGGGAAAATGTGATTGGATAGATTCAGATCCAGTTCAATTATCTAAATCACCTAATTCAACAGAAAATCAGTTACAAAAGGATGATTGTCAAGAAGAACATGACGTTCAAATGGAGAATATTAGTAACGAGCAAGAAGAATTATCTACAATTCCATCTAAAAGATCAACAAGAGATTGACAACCTGCTACAAAATATTATATTTATTAAAATGTTTTAGTGACCGATGGGGGAGCCAGAGTCATATGAAGAAGCTATGGATAGTGAATCCAAGCATAAATGGGTTGTTGCTATGACAGATGAGATGCTGTCTCTACATGATAATCATACTTTTGAGTTGGTAGAATTACCAAAAGGAAAAAAAGCTTTGAAGAACATGTGGGTATATAGACTGAAACAAGATGATCATACTTCAGCTCGTTTGGTTGTCAAAGGGTTTAGTCAAAGAAAGGGAATTGACTTTGACGAAATTTTCTCTCCTGTTGTTAAGATGACTTTAATAAGAATTATATTGAGTTTGGCAGCTATTCTTGATTTGGAAGTTGAACAAATGGACATGGAGACGGCCTTTCTTCATGGTGATTTAGAGGAAGAGATTTATATGGATCAACCTGATGGTTTTGAGGTCAAGGGTAAAGAGAGTTGTGTTTGCAAGTTGAAAAAGAATTTGTATGGATTGAAGTAGGCTCCACGACAATGGTACAAGAAGTTTGAGTTATTTATAAAGCAACACAGATATAAAAAGACTACTTTTGACCATTGTGTGTTTGTGCAAAAATTTTCTCTTGATGATTTTGTTATTCTGTTACTTTATGTTGATGATATGCTTATTGTTGATCAACGAGAATTTATAGGTTGAAACAAAACCTAGGGAAATCCTTTGCAATGAAGGATCTTGGACAAGCAAAGTAGATTCTTGGAATTAAAATCAGTCGTGACAGAAAGATGAAAAAGTTATGGTTGTCTCAAGAAAAATACATTGAGAAAGTGTTACAAAGATTAAATATGGAGAATGTTAAAAGTGTTGGCACACCTTTAGCGACTCATTTTAAATTGAGCTCCGAGTATAGTCCTTCAAATAATGATGAGAAGGAATATATGAAGAATGTTCCCTATAGTTCAGTTGTTGGTAGTTTTATGTATGATATGGTTAACACGAGACCATATTTAACTTATGTTGTTGGTACTGTCAACAGGTTTCTTTCAAATCCGGGAAAAAACATTGGGAAGCGGTGAAGTAGATATTGAGATATCTCAGAGGCACATCAAGTATGAAACTTTTCCTTGGAAATGAGAATCCGAATTTAGTTGATTATACTGACTCAGATATGGCAGGTGATGTTGATTCAAGAAAATTCACTTCGGGCTATTTGATTAATTTTGGAGGGGGAGCTATTTCTTGGCAATCGAGACTATAGAAGTGTGTTGCGTTTTCAACCATGGAGGCTGAGCTTATTGCAGCAACGGAAGCTTGTAAGGAGCTGATTTGGGTTAAGAAGTTATTATTTGAACTTGATATTGTGCAAGAAAGGTATGTGCTTCTCTATGATAGTCAAAGCGCTATTTATCTAGCGAAAAATTCAACATTTCATTCTAGATCTAAACATATTGATGTGAGGTATCATTGGATACGGGATGCGTTAGATGAAAAGTTGTTGATTTTAGAAAAGGTGCATACAGACGATACTAACGCTGATATGATGACTAAGGCACTACCACTAAGCAAGTTCAAGTTTTGTTGTTCAACCGTCGGGTTGACAACATCTTTCCCATAGTTGTGAGGGGGGAGTTTGTTGGGTTTTATTTGGTCTCCCAACTATGAAAAAGGCCCAATAGGGTTCAAGTTCACTTTTAATTCATTAAGGGTATTATAGTATTTAAAGGGTTATGTTATAACCTAATTGCTCTAGTATTTAAAGAGCGACAGCCGTCATTAAAAAGAAGAAGTAAAAAATTAAAAGAGAGGAAGAAAGAGAAAATCTTGTAGCAGATTTTCGCCTACAGCCGCGCATGTTCATCAAACTCACGATCGGAAATTCAAACAGAGTTTTTTGGGACTTAAAGGTTCTTCCTAATTTAAGTTTTTATTTGACTTGTTTGAGACCAAAAAGTTGTATCTTTTTGGGTATGCCCTTTTATCTTTCTACGGTATTAAAAGGTTGTTATACCTTGTTTGTATTCCCGACTCTGATTTTTGTGAAGCTTGAACTGGATGTAAAGTCCCGTGGTTTTTACTCCTTGATTTGAGGAGGTTTTCCACGTAAAAATTTCGTGTGTGCATTGTGTTATTTATTTCCGCTTTTACTTGTGCTTTATCTGCTCCTATGTTTTTCAATCAAGTAGGGAATAAAATATACGTTTTTCTCAACATAACTGTCCCATTGTTCAAGGTGGAGACAAAAGAATCATACACAGAATCATACACGACGAATATGGGTGATTTCTAATACATAGAGGAGTTGACGAGTTGATATGTCAAGGTAAGACTAAGTCGGAGAAGTATATTGGGGCTTGAATGAGAAAATAACAATTGTTCAAGGGAAATTCCTCGACCAAACTTCAATCCGTTTCTCATATTTAATCTTCCCATTGGGAGGGAGAAATATTTGGTTAAAGTATATGATTTCTTTGAATTGGACAGGCTCAAATTGAGCTTTCAACACTTCTGTACACCATATAAATCGTTTCACTTAGGTTTGAATCTTACACATATTTAATATATTCTTTATTTATTTATTTTACTTGGGGAATTTATTTTTTAAATGTGATAACAAAATAAAGCAATAAAAACTGTATACTTTATTGTTAACTCCATAACTAATCCTATGTCAAATCTCATATGAGATTGAAAATTTAACGGGAGGTTGACATAAGTCTCTTTTTAAAATTAATCGATTAAATATAAATCTCACAACTAAAAAGTCACCACCTATTTTTATTAAAAAAATTAGGAAAATAATTTAGGCGTATACACACAATGATCTATGAGTTCGGAGATGGATTACGTGTGAGAAATGGCGACAAACACTATCTCCCACAATACCCCAAAAGTCTTTACTACTACACTTTTAACCCTTTTAAAATATATTATTACGCTTTACCTTTTAGTTTTCCATTTTATCTCGTTTAACCTAATATTATGGGTGATTGTACATATTTGTATGATCTTTTGATTGTTTTTTTTAAGAAAAAGTAATGCAATCATATGTACAAACATCTACAAGTATAATTAAACTGTAAGAATGGAAACCATGCATATATACAAGTAAATAAAATCATTTAAAAGAGAGAAATATTAGACAAGTATAACATGCATAGGCATTCACCAGTCTCAAAAATCATTTGTAGAGATTAAAATATTATGTGATTATAAATATATCGATTTCATAATTTTGTACCCACAGTATATGAGTTATGACCCTTTAAAATTGAGACAAAATAGAGGTTTTCGGCCAAGTGAGCCTTTAGCAGAATCAAAGATTATCATGGAGATTACTTAATTTTTTTTTAATTTTTGGCCAAATCAAATGGAGTTTTGGTGTATAACATACATTTAATTAATATACAATAATACACATATTCTTAAGCTCTTGATATCAACCAAGGGCCCAGGAACATGAATTTATAAAATTAAATCATTTTTTCAAATTAGACTTTTTTTTATTAGTATTGAAAGAATGAAATATGTGAATATAGTGAAATTATAAATTATTTAATTTGGTTAATCTTTAATTAATTTACCAATTCAACAATCATACAAACCAAAAATTCAAAATTAATGTAAAATTGATTTATTGAAAATTAGAAATGTATACAAAAGAATTGAAAGATAAAATTCCTTATATTGGTTATGTATATCCTTGAATGTTAAACGAGGAGACTAAAAATTATTTTGAGAGTTTTGATTTATGAGAATGTAATCCAATGTGTGAAAGAAGTCTCTCTTCTAGGGAAGGTAGCCTAAGGTATTTATAAGGAGCTCTAAAGAGAAGTGACATAATTCTAACCCCATGTTATGTTTACATATGGATTCTTATATTCCATTTAGGATTAGGAATATAAGGAATCAAATCGAACTTACTTTTTATCTATTTCTCCTTATTGGAACACTATTCATCTCCTTGGGCTTCTATGAATCAAGAAATATGTTTGATTGTCCATTTTTGATATAAATATATAAGGCAGTCTACAACCACATATGGGTTACATCCAGTACAAAAGTTATTAGTACACCACTTCTACGAATAACTCGTAATTATGTGTCTCATCCAAGACCGGGATTTTTTTATCATGACTTCTGAACGTTGCATACCTTGATCTATTGTTGGACGAATATCATTTGATTTTGCTCTTTGAGCAACAAAAGACGTCCCTCTTCTTGTACCCCTGAAGGTTCAAGTCTATCGGATTGTTAGGATGCTTTAGTTACATACATCAATGCACTTCCACTTGACACCTATCGTAATGATAAACGGCTTGTCTCGCCATGATATTCTCTTGAATTCAAAAAACTTCCATTCTCACTAGAATGTTCTAAAAATGCTCCAATGAATCAAAAACATATTGCACTATAATTGGTTGAGCTATATTGAAAAGTTTTGGTATATTTGAATTCCATATGTTTCACCGGTCACTTGGTTTTTAGGATCACTCAATTAAAAGTTATGACCATTTCAAATTCGTCAAAATATTAACTTTTTGTTGCAGGAGAAATGATGTTTTATCTTTGCTCCTATCCTTCCCTTAATTCAATTGATTTTTCTTTTATTTTATTTCTCCATTGGCGAAAACACTTACAAAACTAATATATATATAATATATATATATATATATTATAAAATCAATTTATTTCAAAAATTATTTTTAAATTAATATATTTCAATGACTTGACCTTTTTCTAAAATAATTAATAATTTATTTATAGAGTTTTAATTGACACATTTTACTCACAAAGTTAATTATTTAATGTAAAATAGTCAATATTAGTTATAAATTATTTTTTAAATTTATTTTATATACTAATCAATTATTTATTTATGCACTTAAAATCTATTTAAAATTTCAAATCAATTTTTTTAGTTTAATTGACAAACAATTTTCTAATAATTTGATTATCGTATTTTAAAAAGATTAATAATAGCTCAAAATTTTTAATTTAACCTATTATGACCTTATTATTTACTAAGAATCCGAAATCAATTATTTTTGAAATTCGTTGACAAATCAATAACTCTGAAAGTAATTGTTCATTTAATAATCCATGTAATGAGGTCATCTATAAATTTTTTATAACAATATGTTCGAGATTTATCAAAAATATATAAACAATATAATTAGTGTGAAAATGAGTGCCTACCGGCTACCACTTGATTTAGGTTTTATCGTTTCCTTAAAATAAAATATAAAAAGTGCTCATGACGAAAATCTTGGTTGAGATTATGAAACTCTTTTCTAGAAAATAATAGTAATCAAACTAATTGTTTTTTTTTTTTTTTGTTAGAGATTGTCTTTGAAAATAAAAGATTGTATCAACAATACAATGTTATTTCAAACAATTTTTTTCACTAGTGGTTAAGTTTAAATATATTAATATTAATTGTTTTCTAATCCGATACCTACATTAAGGTGTTTTTAGGGAACTTGTGTTTGTCACGTTTAGGTAAACTTTTATAAGCTCTTTTAATATTTTTTTCAAAATAAAATATTAAAAGACAAAATTATGAAATTTGTTGTCTATTTTTTTGAAATATATTGTATTAAATTTTATAGAAAATATTATAAAATAATTTTATGAAAGAAAATGTTTAAGCAATCTTACAAATTATAGAAAAATTAATAGAAATTTAATATAGTGAATATTAAATAAATGATAGTATTAAATTAAAATAAATATATAAATTTTAAGTAAATGCAATTTAGAAATTATTACACCTTAATTATTTTCAGTTATTTATTTTGCCCCTTCAAATATAATGCAATTTAGAAATTATTACACCTCAAATATTTTTTAAACAAAAAAATGTGAATAAAAGGTATGAATTTTATATAATTTGTCACACTTTAACAATAGTTTGTGTTTAGATTTGTTTATATTTGAACAATAAAATTTACACACTAATTTGAAATGTACAAAAATTTAAATTCAAATTATAACCCAAATCTCAAAGGATTTGAAAAACAGTTTTATGAAACTAAATCGAATAATTACCAAAGAATAACAATTATCAAAATAAACCTAAAAAATGTGGGAATTAAATCCCTCAAAGCACATCAACATTCATCATTTTCAACTCATGCAAATTATTTTCAAAATGTTTCTAACACATCTAACCTAAGTTTAAATCAAACTCATTTCAAAAGGGAAGAAGCCAAATAAATAAGATGTCTTTGTTGGGAAAAATTAAGAGCTAAATAACTTAGAAGAAATTGTTTTGGAAAACTAAGTAAAGAATTAATTAACATAAAAATGCTAAATATTAATCAATTGAGTTTTGATGATGTTCAGATATGAATGAAACTAAGTCGTTTAATTGTTTCTATGTCGGTGCATCATATATGGCTAACTTAGATGTGGTCTAAACAGGCTAATTAGACGTGTTACGTAGTTAGACGTGTCAGTCTAACAAATACGTAGTTAGACGTGTCAGTCTAAAAGATACGTAGTTAAACATGTCCATCTAACAAATACGTAGTTAGACATGTCAGTCTAACAGATACGTAGTTAGACGTGTCAGTCTAACAGATACGTAGTTAGACATGTCAGTCCAACAGATACGTAGTTAGACATTGGCGTCTAACTCCATTAGACGTGGTAATCTAATAGAACTCGTTGTTAGACGTTGGCATCTAACTCCCTTAGAATTGGCAGTCTAATGGAGCAAGTCTAATGCCTCGCTTCAGCAGCCGTTTGAAGTTAACATACGTCTACCCACGATCAACTAGTTGTACGCTACTCCTACTCAACTTTCTCTTGCAGATCAGTACGCCAGCTATTTGCATCCAATAAATGAACGCCACATACGCGAATATTTCTCCCACTACTTGTTCAGTACAGGACATTTGCAAAAGGATATCCGACGCACTACCGTTCAGTACGACCACGTTCCTTGAGTACATAGTTTGTTGTATTTTGTCTTTTAGGCGACCATTCTATGGGCGCGTGCCACGTGTCCATGAAGAAGATTCGACCGTTGGTGTCCTTCTTCTACAAATAGATACTCAAGGACAACGGACGAATCTCTCGGTCTATCAATTACTAAATTGAATTCTTCTTACTCATTTTCTCTTGCACTTATTGATTGTACATCATTTTCAAGTTCAAGAGGGAGAATCAAATATTGTCTAGCTGAGAGATATTATTGATCATAGTGTAAGTTGAACAGAGTGTGTTCTGTTCAACAGAGTGTTAGCTATTCAGTGAGCTGTATTTAATTCAAAGAAGTTTTGGTGAAATCCTTCCGGTTGTTTGGAAGAAGGAGTGACATATGAGAGTTTGCTCCGAACATTCATAAACAACCTACTGTGTTATTTCCTTATGTCTTTCATTATTCATTGGTTCAAAGCTTCAAACCCAAACAAACAGTTCTGCACTTGAATCGTTTCAAGAGTTTGTGAAGGTTTGCGAAGAATAGAAAGTGATATTAATCCCTAACAAGATTTCTATCAATCCGTTTATCCGAAGTTGTTATCAATAGTCAGACCCCGTCTCTATTGATTACACCGATCCTATCAGTCTTTTCATAACCTTATTTAATTTAGAAAGTTTAATTCTAAATTGAATGTATTGTTATGTATATGATCCTAAGAATTATTAATATAACAAGTTCACTTTATACAGTTTAAGAGTATCAAAATGTTTAGACCTTATTGTAAGCGTTTCAAATCAAACAACCTATTTTTAAAATTATATTTAAATAAATTCGAAAAATAATTTTAACTCAATAATCAAAATCTCATTACTTTTTTTCTCTCTCAAATCTCGAGTGAGATGAGAAAACAAAATAGTAGATTGGATTATAGTTCAGGTTTGACTTTATCAAGTTAAAGTAATTTAGACTTCGAGAGTCTCAATTTAATTTTTCTCACGAAATTTGGAAAATAAATATTTTTAGCATGTAACAAAACTATTATCGGAGATTCTGTAAATAAAATAGGTTTGGTGTTTGATTATATTTAAGAAAGAACCACAACATTATATTTTAATGTACCGTCCATTATCTCTAATACATCATTTTGGCATATTTTAGGAATATTTTTACCTTTTAAGAGTGGACGAATGAATGAATTTCAAATTTCGATTTCAAACCAATTTTTTGAAATTTCAGAAACTTGTTTTTTTTAATTACAATGAATCCTTAACAAGAGGATTGCCTATAAATCAAAATAATGTGAATATGAATATGAATTATTTATTTGAGTAGACTTAATTTCTTAAACTTTATTTCTCTTGGAATAAATTGGAATTTAGCTTAATTATTTTTTTCTTCTAAAATAGCTATGATTTGATTGAAGAGAAAGCATGATGATTCAAATTGAAAAAGATGACTAATTGAATTGTTAATTCACTTTGAATGAGTTCAATTCTTGATTATTTTGAATGATCACATGCTTTCATATCTTGGTTGATAGTTGAACATGATATCATGAAAACATGCTTTCAAGGATATTCATGTTTGCTCTAGGCTTGACTTGAATGATGAAGATGGAATATAAACATGAGAAGGTTTTTGAATGCTTGAATGATCACAAGTTTTCATATATTGGTTTATAGTTGAACATGATATCATGAAAACATTCTTTGAAGGTCTTCAATTTGTTGAATGTGAAGTGGATGTTTTGAAAGATATGCATGTTTTCCTTTGGGCTTGACTTGAATGATGAAGACTTATATAAACATGAGAAGTGTTTTGAATGCTTGAATGATATACGAGATACTTGTTTATGTCTTATCTATTGATGATCTTGGTTCAATATTCGTGAAAATGTGCTTGACTTGATTCAATTTCAGTTAAGTTGATTATTTAATTTGCATGATTAGTTAAATTTGATGTTCTTAAATGATAAGATGATTTGTATTGATAATTTGATGATATAAATTGTAAAATATTATATAACATACAAATGAATAACAAAAAATACTTAAAAAATATAGTAAATCTAATTTTACTTTCTATAGGTATGTTAATCTCTAATACAGTTGTGATTATCATAAAATTAGTTTTATCATCAAGGTTTTTAATTATCATAAAATAGGAGAATTGTGTATATGAATTTGTTTTGGTTTATTCTTTTTTCTTTAAAGAATTTCAAACAAAATATTTCTCTTAAATTAATAGTTTGTGTATAATTGTTTTTCTAATTACAAATCAAATGTTATAATTTGTCATATTTTAACATGAAATATTATCTTCATTTTTCATTTAATAAAGTATTTTTAGATGTTGTTCTCTTAATAATGATTGGATAGAATAAAAGGTAAAATGTTCGAGTATTTACACACAGAACATTTAAAAAACAAAATTTGAATAAATTAAATTAATTGTAATTATTTATCATAAAAATCATAAATTTAAATAATATTTTAAATAATAAAAATTTTTCATCGATTTCGCATTTGCTTATTCTTGGTTCATCACTTGTAATTGTTTTATAGCCATTTACAACATCACAAAATTCTAACTTTTCAATTTTCAAAGCCTATCTCCTACTTATGTGTAGGGAAAAACTCAAGAAACGGCTACTTAGGATTAAGGCCTTAGACTGTCTTTCATTTTATTTTCTTAATTAATTTATAACTTTAAAATTGTCAAAAAAAAAGTGAATTATTACATGAAAACGTTGTATAAACTATAAAAATCATCTCGAAATCTTTCTCAAAATTTTTTGGAGTTATGGATCTTAAGTTATTAGTTCACAAAGTTTAGGAAAATTGAAAAATATTACTAATATGTCTTAAATGGTGAAATTATTTATTTGTGTTAAAATAATTATTCTAATATATTTTCTATTTTTTCAGGATTTAAAATAAAAATCATTTCAGACATTTAAAAAGAAAAAAAATTTAAAAGAAGCAAATATACCCATGAGGCCCGATCGGACTTAAGAGACATACTTGGAAGTTGGGATGGACTAAGATACCAACTTCATGGGCTTATGCTTGGCTAATCGGAGGCTTGGAGCTAGGGGTGAGCATAATTTGGGTTTACCTAAATTCAACCCAAACCCAAAATATTAATTTGGATTGGTTAATATGGGGGTAGTTAAGTATTAGTTGGGTTGAATATGGGTTGAGTTAGGGTTACCCAAATTATATAAATTTAATTTAATTCTCTATTATTAATCCAATATAAACTAATAATCTTCCAACTTTAAGTCGAACACGTTTTTAACATGTTTAACACGTTTCTCACACGTTTAACACGTTTAACACATTTTTAATATTTTTAACACGTTTTCACACTTATAACACGTTTTCACACGTTTAACACGTTTTTTACATGTTTAACACATTTTCAAACTAATAGTACGTTTTTCATGTTTTGTCACGTTTAACGCGTTTTTGACATGTTTAATACGTTTAACGCGATTTTGACAACTTTAACACGTTTTTTATGTTTTTAGCATGTTTAACATGTTTTTAACATATTTAACACGTTAATACGTTTTTGACAAGTTTAACACGGTTTTCACGTTTTTGGCACGTTTAACACGTTTTTGACATTCGAACACGTTTAACACGTTTTTGATATGTTTAACACGTTTCATACGATTTTCACAAGTTTAACACGTTTTTCACACGTTTAACGTGTCAAAACGTGCCAAAAATGTGTTAATTATATTAAAAACATGTTAAACGTGTCAAGAATGTGAAAAACGTGTTAAACGTGTCAAAATGTGTCAATGTGTTAAACATGCTAAAACCGTGAAAAACATGTTAAAATGTGTTAAATATGTTATAATCGTGGAAAATGTGTCAAAAATGTGTTAAATGTGTTAAACACATTAAAACATGAAAACAGTGTCAAAAACGTGTTAAACGTGTGAAAAACGTATTAAACATGTCGAAAACATAAAAACGTGTCAAAAATGTGTTAAATGTGTCAAAATGTGGAAAACATATTAAACGTGTAAAAACCTGAAAAACGTGTGAAAACGTGTTAAATGTATCAAGAATGTGAAAAATATGTTAAACGTGTCAAAACGTGTTAAACGTGTCAAAACGTGTTAAATGTACCAAAAACGTGAAAAACATGTTAAAATGTGTTAAATGTATCATAATCGTGAAAAACGTGTCAAACATGTCAAAAACGTGTTAAAAACGTGTTAAACATGCAAAAGTTATTAAAAATGTGTTCAACGTGTCAAAAATGTGTTAAACGTGTGAAAAACGTATTAAATATGTCAAAAATGTGTTAAATATGTCAAAACGTATTAAAAACATGACAAATGTGAAAAACGTGTTAAATATGTCAAAAACGTGTTAAACGAATAAAAATTTGTTAAATGACTCAAATACATGTTAAATAAAAAAATAAAAATAAAATAATTTGGGTTACCCAACTCATACCCAACCCATATTAATAAATAATATGGGTTGAATTGTGGGTTAGGTAAATTTAATTTGGGTTGAATATGGGTTGAGTAATACGGGTTGAATTTACCCCTTTGCTCACCCCTACTTGGAGCATGCTAGGAAGGCGGAACTAGGCTAAGGAGACAAGGCACGGTCAAAAAGTGGGATGGGAGGTTATAGGTTCTAATCATGTCTTCCACATTTATTTTCTTTATTTTTAGTGCAGCGCGCCTTTGGATGTAATGACAACCAAATACACAAATGGTTGTCTCAAATCTTGGGGTGTCATCTCCGCTCATTATGAATTTTCTGGTCTAATGAAAAGCAATCTTCTCATGTATCTTTTTTCTCAGGGCATAAGATGTAGGGATATTGATTCTAGAATGATCACTTCTTTTGTTGATCAAAATATTCTAGCTTTACATTAAAAACTTTTAAATTAATAATATTCAGTAAATTAATAAACTCTCTAAAATAATAATTTTTTTCAATGTAAAAAAAATAAAAAATAACTCGATAAAATAATAAGATAATATTTTTTCGGGAGATCTCATTATAATTTTCAGTCAAAAAAAATCATAAATTAATAATTTATAGAAACTGAAAACATATATATTATACTCTATTAAAATTTATTAAAATATGATTTAATAGTTGTCTAGTTTCCTTTAAATTTCAAATATACTTAGATTTCATCTCTAATTTTTCTTATTGCATTCAATATTAGAAACAATCTAAAATTGATGTTGTATATTTGTATTCGTGTAATTTATATATTGTATGACAAACTTACTTAATAATACATTCATATTTGTTCATCTTATTTACATTTACATAGTATTTCAAAAGTCATTTAATACTTAAAAAGTCAATAATAGTGCTAAGTTTGGAGACTGCAACGTAATTCTAAGAGGCATAAATTAATTTATTTTTTTTTTGGTGTGTATAATTCTTTATTTTATACGGATATATAAATTATATGTTGAATCGGTTAAAAACTCTCTAAATTAATAATTACTAACTCTAGGGATTCCGAACTTATTAATTTAAAAAGTTTCTACCGTATATTGAATTGAGAATTACTTTTAGTTTTTAAGAGAATGCATATTTTTTTTTTAATTATAACTAGTTGTTTCAATTTCTCATTTGATTATTCTTTGTTCAACAAAATATTTTTAATAACTGAGTTACTACTTATTTATTACTCTCTCAATATCAATATTAGATTGTTTCTAACTTACAACTCTGTGCATTCTTTGTTAAGATTGTGTTATATCATTAAATAGATTGAGAATAAGACATTGAGGATTGAGGTTGAAAGACATTTATGTTTATGTGATACTTATTAACTTTATTTAAATAATGTCTCATAGCAACATTTATATTATTTTTATTTATTTCTTTATTAGAATACAATCAATTTGACAAAATTTGTCATCATAATTTTGGTGATTATTTTTATATTTTTATAGTACATATTATTGTGTATTTAAGTTATGTTATCAAAACACTTTGTCATTTTAACTATTAATTTTTTATGAAATTATTGAATTTCCTTTATATATTTTTATTGACATTGTATTTTTATAAATTTGACTCTCGTTTTATGCTATTCCAAAAGATTAAAAAAATTTATATCAGAAATTTTGAATTTATTTTATATTCATAATAAAGTTATATTATTTTATCTTTGCAAAAAAAAAACATTTTTATAATAAATTTTATTAGTTGACTGTATTTTATTTGTTTTATTATATGATTGAATTTAATATTGACTAACTAATAAATCATTGATACAATTGTAAAAGTTTAAAAATATTGGATAAAATTTTATTTTACACCGATGATTTATAACAAAATTGTTATTTAGGGCTCACTTGAAGTGATTTTACCTAATGAGGTTAAGCTGGAGTCATTTATGACTCAAACTATTAAACTTAACCATTTGATGTTTTTCTCCAAACCAACTAAATGTCCATCTATTTTAATTTATATAACATTATTTTATTTTTAATTAATTGATACATATTCGTGTACTATAGATTCAGGACAAGCAAAATGTGTTTTCTTATTCTCCCCAATCATGCTTGTGTTGTTCACTTGTAATTGTTATATAGCCATTTACAACATAACCAAATCCTACCTTTAATCTTCAAAGTCCTATTTCCTACTTAGGTGTAAGAAAAAACTAAAAAATCGACTACGTTGGATTCAAGGCATTCGCAAGCTTTTCATTGTCCAGCAAATTTTAATGAAGAAGAAGACAGAGAGAAAAAGAATTTGTTTATAAAAAAAAATTATTTTCATGTGTCAATTAATTAAAAATAAAATAATGACACATTAATTAAAATAGACAAAGAAAAAATCATCAAATATCTAATTGTTTAATAGGTTAAGCTCAAAGTTCAGACCCAAATAGAAATTGGGCCAGAGATTTATTTATAAAAGAAAGCAAGCCCAAAGTAAATTTCACAATCATTTTACCCTAATTATTTTTTTCCTTTTTCTCTCCGTGTCTGGCCGCCGTTTCTCTTTTCCTTGTATTTTCAATCTCCTCTCCTTCTTATAAAACGACCTAGACCAAAATGAAAACTTCACATTGTTTTTTCTTTTTCTAATTCCTTGTGTCTGTCTTCTCCTTTTCCTGTTTCCTGATCGATCTCTGGTCGTCTTCAACTATTCTTGATGTAGTTTCGATCTCTGGTGGTCATTTCATATTCTCGTTGTGGCTCAGATCTCTTGTCGTTTTCTCCAATTCCTCCCACACACCGTAGTTTCGATCTTTGATTGTTTTTTCATGTAATGTCAAGATTAAAATATCATTCAAGAGTATTTGCTAAAGAAGTTTATGTTTAGGATGTCTATCATGGTATATATAGTTTAAAAGGTTTTGAGCTGAAACCCACGATGCAGATGGCAAATGAACCGTCGAATGTGATGAATGGCAAAAGAGGAAGGCAGGAACCTACACCTAAGCCGTTATGGTTACGATCCATTCAATTTTGGAAGTGCATCCCAATGAAGTAACCAAAACGAATACATTCTAAAAATATTTACCAAAATGTAGTATATTGATTTGGGTATATGAATTTTGTTGAATTTATTTATTTAATTATTAAAAAACAAAAAAAAATTGTTTTACGTCCGTGGCGAATGTGGTGAGGATCATGCGGTGTGTGTGGTAGCTCCACATGGCAAGATCGCTGACGATGTGAAGGAGATTGTTCAACATTCTCTCTCATAATTCATTGGCCTCATAACACCAAAACTAACATGCATGGTTAGAGCGAGAGTCTAGAACGATTACCGTCGATGACATTATGTGGGCCATGGCCAAGTTAGGGACGATTATGTTAACGTACTTTCCCTTTACATGTTCTATTATCTTGATTATGTGTATTCAATAAACATGAGTAAATATTAAAGTAATAGTTCAGTTTTGACATAGTCAATTTAAAGTAATTTAGATTTCAAGTCTCCATTAAATTTTTCTCATGAAATTTAGAAAATAAATATTTTTAGCGTATAATTCAGTGTTTGGTTGCATTTGAGAAATGACCACAACGCTATGTATTACAATTACCATCCATAATCTCTACTACATAATTTTGGCGTATTTTAGAAATATTTTCACCTCTTAAGGGTAACTAATGACTGAAATTAAAAATTCGATTTCAAACTGTAACACCCAAGATTCCTACAGTCGTGCGTCGGAGCGCGTGCACGTGGGTCCGGGGTGGCTCGAGGTTCTATGATTTCAACATTGGTTTGTGTGACAAATATCGTTTTAAAACAAGATATTATTTTAAAAGATTTTGATAACACTTAAACAGCCTTTTAAAATTAATTATAAAAATAATTAATTTTATTTAAATTTTAATAATTTGGGGATTTACGGTAATCAAATGACGATTTGAGTATCTTAAAATCCTAGTTTAAATTAATTAAACATAATTAATTTGTGAAATATTATTTATTTTAAGACATAGTCACCAATTGATTTAAAAAAAATCAATAAAAAAAAAGGTGTACGTGTGCAAATGTATTTTACCCTAGAGTTTTTTCTTTTGTTTTTTTATCAAAGTTTAGTGATATTTGTGAAAGGGTTTTCACACTTCATCCTCCATACCTATTTTAAAAAGAGTCTCTACTTAAAAAACTTTGATTTTAAAAATTAATTGTATAACGTTTGGGTTTTAACCGATTATTCATTCGGTCCTAGTCATGTTTTTAGGTTTTTATATTATTTGAAACATTGAAATAACAATATATAAATTCTAGTAAATATTGTTGATGATAACTTAGGGAGGAATATACCTGAACAATATCAGTCAATTTTAAGGGTGTTAGAGTTTAAAAATAAACGTCAAACAAAGTCTTTGTCAAAATATTTGTTTGTGAAACATCCAGAAACATTTTGAAATCATTTTCTAATCTCTCGGGATTTTTAGAAAAATGATTGGGGTTCCAAAATATCAAAAATAACTTTGGGGGTCGAGAGCCTTGCTTTCCTCTCCCGTTGGTCGAGCTACGGAGTTCTGAACCCTCTGGTCGACTCAATTACATCGACCCTTCGTTCCTTTCCTGGTGGAGAAGCATTCCATTTCGTAATCGGTAAGCGGTCCAGCCAGCCTACGCCCTTTTTTTCTTCCTTTCTATCTGTCCACTCTTTCCAGTGGTCTATACTAGGTAGGTGCATCCGACGACACATTCCCCTAGCGTCGTAGTCTGGTGCTTGGCCCATTTCTTTTGTAGTAGAATCCCACTAAGGTGGTTGAAAAGTGAAACCAAATAGGCCTTAAGAACGAAGTCCTAGGTCATGTGTCTGATTTTATCGATTGGGGCCTAGAGACCCTCGGTCTAGGTCGAGAAACTTCTCGATCGAGGCGCATGATCTTTGTTCTAATTGCCGAAGTCCCTCAATCGAGGTGTTAAGAACTCTCGGTCCTTGGAGAAGATCCTTAGTTAGGGTGTAAACCCCTCGGTCCTAGGCATATGTCACGGGTTTATGAACTCTCGGTGTTGGGCTTAGAGCTCTCAGTCCTAGGGTTAAACCTCTCGATCCTAGGTTTATGATTCCTGATCTCGAGTTTAGACCTCTCGGTCCTATAGTTCGATATTCTCAGTTCAGGACTCGGACCTATCGGTCCTAGATATAAAATACCTTAGTCAAACCTCTCGGTCCTAGCTTAAGAATATCGGTCGGATCGCTCGGTCTTAGCTCAATAACATCGGTCGGACCTCTCAGTCCTATTGAAATTATCGGTCTTAGGTCTCGATCATAGGTTCGTGTTTTCTCGGTCCTAGGTCTTAGCCCGGACCAAAGGTGTTCGGTCAGACCTCTAGATCCTCGGTCAGATATCTCAATCATCAAGAACATCAAAGTTGTCGGTTTTGCAACTTTGATTTGAGCTCGAATTCTCTAATTCGAGGGTTTGGGTAGCTTCACAAAGCTCTCAGGAACATGTTGATCATCATTTCAAGGTATCAATCGACCTGGATGATGATCAATTTGTTCAAAACAATTTATGATCAAAATTTAGGTTTTGATTTTAAAGTTGTTTTGATATGTAAGGAACTATCCAATAGCTTCCTTTTACTACATATAATTGGTTGATATCAAAACAAAAACAATGACTGTTTTTTTGAACCAATCCAAGAACTAAAAAATTTCCATTATTTTTAAAATTTTGATTTTGATGAAACATTATCCAAACAGTTTCCCTTCATCATTACAATAATGTTAGGAAGCTTTCTAGACTATGATTCAACAAAAGTAACCCAAGAACAGAAAACCCGATTTTTGGATTTTAAAAAATTCAAATTTGGGTTTTGTTTTTAAGATCAATTGATCAGTTCTATCTTATGCAGATAGTTTCTAAATTATCCTAGGATCAATATTCAACCATAAGACATCATAAATAGCAAGCATATAATCTTATGCAATTTGAAATATAAAATTTAAAATGTAAATATGAATTAGAGGGTGATTGAAACCTTACCAAGGATAGGATAACACTTCTTGATCATTAGAGAAGTTTTTTTGGGATGCTTAGATCCAAGCTTTAAGATCTCAAACAAAAAATTTGAAAAATCTAAAAGCTTCAAGTTTTAATGGAGGATTTTTAGTTTTCTTCAATTTGAAAGTGGAGAGTGGGTTCCACCATTTAGGAATAACTTAGAAGGTGTATTTATTTCTGCCTTGAGTCGATGGAGACTTCAAGTGGACTAAATCAGCCAAAAACTATTATTGGTATTTTGGCTGTTCTTTCGGTCACTTGATGATATATGGATGAATCACACCTATATGAGTAGTACAAATGATCAAATTGTAGGAATGTTCCATGTTGATTACACAAAAGTAATCCTAAAAAGGGATGTCGGCCACTCGAACTGTGCATTCAAGGAAACCCATTATCTCTCAACGAGAGCCGTCGAAAGCTTAAAACACAGGTCATAAGGTATGATCCTTTCTATGGATGTGCCTATCTTCTTAAGAGTCCTCCAAGGTCATATGTTGAGAGTGGATCCATTTTCTATTAGGACAATTAAAATGGCTTTTCCCTCCATTTACATAGAAATGTAGAAGACTTTGTCATGATTTAATTTGACTGTTGGAAGATCTTTGTCCTAAAGCCTATCATGTTGTGTTGGGAACTAGCAAATATGATCCCTACTAGTTCCTCTAGACGTTTACACGATTTTTAAATGTTCCTTAAGAGATCTCTAAGTTAACTCTCAATCTTTAACACACTCAAACTCCGAAATTCAGAAAAACAAAAAAGTTTTGAAATTATAAATTGTGAATTTGGATTTGAAACTATTCTCTCTCGTTTTTATTTCTTTTTCCACTTCTCTTCTTTTAAAAGCTTCCACATGCCAATATGCTAATTAGGTCAAATTCTTTAGTGAAACAATTTGCATTGTCTATATCATCTTGCACTTTTTCTCGTACTCAAATCTTATTAGAAAGTAAATAAGGTTAAAATAATTTTTAAATACTATAAGATAACAAATAAAATAAAGATAATTTTATAAGATGGAAATAAAAATTAAGATAAATTTTATATATTAGTTTAATCCAATTTATTTAATTATATATATATATATATATATATATATAATTTTATTCAAAAATAGTCCGAATTTTAATTATTTTAGAAACTAAAATTATGATAAAAATTTAACATGTATAATAATATTTTAAAGTAATTTAAACTACATATTAACAAATATTTAAAATATTCAACTAAAATTTAATATATCTAACACAATATTACTATTTTTTTAATCTTTTTGAATTAATATTTTAAAATTATTAATTATTTTATAAATATTAATAAAATAAATTAATAAAATATAATAAATTTGTATTATATATATATATCATATGAAAATTAAAAAAAATTAATCTAAATAGTATATTTTAAATAGCTTATAAATATTTGAAATTGAACTTCTTTTATTACAAGAATATTTTCTATTCAGTTAAAATTCAAAAATGTTTAGTAGTGTAACGTCCAAAGTCGACTCTTCACGAGAAAGGATTTTCGTTACTCGATAGTCGCGTCTCATAGCTCAACTTTCTCTCAAGTCTCGAGTGAGATGAGGAACTAAAATGGTAGGCTTGACTATAGTGTATTTTAAAATGTCGATTTAAACTATCTTCGACTTTTTAGACTCGCCACCTAATTTACTACTCGAGAAATTAGGAAAGAAAACTATTTTGCGTGTTCAAATTAACGCATTTTAGAGATTCTATTCTCGGTTCAGTGTTTGGTTGCACGTGAAAAATGGCTCCCACGCTATGTCTCACGTTTCTGTCACATGATAGTCTCTACTTTAAACTTTTGGTCATTTAAAAGAATATTATTTTATGTCTTATTTATCCAATCATAGGGCATGTGTCTAAAGATAAATATAAACCTAAACAAATGTCTAGTTTTGTATCATTATATTCCTACAGTCGATTACATATATGTCATGGTCCTAAATCTAACTTAATGAAATAAAATGCTAGTACCTCCTATGAACGAGAAGTGAGGCTAAAAAATGGACGAGTTATAAAAGAAGAAAGAAATTAAAAGAAATATTAACGGGTTATATATATATATATATATATTGAAAATATTATTATTGGGTATTATATATATATTTTTGGGAAGAGTATCTATTTAAAATAAAAACAAAGAGAAGCAAGAATTGGGAAACCAAACTGACCTTATTATGGCCCCCTCTTTAATTGGAATTAGGTGGGCCGGGTAGATGGACCAGGTAAAGGAGGGTAAGCGGGTTTCAACATAGATGGAAGCTTGGCTGAGATGTTTTTGGGGCTAAGTATTGGCAGTGGAGATAAGAGATTCCAAGTTCAAAACTTTGGAATGCATTTTTTAATTATATGATATTACATATTCAGTTAGTGTTGTAAGCATGTTTATGTCTTGACGTGGTAAGGAACACTAGCAAATGGTAAAGCAAATATTTCTCTATCTAAGAGGCACATCAGATGTTGGTCTCATTTATGGGAGTAATAATTGTGTCTCGTAATTGGTTATTAGACTAGTTTATGCTGCAGATATCGATGATAGAAGATCAATGACTGATTATGTTTATACCATTGGTGATTCTGTGGTTAGTTCGAAGACAACATTATAGTCGATTGTGACATTGTCCATTACTGAGGCTGAGTATATGGCGCTAACGGAAGCAGCCAATGAGGGGATATGGTTAAAAGTGTTAATCATTGATATTGGTATCCATCATGATAAGGCAATTGTTTTTTGTGATAGTTTAAGTGTTATCTGTTTGGCCAAATATCAAGTGTATCATGATAGAACCAAATATATTGATGTTCGTTATTATTTTCTTCGTACTAAGAGAAGAATCAAGTTGAAGATCAGCACTCATCATAATCTTGTTGACATGTTCACAAAGTCGGTCTTTTTAACAAATCCACCCATTGTTTGGACTAGCTAAATGTTGAGAGTAGCCTCATAAGACTCTTCTTGTCGGGTGATACTAAGGTAATGGAGATTTGTAACAATTGTCTTTAGTATATGAATTAATATCAACCATTAATTATTTGTGATTTAAATTAATTTTTGTTACATTATCATTATTTTATAGTTAAGCTTATTTTAGTTAAGGTGTTTATTTCTTGTAATTTACATTAATAGATGTAGTCCATTTTATTTACCGTAAAATATTGATCTTTAATAATTAAAGTTTTTCATCATCTATTTTTTTTATACCTTAGGCCTCCCAAAAAGATAGAAGTCTCCGATAAACAGTCCTTACGCCGACATTAGCATTTTTTTATATGTTCATCACTTTCTTACCTTCCACACAACGATAATACCAAGACTGCAGTTTGATAACCAATATCAAGGTAATAATCAAACAAAACTGAAAGATGTAAATGTAAATCCATAACTTCATTCTTTAATTTCAGAAACTCAAGTCATAGACAAAAATAATTCAAAAATCAAAATAGAGAAAGAAATTCCAACAGGGTAATAGAATAGGAATTCAAATCACATTTATGATCCAAATTGGATGATACAATCTGGATTACATCTTTTTTCAAATGAAGATGAAGGAAGGGAGAAGTAGAAATTAACTGGCGATCCGGAACTCCAACAACCTGTGCAGACAATCAAAGGCGAGTGGCTCGCGGTTATGGATCCCAGCAACACCTGAAGATCGTAGATTGAGTCCGACGCCGCCCCTAGCGATTGAGCAACGCCACTTGACAGAGATCCGACCTCAGAAAGCCACAGGCAAACAGGAATGAGCAGCGGTCCAAAAACCTCCCGTTTCTTCTGTCTTCTGCCTCCTTTTCTAGTGGTTTTCTTCTGTGCCTAGAGAACCTGTGCTTCCTGTCTCGTATGATTCGATTCAGTGATGCTTTGATAACAGAGGTCGTGAGAGAACATCTAGCTTCCTGTTCCTAGTGAACCTCACGTCCCCAAGATCTGTTAGATTTATCTGAATTAAATCCTAATAATATATGTGAGAAAATAATACTACGATTAAAGATTAGCGGAAGCGTATCTGTACCTGTACTCATCTTCTCTTTCCTTGTATTTGAAAGATTGTTTAATCTTCTCTTTTTCTAGAAGTGGAATGGATCTTCCAATTGATGAGTACGTCAAATTTGTTTTCTCTCTATTGATAGGGACGAAAAGAGAAAAATGAATCGTACATCAATTGAGGACCATACCGTTACAAAATAACCATAATGTTAGTTATTTTGGTTTGAACATTTCTAATTTATCCCCTTCATAAAATTAGAAAGTTCACTTAGGTATCCTCACTTTATATTCATGACAAATACACCCATAAGCCTATAAACTTGATTTCACATTAGATCACATTATTTTGGCTTAATTAAAAGATGACATTTGCACAATTATTTAGTATAATAGTAACTCATAAATTCCAACAATCTCCCACTGGATCACGTATTACAAAAATAAATGTAACAATCATAATGCGTCTGAAGTTTTGTGTCATCTCATTCATATGTTGTATAAACAATTTTTATCAATCAACTATATCAATATAGGACCAAAGAGCTCGTCGTTGTATTTATTCACAACTAGACCCAACAATAATCACATAAATCAATACAATTAATTGATAAATCATATCATGAATGTGATGAATGAAAATTCGATGCACGGTGATCTTTTCATGTTAATTTTCAATTGGTCCTACTTAAGTGAGATCAAACTTTTAACATTATTGTACAAAATATCTTTAAACATTATCATAACTGAAAAAAACATAAGTGTATACACAAATACTTTAAATTCATTGAACAACAATGTAATATAAACTCCCACTTAAACTAAAGATCCTCAAATATTAAAATACGCATGTGAGCAGTGTGCTCATGAAAGACCTTGGGTACCAAGCCTTTTGTAAGAGGATCTGCTAACATGGAGTTTGTTCTTATATGTTCTATGCTTAATTGTCTATTTTGTACCCTTTATTTAACAACAAGGAATTTAATGTCAATAAATTTTGACTTTGTTGTACTCCTATTGTTATTGGAATATAATACGGCTAATCTGTTGTCACAGTACAATTTTAGTGGTCTTTCAATTCCTTCCATAATACGCAGCCCTGTGAAAAAATTTCTTAGCCATAAACCATGATTTAATGCCTCATAACATGCTATGAATTCACCTGTCATGGTAGAAGAAGTTACAAGAGTTTGTTTAACACTCTTTCAGGATATAGCTCCTCCAGCTAACAGATAAACATAGCATGAAGTCGATTTTCTACTATCTTGGCATCCCGCAAAATCAGAATTAGAATACCCAATGATCTCAAACTTATTTGACCTTTGATATATGAGCATGCAATCTCTTGTTTTCTTTAAGTATCTCATAACCCTTTTGGTTGCTTTCCAATGATTTAATCCTACGTTACTAAGATATCTGCCTAAAACTCCAACAATATACGCAATATCAGGACGCGTACATAATTGAGCATACATCAAACTCCCAATAACCGAAGCATAGGAAATTGATTTCATTTCTTCAATTTGAAGATTTCCTTTTGGGCATTGATTGAGACTAAATTTGTCTCCTTTAGCGACAGGGGTATCTAAGATTTACTATCAAACATCACATACCTTTTAAGCACTGTATCAATATAGTTTCTTTGAGATAACCCAAGGATACCTCGAGAACGATCTCGATGTATTTGGATTCCTAATACAAAAGAAGCTTCGCCAAGATCTTTCATCTCAAAATTCTTTGATAAAAAACTCTTGGTTTCATACAATGTGCTTAAATCATTTGTGGCAAGTAGTATGTCATCAACATACAAAATCAAAAAATTATGTTTACTCCCAACAAATTTCTGATACACACATTCATCAACGACATTTACCTCGAAACCAAATGTGATAATAATTTGATGAAGTTTTTGATACCATTGACGAGAAGCTTGTTTGAGCCCATAAATGGATTTTCTCAATTTACATACCATATGCTTTGAGTCTTCCGACACAAAGTTTTCTGGTTGCACCATTTAGATTGTTTCCTCAATGTCTCTATTGAGAAACGTTGTCTTGACATTCATTTAGTGAAGCTCCATATCAAACTATGCAACGAATGCCATGATTATCCTAAAAGAGTCCTTCGATGAAACTGGAGAAAATGTCTCTTTAAAGTCAATCCCTTCCTTCTGAGAATAACATTTTGCTACAAGACGAGCCTTATATTTGTTAATATTACCCTTTGAATCCCATTTGGTTTTAAAAATACATTTACAACCAATAGGTTTCTTTCCTTCTGGTAACGTGACAAGTTCCCAAACTTTATTGTCTTGCATAGATTTATACTCTTCGTTCATTGCACAAATCCACTTTTCAGAATTAGTATCCTTCATAGCATGTTGGAAGCTGATAGGGTCATCTTCCATTATACTACCACTATCCTCATTTTCTTGAAAAAAAACTATATAATCATTTGATATAGCAGTTATCCTTTCTCTAGTGGATCGTCTTAAAAGCACTTGATCTTGAGTTTGTTGAGTTTGTTCTTCATGAGTTTGTTCAACAATTTCTTGTTGTTCTTGATTTTGAACTTGATCATCAATATGAATAAAATCCATATCAATATCAAAATCATTTGGAATATGAATCAAGTCTTCCTCAATAGGAATTGTTGAATCCAAAATATCTTCAAAGACAAAGTTATTTCTCCCATCAAACTCAATATCCTCAAAAAATATTGCAGTTCCCGTCTCAAAAGTTGTTTTTAACTTGAGATCATAAAATTTATATCCCCTTGATCGTTCAGAGTACCCAATAAAATAACTGCTAACTGTTTTGGGATCAAATTTTCTTTCATTTTTCCTACAAGGCCTTGCTTCAGTAGGACATCCTCAAACATGAAAATTCTTTAAACTAGGTTTACGACTAGTCCAAAGCTCATAAGGTGTTTTAGCAGTTTCTTTACTTGGTACTCTATTTAAAATGTAGGCTGAAGTCTTTAGTGCCTCTCTCCATAGGGATTCTGGTAAAGTTGAACGACTAATCATACTCTTTACAATGTCCTTAAGAGTGCGATTACGTCTTTCAGCCACACCATTCATTCTCGGTGAACCAGGCATGGTGTATTGTTGGACAATCCCACAATGCTCTAGGTATCTGGCAAAAGGTCCTGGACGTTGTTCACCTGAACTGTTATATCTATCGTAATATTTATACCACGGTCAGATTTTACTTTCTTTATTCTTTTATTGAGTTAGTTTTCAACTTCAACTTTAAATTATTTGAACACATCCAATAATTGTGATTTTTCATGTATTGGAAATATGTATGCATATCTTGAGCAGTCATCTATAAATGATACAAAGTATTGTTGACCATTTCAAGAAGATGTAGGAAATGACCCACAAATGTCCGTATGTATCAACTCTAAGACATCAATTGCTCTTATTGCACATAATTTGAAAGGATCGGCGACGTTAATAGAGACGGGGGTCTAGCAATTGATGATGGCTTCGGATAAATGATTTGATAGAAATCCTGTTTGGGATTTAAATCACTTCTATTCTTCACAAACCCTTGCAAACTCTTGAACGATTCATGTGCGGAAACGTTTGCTCATGTTTGAAGCTAAGAACCAAAGAAAGAGAAGATGACAAAATGTAAATAACACAGCAGTTTACTTATGGATGTTCAGAACAAACTCTCCTACGTCACCCCTTCTTCCAACCATCGGAAGGATTCACTATACTTTCGAATCAAATACAGCTTGTTGGCTAGCTAACACTCTATTGAACATAATAGTATACACTGTTCAACTTACAACACACTGTTACAGTAACTTATCTTTCAACTTCACGTAGTGATTTACAAAATACACTTGAGAATAAAATATCTAGATAGAAAGTAAGTTAATTAATAAAATCAAGCTTCTGAAATCTATTTATTCAGTGAGAGAGAGAGCTTCAGCTTCTATCTTGTAATTTTTGCTACTTTTCATCCGTTGTCTTTAGGCAGCAATATATTCTTGAAAATCTTCAACGGTCGAATCCTCCTTTTGGACACGTGGCAAGCGTCCATTAGAAGGCCGCTTAAAGGACAGAGTACAACAGACTTTATGCTTCTAGAACGTGTCTGTACTGAACGGTAGTGCACCAAATATTATTTTGTAATTGTCTTGCACAGAACAAGTAATGGGAAGAATATTTACTTACGTGGCATTCATTCATTGGATGAAGTTAGCTAGCTGTCAGACTGCACATGAAAGAGAGAGTAACAGACAGCTAATTGATTGTGGGTAGACGGATGCTAACTTCAAGCAACTACTGAAGCAAGGCATTAGACGTATTTCATTAGACTGCCAAGTCTAATTATATATCATTTCAGACTAATCAGAAGGAGTTACACTTGCACGTCTAACTTTACATCCCATTAGACCACCAAGTCTAATAGAGTTAGACTGCCAAGTCTAACTTTACATCCCATTAGACCATCAAGTCTAATGGAGTTAGACTGTCAAGTCTAACTTTACATCAATTTAGACTAATCTGAATGAGTTAGACTGTCAAGTCTAATTTTACATCCCATTAGACCACCAAGTCTAATGGAGTTAGACTGCCAAGTCTAACTTTACATCCCATTAAACCATCAAGTCTAATGGAGTTAGACTGCCAAGTCTAACTTTACATCACTTCAGACTAATATGAAGGAGTTAAACTGCCAAGTCTAACTTTACATCACTTCAGACTAATCTGAAGGAGTTAAACTGCCAAATCTAACTTTACATCCCAATAGACCACCAAGTCTCATGGAGTTAGACTGCCAAGTCTAACTTTATATCACTTCAAACTAATCCGAATGAGTTAGACTGTCAAGTCTAACTTTAAATACCATTAGACCACCAAGTCTAATGGAGTTAGACTGCCAAGTCTAACTTTACATCCAATTAGACACCAAGTCTAATAGAGTTAGACTTCCAAGTCTAACTTTACATATCACTTTAGACTAATCTGAAGGAGTTAGACTTACAAGTCTAACTTTACATCCCATTAAACCACCAAGTCTAATGGAGTTAGATTGCAAAGTCTAACTTTATATCCCATTAGACACCAAGTCTAACTTTATATCACTTCAGACTAATCCGAATGAGTTAGACTGTCAAGTCTAACTTTAAATCACATTAGACCACCAAGTCTAATGGAGTTAGACTACCAAGTCTAACTTTACATCCCATTAGACACCAAGTCTAATAGAGTTAGACTTCCAAGTCTAACTTTACATATCACTTTAGACTAATCTGAAGGAGTTAGACTTACAAGTCTAACTTTACATCCCATTAGACTACCAAGTCTAATGGAGTTAGATTGCCAAGTCTAACTTTATATCCCATTAGACACCAAGTCTAACTTTATATCACTTCAGACTAATCCGAATGAATTAGACTGTCAAGTCTAACTTTAAATCACATTAGACCACCAAGTCTAATGGAGTTAGACTGCCAAGTCTAACTTTACATCACTTCAGACTAATCTGAAGGAGTTAAACTGCCAAGTCTAACTTTACATCACTTCAGACTAATCTGAAGGAGTTAAACTGCCAAGTCTAACTTTACATCCCAATAGACCACCAAGTCTCATGGAGTTAGACTGCCAAGTCTAACTTTATATCACTTCAGACTAATCCGAATGAGTTAGACTGTCAAGTCTAACTTTAAATCACATTAGACCACCAAGTCTAATGGAGTTAGACTGCCAAGTCTAACTTTACATCCAATTAGACACCAAGTCTAATAGAGTTAGACTTCCAAGTCTAACTTTACATATCACTTTAGACTAATCTGAAGGAGTTAGACTTACAAGTCTAACTTTACATCCCATTAGACCACCAAGTCTAATGGAGTTAGATTGCCAAGTCTAACTTTATATCCCATTAGACACCAAGTCTAACTTTATATCACTTCAGACTAATCCGAATGAGTTAGACTGTCAAGTCTAACTTTAAATCACATTAGACCACCAAGTCTAATGGAGTTAGACTGCCAAGTCTAACTTTACATCCCATTAGACACCAAGTCTAATAGAGTTAGACTTCCAAGTCTAACTTTACATATCACTTTAGACTAATCTGAAGGAGTTAGACTTACAAGTCTAACTTTACATCCCATTAGACCACCAAGTCTAATGGAGTTAGATTGCCAAGTCTAACTTTATATCCCATTAGACACCAAGTCTAACTTTACATATCACTTCAGACTAATTTGAAGGAGTTAGACTTACAAGTCTAACTTTACATCACATTAGACCACCAAGTCTAATGGAGTTAGACTGCCAAGTCTAACTATATATCACTTTAGACTAATCTGAAGGAGTTAGACTTGTAAGTCTAACATTACATCCCATTAGACTACCAAGTCTAATGGAGTTAGACTGCACGTCTAACATCGTGCGAGTTAGACTGTATATGTAACTACGTTCATGTTAGACGCACGTCTAACTACGTGCATTGACTTTGAGTTGTGCATTGCCCCACGTCTAACAACACATTAGACGCCCCACGTCTAATTACGCGTTGACTTTGAGTTGTGCATACAAATTAATAAAACTCTAATTATTAATTTTGCACCTAGTGAGATTCGAACTCAGGTCACCTGTATGACAAGTAGGCATGCTTAGCACTACACCACTTAAAATATTAATATCTAAATATATATATTCTATATGACTAACAATTATTGAACTTAGTTTTATTTAGGGGTGTTCAACCGGCCGGTTAATCGGTTAACTAGTTAAACGGTTCCGGTTAAGACCGACTTTGTCTTTTATTTTACAAACCGGTTAACCGGCCATTAATGGTATCGGTTTTACCGGTTGTGGTTCTACCGGTTTTGGTCGGTTCCAGTCGGTTAACCGAGTTTAACCTGGAACCGATAATTCAATTTTTTAAATAAAGTAATAAATTTTGAAATGATTTTTTTTTTTTAAATTATTGTTTGCACATTCCTATTATACTATTCTCCATCTTTTTTGTCTATATTATATTATAATATATTATATTATTATTATAATATATTTTATTGATATATTTAGAAATATGTTATAATATATTGTTTTATTGTAATAATATAATATATTTTATAGCTATTTTGTTTAACTATTTTGATTTTGTTAACTTATAATTCTACGTTATTGTATCGTTATAAAAACAATTTTACATATTTTAATGAAATTATTTCAATTTGTTTTTAATTTATTTTTGTAAATTTTTTTATATAAATTATAGTGTTTTTAAAAAATAATTCTATAAAAATTATAATTTAAAATTTAAAAATAAAAAAGATTTATAGATTATTAAATATTATTTATAAAATAACTAATACAAATTATAAAATATAAAAATATAATTAAATTATTGTCGGTTTACCGGTTAAACATTTAGAAAAATAGATAAACCGAAAACCGAACCGTTTAACCGGTAAAAAACCGGTTAATCGAAACCGTTAAAACCGGTTAACCAATAAACCGTTAAAATGAAACCGGTTAACTATCGGTTCGGTTGGGTTACCGATTTTCCGGTTTTTTTGCACATCCCTAGTTTTATCCATTTATTATCAAAAACCATTTCATCAATAATCAAATAAAATTTTAAAGTTATTTTAAATCAATTAAAAATCTTAACCCAACAATTTCTCATTTTTTAATTATTTAAACTAAATTATCAAAATTAGTTTAAACATTAAAAATCTTATTCCAACAATTTCTCCCTTTTTGATTATTTAAGCTAAATTATCAAAACTAGTTTAAACATTAAAAATCTTAACCCAACATTTTCTCCCTTTTTGATTATTTAAGCTAAATTATCAATACCAGTTTAAACATTAAAAATCTTAACCCAACAATTTCTCTCTTTTAGATTATTTATACTAAATTATCAAAACCAGATGAGTTCATTATTTAAGCATAATCTAGGCATTATTGTAAACTAACAATTTTAAAATTATTTATAAGGTAAGAAAACATAGACTCGAGAAATGAATTTAAGAATATGTCATCCACTTCAGGTTGTTGAATGTCATATGCTATGTCCGAGCAGCCGGCTGTCCAGATGCCGTTTGGCTCTTCCAATCTGCTTTCTTATTTTACCTACATTCAAAGACAATAACGAATCTGGTACCCATTTTTCTTTGGGTCCATGGCTTATTAGTCTCTTGGGAATCCATACTTTGATTATTTTTATGGATTTACCATGTTGCGTTGTGATTGATGCGTATGATTTAGACTTAGCAGACGCCTTCTTACTAGCAGTTGTTCCCTTAACCTTAGAGGATGGTTTTTGTTTAAAACTCCTTGACTTCCTGTTAGGTTTTAATATTCCAGACTTGCTGGTTGTTTCTAATTTATTTTTCAGCCAGCTGACAGTCGACGTAACATAAGTTATTTTATTTTTCAAAGCTACCTCTTCATGAATGGGATCAAATTCAATATCAGTTAAACTCCCTTTAACAAAGCTTATTGGCTTAAGTTTGTTAGTTGCTGAGTTTGACTTTTTGTAGGACCGGTTTGGGTCATTGCCATCAAATCCTAAACCGGATCTAGATCCAGCAGGTTTCAGCAGACTAATCTGATTTTTGACAGCTTCTCCAGACCTTGTCCAAGCACTAACAACATAGTTTAATCTTTTGTTTTCAGAAGAGAGTTTTTGGATCTGTTCTTTGAGCATCTCATTCTCAGATGAGATCTCTACTACTTTATTTTCAAAAAAATTTGATTCAGAAGTTTTGTGAGAGGAAGAGATATTAGCCTCATATTTTACTTTCATTTCATAAAAGGAATCTGATAACTTCTTGTACTCAATGACCATTTCATTGAGTGCAGTAGTTAACTCTTAGTTGGTAAATTCTGGTGGGAAACATCATTTACTTTAGGTTGATCGTCTATCATCAAGCAAGTTACAGTTTCGGTGTCCTTTTCAACATGAGACTCCTCTAAATCGCTCTCGGCCCATTTGGATTTGTTTTCAACACACATAAAAACTTTCTGGTCCTTCTGATTCTTCTTGGCTTGAACATTTCGACCGTAGATCTGAGTCAGCTTCTCCCAAATTTCTTTAGTAGAGGAACATGACGTGATCTCGTAAAATATGTTCATGTTGATCGATTGATACAAAATATGTTTGGCCACATTGTCCAGGTTATTTGTCATCTTATCTTCAGTGGTCCACTCACACCTTGGCTTCAAAATTTTTATGGGACCATTGTTAATGATGCTCCACATGTCACAATCAAGAGCAGCCAAGTGAGTTTGCATTCTCATCATCCAATAGTCGTAGTTGTCTCTCGAAAGAAGAGGGATCTCGTTGATGATAGACATGATTTAGGTTCTTGATGTTTGAGAATAGAAAACAGAGCTCTGATACCAATTGAAAGGATCGTCATCGTCAATAGAGACGGGGGTCTAGCTATTGATGAAGGCTTTAGATAAACGATTTGATAAAAATCCTGTTAGGATTTAAATCACTTTCCATTCTTCACAAACCCTTGCAAACTCTTGAACGATTCAAGTGCGGAAACGTTTGCTCAGGTTTGAAGCTAAGAACCAAAGAAGGAGAAGATGACATAATGTAAATAACACAGCAGTTTGTTTATGGATGTTTGGAGCAAACTCTCCTACGTCACCCCTTCTTCCAACCACCAGAATGATTCACTATACTATTGAATCAAATACAGCTTGCTGGCTAGCTAACACTCTATTGAACAGAACAGCCTCTATTCAACTTACAACACACTGTTAATGACTATAAAATAGTCCAGTAACTTATCTCTCAACTTCACGTAGTGATTTACAAAATACACTTGAGAATAAAATATATATAGAGAGAGTAAGTTGATTAAAGAAATCAAGCTTCTGGAAAACTATTGATTCAATGAGAGAGAGAGCTTCAGCTTCTATCTACTTTTTATCCGTTGTCTTTAGGCAACAATATATTCTTGAAAAGCTTCAACGGTTGAATCCTCCTTTTGGACACGTGGAAAACGTCCATTGGAAGGCCGCATAAAGGACAAAGTACAACACAATTTGTGCTTCTAGAACGTGGTTATACTGAACGGTAGTGCACCAAATATTCTTCTGTAATTTTCCTGCACAAAACAAGTAGTGGGAAAAATATTTACTTACGTGGAATTCATTCATTGAATGCAATTAACTAGTTGTCAGACTGCATAGGAGAGAGAGTAGCAAACAGCTAGTTGATTGTGGGTAGACGGATGTTAACTTCAAGCAACTGCTGAAGCAAGACATTAGACATATTTCATTAGACTACCAAGTTTAATTATATATCACTTCAGACCAATCTGAAGGAGTTAGACTTGCACGTCTAACTTTACATCCCATTAGACCACCAAGTCTAATGGAGTTAGACTGCCAAGTTTAACTTTACATCCCATTAGACCATCAAGTCTAATAGAGTTAGACTGTCAAGTCTAACTTTATATCACTTTAGACTAATCTGAAGGAGTAAGACTGTCAAGTCTAACTTTACATCCCATTACACCACCAAGTCTAATGGAGTTAGACAACCAAGTCTAACTTTATATCCCATTAGACCATCAAGTTTAATGGAGTTAGACTGCCAAGTCTAACTTTACATCACTTCAGATTAATCTGAAGGAGTTAGACTGTCAAGTCTAACATTACATCCCATTAGACCATCAAGTCTAATGGAGTTAGACTGTCAAGTCTAACTTTATATCACTTCACACTAATTTGAAGGATTTAGACTTGCACGTCTAACTTTACATCCCATTAGACCACCAAGTCTAATGGAGTTAGACAGCCAAGTATAACTTTACATCCCATTAGACCATCAAGTCTAATGGAGTTAGACTACCAAGTCTAAATTTACATCACTTCAGACTAATCTGAAGGAGTTAGACTGCCAAGTCTAACTTTACATCCCATTAGACCGTCAAGTCTAATAGAGTTAGACTACCAAGTCTAACTTTACATCCCATTAGACCATCAAGTCTAATAGAGTTAAACTTCCAGGTCTAACTTACATCACTTCAGATTAATCTGATGGAGTTAGACTACCAAGTCTAACTTTACATCTCATTAGACCACCAAGTCTAATGGAGTTAGACTGCCAAGTCTAATTTTATACCACTTCACACTAATCTGAAGGAGTTACACTGCCAAGTCTAATTTTACATCATATTAGACCACTAAGTCTAATGGAGTTATACTGCTAAGTCTAATTTTACATCCCATTAGACTTACACTGTCAAGTCTAACTTTATATATCACTTCAGAGTAATCTGAAGGAGTTAGACTTAAAAGTCTAACTTTACATCCATTAGACCACCAAGTCTAATGGAGTTAGACTGTCATGTCTAACTTCACATCCCATTAGACGCCAAGTCTAATGGAGTTAGACATCCAAGTCTAACTTTACATATCACTTCAGACTAATCTGAAAGAGTTAGACTTACAAGTCTAACTTTACATCTCATTAGACCACCAATTCTAATAGAGTTAGACTACCAAGTCTAACTACATATCACTTCAGACTAATCAAAAGGAGTTAGACTTGCAAGTCTAACTTTACATCCCATTAGACTACCAAGTCTAATGAAGTTAGACTGCACGTCTAACTTCGTGCCTATTAGACTGCACGTCTAACTTCGTGCATGTTAGACTGCACATCTAACTACGTGAATGTTAAACGGCACGTCTAATTACGCACGTCTAATTACGTGCGTTGACTTTGAGTTGTGCATTAGACGCCCCGCGTCTAACCACACATTAGACGCTCCACGTCTAACTACGCATTGACTTTGTGTTGTGCCTGCAAATTAACAAAACTCTAATTGTTAATTCTACATCCAGTGAAATTCGAAATTAGGCCACTTGTATGATAGACACGCATGCTTACCACTACACCACTTAAGATGTTGATATCTAAATATATATATATATATATTTATATATTTGATATAACTAACAATTATTTAACTTAGTTTTATCCATTTATTACAAAAAACCATTTCATCAATCATCAAATAAAATTGTTAAGTTATTTTAAATCAATTAAAAATCTTAACCCAACAATTTATCCCTTTTTAATTATTTAAACTAAATTATCAAAACTAGTTTAAACATTAAAAATCTTAAGCCAACATAATTTTTTTCTTTTAGTTTGTTTTCTTTTAATGCATTCAATACATATATTAAAGTCTGAAAAATCAATTTTACCTAAAATTCCTTCAGAAACAAGTCTTTTAACTTTATTTCTAGAGATATGTTCTAATAGTTTGTGCCAAAAGGAACTTGAATTTTCATTATTTATTTTACGCTTAGTATCATGTGATTCCACATTCAAGGTTTAATTATAAGAAACAATTGTTTCAAGCAAATAAAGATTATCATAAGCTATAAGTGAACTGGTTCCAACAATTTTAGAATTAATAGATAAAGTTAAATTTTCATTTCCAAATGAACAGTGATATCCCAATTTGTCCATACAAACAACATAAATCATATTACGTCTAAATGACGGTACAACAAAAGTATCCATTAAATCCAAATAGTAACCAGTACTTAATAACAATCTAAAATGCCATATTACTTCCACTTCTACCGATTTCTCATCTCCCACATAAATGCATCTTTCAGCATCAATTGGTCTTCGGTAATTCAGGTAACCCTGCAATGAAACACTTATATTAGCAATAGCATCAAAGTATAACCACCAAGTGTTCTTGGTACTGAAGCTAAATTAACTTCAGAACAAACTAAATTATGAAATGTACCTTTCTTAGCATGCCAAATACGGTACTTAGGACATTCTTTCTTTTGATGTCCATCCTTCTTACAAAGGAAATAACTCTTATCAATTTTAACTTGAGATTGAGCTTGAGTTTGTTTCTTTTGTGTTGGAAATTTATCTTTAGCAGCCTCATTTTTCCTCTTTATACCCTTTTCTTTAGAGGTGTTTGCCAAATGAGCAGTTTCAGTCTTGTTTTGTTTCAATCTCTCTTCCTCTTGTACACAAAATGAAATGAGCTCATTAAGAGACTATTTCTTTTTTTGACAGTTATAACTGACCTGAAATTGACTGAATTGAACTGGAAGAGATATAAGCACCAAGTGCACGAGTAAGTCTTCAAACATCTCGAGTTTGAGTGCTTTCAACTTAGAAGCAATATTAGACATCTCCATGATGTACTCCCTTATGTTTTCCTTACCTTTAAACTTCATTGAAATTAGTCTCTTTAAAAGAGTGATAGTTTCTGCTTTATCACTTTTCTCAAAGTACTTATCGATTTTGGCAAGGAAGTCTTTGGCATTGGTTATCTCATCAGATATCGCACCCTAAAAGCCTCAAGTATGTCACGCTTAATGAACATAAGACTCAAACGATTAAAACGTTCTCACTTCTCATATATTCTCTTATCATGAGAGTTACTATCATCCGTAGTAGGAGTGGGCTCATCCATTCTAAATGAAAAGTCGATATTCATGCATTCGAGAACAATAAGAATGCTCTCTTTCCAATCCTTAAAATTACTTCCATTAAGGATCGGAATCGAATTAGCATTAGCAGATACAGTAGCAACAACTGTACTCATAAATAATAAAAAAACAAAATAATAAATTACATTAATAACATTCTCATGACTATAATATTAAATAATAATTAAATTCAAATTATGATTTATCACATCTCAAAATACTTAACACAACATTAATATCAAGTCTTTGGACAGTAATATTAATTGCTAATAATATTTTGTTGTAATGATCAAACATTAATAATAAGACATGTCAAATAATAAAATTTATCTTTGGATAGATTAGTTATTCACATAAATATGACTTTATAATTATTATATGTTATCATCACAAGTATTTATGTAATTCGGTCAATTGACTATCAATCTTTGGGTCAAATAATATAATCACGTGAATTACACAATACTTACATTCAAAATTTTATTGAATCAATTTCAACAAACATTGTCACTTTGATGATTATTTGTATTAATAAATACAATTCAATTAATGAACTATAATATCATTAATTTTGAATTTAAATATCATATATATATATATATTATTATATATAACCCAAATCAATAATATATAATTTTCTGAATAAACATATAATTTTGTTTTGATAAATGATATGTAGTTTAATTTTATTTTATTGTGAAATAAAATAAAATTATACATAATAAATTATATATATATATATAATTATATATTCCTCATTTCTCTATTAAATTTATAATATATTATATATTATATCAATCATTAACGATAATCTAAATAGATAATTTCTAGCTTAAGAGAGAATCTTAATATCACTAATTTTTATATAACAAACAATTCCTCTGTTTAACCATAAATCTTTATATTTTACACTAAATTTATTTGAAATATCACAAATTAATATATAAATATATATATTAATTTGATAATTTCAAATAAATTTAGTGTAAAATATAAAGATTTATGGTTATATATATATATATATATATATATATATATATATATATATATATATATATATATATATATATATATATTCCTAATAACATGCTTTTATTATCAATTCCATGCATATAAATTGCATGCATATAATTTCATATTAATTTCATGCATATAAATTTGTATATATCTACACTATACACCCGATATAATTTTCTCACATAATTAAATTTGAATATGTTATTATGTATATTATATCAATATAATTTCTCACATAATTAAATATGCATATATATTTTTTCCCCATATATTTCTCACATAATTAAATTAAGATGGCTCTGATACCAATTGTTATACCAATTGTTAGATGATACTAATTGTTAGATTTATCTGAACTAAATCATAATAATATATGTGAGAAAATAATACTACGATTAAAGATTAGCGGAAGCCTACTTGTACATGTACTCATCTTTTCTTTCCTTATATTTGAAAGATTCTTTAATCTTCTATTACTCTAGAAGTGGAATAGATCTTCCAATTGATGAGTACGACAAATTTGTTTTCTCTCTCTGGGGACGCAAAGAGAAAAATGAATTGTACATCAATTGGGGACCATACTGTTACAAAATAACCATAATGTTAGTTATTTTGGTTTGAACATTTCTAATTTAGCTCTTTCATAAAATTAAAAAGTTCAACTAGATTATATTCATGACAAGTACACTCCTAAGTCTATAAACTTGATTTCACATTAGATAAATTATTTTGGCTTAATTAAAAGATGACATTTGTACAATTATTTATTATTATATTGACCCATAAATTCCAACCAGATCATCTAGCTTCCTGTCTCGTATGATTCGATTCTGTGATTCAGAGGTTGAATTTTTCCCAAAAGGAGAATATGTTGGCTTTAATAACAGAGGTCGTGTGAGAGAGAGGGAGAAACAAGTTGGAGAAGAAGGAATGGGAAAATATATTTTTCTAATTTGCCACATGGGCCTAGTTGATTTGTTTATTTTGGGGGTCTAGGCATCTGCGCCCTGTTTGGTTTGGGTTTGGACATTTGTCCTCGTTTGGTTAAGCGGTCTACACAATTCCTTTATTTTATTTTTTTCAATCTTCAAAACAAATGAAAAAGATAACATATTAATTTTAATTATGATATTTTTATTTTATTAAAACAAAGTCCAAATTTTAATTATAAATTTATAATGAAATTTGGTTGTCTAGAAGTAGTAAAAATAATAATAAATTATTTGTATTTAAAAATAAAAATTGATCAAAAGTCACTTTTTTTCATAACTTTTTACCTATTTTTTATTTATTTAATTCAATCAAATATTTTATATCAAATTAAACCATTTCACTTTTTTTACCATTTTTTAAAGTGATTGTGATATTTATAATTATTAAATATTAATGGTCTACATTTAAAAATATATTATAATATTATGTTATTATTATTAAATAAAACTAATAATTTATCTTATTTAAAAAAGTTATTATATTAGTTTTACAAGTATCATTGAATAAAAGTATTGAAAAGTAATAATAAAAAAATCAATAAAATAAATTAAAAGGATTAAAATATAAAAAAGTAAAAAATATTTGTATTAATAATATATTTACTTAAAAGACTGATATTTTTTAAGTTGGTAAAGTATATTTAATAGTATAAAAAAATCTTCAACAATCTCAAAATTATACAAAGTTCATTGAAAAGGTATTTAATTATTTTTAAAAAGTAATATAATCTAAATATTTATCATTTTTTTGTATTTACTTTTTAATTAAAAATATTTAATCTAATTTAATTATATTTCTTATATTAAATAGAAATAAAATTAAATAAACATTTTATTTTTTATAATTTTTGAAATAATTGTGATCATGATATACTAATTATTTGATAAAATTTGAAATAATTGTAAATATATTTAGTTTAAGCTATGGATACATGATTAATTAGAATAAATTTTGAAGCTTTATTGAAATAAGTTCAACAAATGATCATATATCAATTTATCATCAGTGTGGTAATATAAATCAAAACAACATCATATTATAAGAGAAATTACTCCAAACCCAGTCTAAAAGAAGCTAAATTCTTGACATCATTCAATTTTTGATTTATTAGAAACTTTAATTAGTCGAGGAAAGTTGTGGGTATTAAGAAAGAAGCATCAAAGTAGATAGTGACTAAACAAAAGGAGATATTAGGAATTAAGATCTACTATTGATTTCTTTTGATATATTCTTCAAATTATTTTACATATATATATATATATAAATATATATATATATATATATGATAATTAATTTATGTACATAATAGTTTTCACAAAGAAATATTATAATAACTATTTCATTGTAAAGAACATGAGATTTATAAATCAATTAATCGAAACTTGTTATCACATGTATTAAACTACCTAGAATGAATTGTTGCAAATTAATAAATTACTCCATTAGAAATGTATTAATTCTAAATTTTAAACAACTAAACAACCCCTTAGCTTCTAAAAGAAATAAAACATTTTCTATTCCAACTAATACCCATAATCAAATAAAAATAAAATCTTTAATAAATTGAAATTGTCCCTTTAAAATAAATGAATATTAAATTGGATAAAAATAAGATATTTTGCTAAGAACTTTTGTCTTTATTTTTATTTATTTTAATGTGAATAGATAAAAAGTTAAATAAATAAGGATAATATTTAATTTACCTTACTTTTTTTTTATCATGAATATTCTTGAAACGAATCAAATTGAGTAAAATATCCAAAAGTAAGATTACTTTATATCTAGTATTAAATTATTTCATAGGATGAAATGAGGTATAAAATAATGACATTACATTGGGTTAGATATTAGAATTTTACCATCTTCACTATGGAGAACAAGGGTTCAAGTTTAAGAGGTAGATTAAATCTACAAACTTGAATATTCTTTATTTACTTTCTAAAATTATTTACCAAAATGTAGTTGAATGATTTGGGTATATGGATTTTGTTGAAATTATTTATTTCATTATAATAAAACCACCATTTTCTATTTCAGTTTCAACAGCGCCACAAACAGAGCCATTCATACCGGTGGCGAATGTGGTGAGGATCATGCGGCGTGTGGTACCGCCACATGGCAAGATTGCTGACAATGTGAAGGATATTGTTCAAAATTGTGTCTCAAAATTCATTGGCCTGATAAATGCCAAAGCTAACATGTGTTGTCAGAGCGAGAGTCGTAGAACTATTACCGCCGATGACATTCTGCGAGCCATGGCCTCGCTAGGGTTTGATGATTATGTTAGCACACTTTCCTTTTACCTGCTCCGTTATCGTGAGACAGAGTCATTGGGGATTGCCGTCTCAAGACGACCCGTCATGACTTTTGGGCCAATTCCAGACCCAATGGGCCATCTAGTTTTGCAGGCCCACGATGTAGTTGGGTCGCATGGACCGTCTCGTTCAAGTGACCCTAATGCTGGACCTGAATCTAGACCTAGTTATGATCCATTTGGAAGGTCCTAATTGATAGCTTCAATTTTGGAAGTACATGGTAATCCCATTGAAGTAAAAAAGACAATATTTGATTATGTGTATTCAATAAACGTGCATGCTTGTATTTTGATAATGATGGTTAAAATTTAAGAATGTAATAAGACATGGAATAATAGTTTATAATGATTCAATAGTTCAATTTAAATTTTTATTTGCTAATTAATCGGTAAACTCATTTTGAAAATACTATTTATTTAAATATTATTTTATATTCATTTATAAAATAAAAATTATTTCTAATTAAATTTAGTTTTAAAATTAAATTTAGTTTTAAAATGCTTGGTTGTGATTAAAAGTATAAATATGTAATATTTTTAAATGAGTTTATTATTAAATCAAATTTGAATATATAACTAGCCTAACTCCTTTAACTTACAAATATATATATATATATATATATATATATATATATATATATATATATATATATATGATAATGCTTAATTTTTAAAGTGTTCGGATTGCCGGGTCGAGAGCTGTGGTTAATTTGGATACTTGAGTTGGATTATGGGTTGACCCGTTTTAAAATTTAAAACGGTTAAAAATAAAATAAAAAATGCTAGAGAAATGTTTCAAACTTGCAACCTAACAAAACAAGTACAACTCTTTAACCAACTAGGCTACAAAGACTTTATATTTAAAATTCAACACCAAATTTAATAAACGCGAGATGTTTTAATATTAATATAAGTTCAACTTTTTAGCTAACTAATCTATATATATATATATATATAATGATGCTTAATTTTTCAAGTGTCCGGATTGCCGGTTCAAGAGCTGTGGTTAATTTGGATACTTTGGTCGGATTGTGGGTTGACCCGCCTTTAAATTTAAAACGGTTAAAAATAAAATTAAAAATGCTAGAGGTATGTTTCGAACTTGTAAACTAACAATACAAGTACAACTCTTTAAACAACTAGACTACTAAGACTTTATATTTTAAATTCAACACCAAATTTGATAAACGCGGGACGTTTTAACATTAATATAAGTTCAATTTTTTAACTAACTAATATATATATATATAATGTTTAATTTTTAAAGTGTCTGAATTGCGGGTCATGTGGTTAATTTGGATACTTGGGTCGGATTGTGGGTTGACCCGTTTTTAAATTTAAAACGGTTAAAAATAAAATTAAAAGTGCTAGAGGTATGTTTCGAGCTTATAACCTAACAAAACAAGTACAACTCTTTAACCAACTAGGCTACTAAGACTTTATATTTAAAATTCAACACCAAATTTCATAAACGCGGGACGTTTTAATATTAATATAAGTTCAACTTTTTAACTAACTAATATATAATGATGCTGAGTAAATGGATACTTGGGTCGGATTGTGGATTGACCCACCATAAACTTAAAACGGTTAAAAATAAAATTAAAAATTTTATCCGTAATTTATTTTCACGGTTTTTATATTATTACTTGTGCAAATGCACGGGATAAATGCTAGTGTTTTAATAGATTGAATTGTAAAATTGCACTCTTATCGGGCAATATAAATTTCGAAAATATTTTTTAAAATCTCACCATTGAAATTATTTATTGTTAAAGCTATACAAAATAAGGTTTTGTTTTAACGATTTGTGTTTAATAGAATAACAATGTCACCTATTTAATTATCAAGTTTTAACCAATTAAAAGTTTAAAAGTTTTGACTACCGATTCTCTGAAATTAATTATCAAATATATGATTTCTTTCGTTGTAATTCAGTAGTTAAATTAATAACATTGATAATTTATTTATTTATTTATAAATGTCACATAGTTTTAACTATTTTTTTTTTATTCTATTAATAATGTTGAAGTTTGAAAATGACCTAATAGATTTGGACAAAATTAAATTTATTTTAAAAAATATTTTGTTTTAAATATTTAATTCGAATATTAATTGAGATAAAATTAAAATAAATTATTTATTTAAAATATTGATTTAGATGAAGTATATATTGATTATATATATTAACAAATTAAATATTGTTTTCATTCAAATCTATTTATTGTTATTTTCAAACAGGCTCAATCAAAATAATTTTTTCAAAAATAAATAAAAGGGAGTTTGAACGTTTAGTTACTATTTGGTTTAACAAGTCAATCAGTATTATGTAATTTCACATAATAAATGATCAGTTAATTATAAAAATTTTGAATCATACTATATAATATATAAATAGTTAAAAGAAAATAATCAAATATAGATTTTCAACTTATTAAATTTTGTTATATAAAAAATTGACACATAAGTTTTTTTTTTTTATTTTCAACTTTACACATGAATTATAAAAAATTAATAATTATTTAAATTTTATTATATAAATATTATCATTATATTATGTTTAACATAAATTTCATAGTTTCACATTATATATTTAAGAAATTTTAATATTATGGGTATGTTGTTCCATTTTTTTAATATTGAATAAACTCATCTAATCTCACATTTCTTATAAATATTTTTTAGAGATTTTTTTTGAGATTGAGACAACTGAAATATAATATTGTAAATAAAGCCATTTGTTTTCAAAATTTTAGTTTTTCGTTCTATTGATTTAATTTAATTTTTATATATTTTTAACGCGAATTATTAATAATCTTAAATTGGCGAAAATAATATTTGAACAAAATATATATTCTAAGTATTTTCTCTTTTGTACATAATTGTTTCAGTTTCTATTCTATTCTTTTCAAAAATCTATATATATAATGATGCTTAATTTTTAAAGTGTCTAGATTGCCGGGTCGAGAGTTGTGGTTAATTTGGATACTTGGGTCGGATTGTGGGTTGACCCGCCTTTAAATTTAAAACGGTTAAAAATAAAATTAAAAATGCTAGAGATATGTTTCAAACTTGTAAACTAACAATACAAGTACAACTCTTTAAACAACTAGACTACTAAGACTTTATATTTTAAATTCAACACCAAATTTGATAAACGCGGGACGTTTTAACATTAATATAAGTTCAATTTTTTAACTAACTAATATATATATATATAATGTTTAATTTTTAAAGTGTCTGAATTGCGGGTCATGTGGTTAATTTGGATACTTGGGTCGGATTGTGGGTTGACCCGTTTTTAAATTTAAAACGGTTAAAGTACAACTCTTTAACCAACTAGGCTACAAAGAATTTATATTTTAAATTCAACACCAAATTTAATAAACGCGGGATTTTTAGTATTAATATAAGTTCAACTTTTTAACTAACTAATCTATATATATATATATATATATATATATATATATATATATATATATATATATATATATATATATATATATATATATATATAATGATGCTTAATTTTTTAAGTGTCCGGATTGCCGGTTCAAGAGCTGTGGTTAATTTGGATACTTGGGTCAGATTGTGGGTTGACCCGCCTTTAAATTTAAAACGGTTAAAAATAAAATTAAAAATGCTAGAGGTATGTTTCGAACTTGTAAACTAACAATACGAGTACAACTCTTTAAACAACTAGACTACTAAGACTTTATATTTTAAAGTGAACACCAAATTTGATAAACGCGGGACGTTTTAACATTAATATAAGTTCAATTTTTTAACTAACTAACTAATATATATATATATATATATAATGATGCTTAATTTTTAAAGTGTCTGAATTGCCGGGTTCTGTGGTTAATTTGGATACTTGGGTCGGATTGTGGGTTGACCCATTTTTAAATTTAAAACGGTTAAAAATAAAATTAAAAGTGCTTGAGGTATGTTTCGAACTTGCAATCTAACAAAACACATACAACCTTTTAACAAACTAGGCTATTAACATTTTATATTTTAAATTCAACACCTAAATTTATGAATGCGGGACATTTTAACAATATAAGTTCGACTTTTTAACTAACTAATTTATATATATATAATGATGCTTAATTTTTAAAGTGTCCGAATTGCCGGGTCGAGAGCTGTGGTTAATTTGGATACATGGGTCGGATTGTGGGTGACCCGTTTTAAAATTTAAAACGGTTAAAAATAAAATTAAAAATGCTAGAAGTATGTTTCGAACTTGCAACCTAACAAAACAAGTACAACTCTTCAACCAACTAGGCTACAAAGAATTTATATTTTAAATTCAACACCAAATTTGATAAATGCGGGACGTTTTAATATTAATATAAGCTCAACTTTTTAACTAACTAATCTATATATATAATGATGCTTAAATTTTAAAATGTCCGGATTGTCGGGTCGAGAGTTGTGATTAATTTGGATACTTGGGTCGGATTGTGGGTTGACCCGCCTTTAAATTTAAAACGGTTAAAAATAAAATTAAAAATGCTAGAGGTATGTTTCGAGCTTATAACCTAACAAAACAAGTACAACTCTTTAACCAACTAGGCTACTAAGACTTTATATTTAAAATTCAACACCAAATTTCATAAACGCGGGACGTTTTAATATTAATATAAGTTCAACTTTTTAACTAACTAATATATAATGATGTTGAGTAAATGGATACTTGGGTCGGATTGTGGATTGACCCACCATAAACTTAATACGGTTAAAAATAAAATTAAAAGTTTTATCCGTAATTTTTTTTCACGGTTTTTATATTATTACTCGTGCAAATGCACGGGATAAATGCTAGTGTTTTTAATAGATTGAATTGTAAAATTGCACTCTTATCGGGCAATATAAATTTCGAAAATATTTTTTAAAATCTCACCATTGAAATTATTTATTGTTAAAGCTATACAAAATAAGGTTTTGTTTTAACGATTTGTGTTTAATAAAATAACAATGTCACCTATTTAATTATCGAGTTTTAACCAATTAAAAGTTTAAAAGTTTTGACTACCGATTCTCTGAAATTAATTATCAAATATATGATTTTTCGCTGTAATTCAGTAGTTAAATTAATAACATTGATAATTTATTTATTTATTTATTTATAAATGTCACATAGTTTTAACTATTTTTTTTATTCTATTAATAATGTTGAAGTTTGAAAATGACTTAATAGATTTGGACAAAATTAAATTTATTTTAAAAAATATTTTGTTTTAAATATTTAATTCGAATATTAATTGAGATAAAATTAAAATAAATTATTTATTTAAAATATTGATTTAGATGAAGTATATATTGATTATATATATTGACAAATTAAATATTGTTTTAATTCAAATCTATTTATTGTTATTTTCAAACAGGCTCAATAAAATTAATTTTTTCAAAAATAAATAAAAGGGAGTTTGAACGTTTAGTTACTATTTGGTTTAACAAGTCAATCAGTATGATGTAATTTTACATAATAAATGATCAGTTAATTATAAAAATTTTGAATCGTACTATATAATATATAAATAGTTAAAAAAAATTAATCAAATAGAATAAATATAGATTTTCAACTTATTAAATTTTGTTATATAAAAAATTGACACATAAATTTTTTTTTTATTTACAACTTTACACATGAATTATAAAAAATTAATAATTATTTAAATTTTATTATATAAATATTATCATTATATTATATTTGACATAAATTTCATAGTTTCACATTATATATTTAAGAAATTTTAATATTATGGGTATGTTTTCCATTTTTTTAATATTGAATAAACTCATCTAATCTCACATTTCTTATAAATATTTTTTAGAGAATTTTTTTGAGATTGAAACAACTGAAATAAAATATTGTAAATAAAGCTATTTGTTTTCAAAATTTTAGTTTTTGGTTATATTGATTTAATTTAATTTTTGTAACTTTTTAACGCAAATTATTAATAATCTTAAATTGGCCAAAATAATTTTTGAACGAAATATATATTCAAGTATTTTCTCTTTTGTACATAATTGTTTCAGTTTCTACTCTATTCTTTTAAAAAAATTGGAAACAATTTATTATTTTTCAATAGTCAAAATAATAATTAAAATATATACAATGTTTATTAAAAAATTTTAAAAATTTTAGAAACAATTTATTATTTCTCAAAAGTCAAAATAATAATTAAAATATATATGCAATATTTATTAAAAAATAATACTTAACCATTTTTTTTGATGTAACACTATAAAATTCTTACTTGAAAACTACGTGTATTATACATAAGTGTTTTTATATATAATTAGCATAATGTCCTTGTAAATAAAATTCACATTTAAAAAGTTGAAATAGACAATACTCACATCTTTGTCATCGCCATTATTATTTTCGTTTTCATCTCCTTCATCATCTTTTTCGTCTTCAATATCTATGGTCTGAACATGAGAGCTTCAATGGTTGAGAAAATCTAGTGGACGTCTTACTACTATCATTCAACGTTATTTTTGTTATTCATCAAAAAAGAGAAACATAATAACAAATTTTATAAGTATACATTTATTTAACTTTTTTCTCATTAGCTTACTAATTTTGCCCTCATTTCTCGGTCAACCAAAAATATCATTTTTACATAATAATCATGTCATATTACTATTCTCGTAACCTCATTTTTGCACCCCAACTATCTCAACAGTACCAACATCTTCTAATTTCACTTTTGACATACAAACAATCTCGATCATTAACCTATTTACCTTAACTTCTTCGGTAGACCAATAATCTCATTCATATATTTAACCACCAATATCTCTTATCATTGACAAACCAATGTTATCGGCCTCTTATCCCTCGATAAACCAACCAAAAATCTTAATCACACTTTCATACCTCTTATTCATTGGCAAATCAACCATGAAACTCAATTACACTTTCACACGCCTATTATCCCTCGTCTATCAACATATCACATCAGAATCCCAATGTTACCGGTCTCTTATCTATCGACAATATAACCACTCACTTAGTAAACTAATCACCAATCTTAATCGCCTCACAATCTAATATTACCAACCTCTTATCCCGCGTCAAATTAACCACCTCTCATCCACACATATAATTTAAGTAATCTAACCACTCACTTAGTATACTAATCACCAATCTCATCACTCAGTATACTAATCACCAATCTCAATCGAACTCTTGTCTCGAGTGTGAAAGATGATAACTTTTACCATCGAACTACTTATGATTGATGTGTTTTATTTATAATTTTGTGTATGCATGTTGTTGTATATATTTTATAACTAATAAAATTTTGAAGTATTAATTTTTTTATATATAATTCATAAATAACATTAGAACATTTTTATTAATAAGCTAAAACTATATTTTCAATATAAAAATATTATTTATCATTTTATATTAAATATAATTGTAGATAAATAATAAAAAACTAATTTATGTTTAACTTTTTTTAGTATAAAAAATATTAGTTACCCGTCAAATATAAATTGTAGATAAAGATAATTATTTAAATTTATTTAAATATACTTCAATTTAAGTTTTAGACATATATATATAATTTTAAAAAATTGTCCATATAATATAATAATATAAAAGTAATTATCACAAAAAAAAATTATTAATATATATATATATATTTATTATAAATTCTATAGAAGAACACTTATTTTGTTAATATAATTCAATTATTTTTTCTTCTTAAAATTTATTAATTTATTAATTTTTAAATTTTCATTTATTAGTTAAAGATAGAAATAAAATGAAATAAAAAAATTTATATAACTTTAAAAAATGGTGTAGAATTATTGATATATATAAATATGTTAATATAACTAAATTGATTTTTTTTTTCTTAAAATTGATTAATTTTTAAATTGTTAATGTTTCATTTATTAGATAAATATGAATATAAAATAAGAATAAAAAAAATAATAATTTTTAAAAAATGGTTTATAATTATTGATATACATGTATATATATAAAAAAAAAATATTAAAGAACACTTATTATTCTAATATAATTAATTTAAATTTTTATTCTTAAAATTTATTAAATTGTTAAGGTTGATTATACTTTTCTTCCGTTTTCATATTCAACCGACCCGACCAAGGATTTGACCCACACGGGCCATAATCATTCACTCTCACCCTAAGATCCAAATCAACCACGTGTCTTAATCCACCAATCAAATTTTAAGCATTATATATATTTTTATATATATATATATATATTTATATATATATATATATATATATATATATATTGGGTTAGAGTAAATTAGCTAATTAATTTAGAATAATTAGCCAATGATTATAAAACTACCAGGTTTTAAATATTTAGTTTAATTAATCAAAAAGTGAGAAATTGTTAAAATATAATTTATGAAAATGTTTTAATAATGAAGGGATAAAACTAAGTTCAATTATATAAGTTAAGTTATATATATATATATATATATATAATTGTTAAGCCATATCAAGTATATTAATAATGTTAAAGATAACAACAATGTGTTGTAGTACAGTGGTTAATACTCCCGCCTATCACCAAGCGCAAATAATAATTTGAGTTTTGTTATTTCAGGGAAGTTGCGCGCATTCGGCTGAGAAAATACCGAAACTGCCACGTAGGCGAGATCGGTAGTGTGCAAGTGCATATCCGGTATTATATGTATTCGTCATTTAACGATGTGCGTCCGGTAGTAAATGAAACTAGTTTCCTAAAAGCGGTATTAGATGAAATTAGTTTCCAGTATTAAATGGCTTCAACATTTAATAGGCGCTTCAGGTATTTAATGAGCCCAGTATTAATGAGTTCGGTATTAAATGACTCTAGTATTTAATATGTTCTCTGGTATTAAATGACTTCAATATTTAAATTTGGTCCAGTTATTAATCAAATGTAGCATCTGAATAAATGTTTTCCACTACCTGATCAATCTCAGCTCCCAGCGCAGTATGGCAAAACTATATATCACTAATCTAGGATGGGCACTCTGACGCAGCAACAGAGACATAACTAAAGAAGACTGTCACATACCAAGATTATTTCAAATCATCTACAATGAAAGTTTTAGTACAACAGGCCCCATTCCTTTGAAATCAATATGTCCGTTAGTGAAGCAGATATGACCGTTGCTATATTTTTGATATATAAGAAGATTAAATGAAGAACAAAAGAAGAGACTTGATCATCTTAAGTCATATCAAGTATATATTAATAATGTTAAAGATAACAACAAAGTGTTGTAGTATAGTGCTTAGAACTCCGTCTGTCAAAAGAGTGACCAGAGTTTGAATCTTACCAAGCACAAGTAATAAATTGAGTTTAGTTATTTCAGGGAAGCTGCACGCATCCAGCTGAGAAAATACTGAAATTGCGACGTAAGCGATATCGGTAGTGTGCAAGGGCGTATCCAGTATTAAATGCATTCGGCATTTAATGATGTGTGTCCGGTAGTAGATGAAGCCGGTTTCCCAGAAGTGTAACCGGTAGTAGATGAAACCGATTTCCTAGAGGCATAGCCGGTATGTAATGAGTTTGGTATTAAATGGCTTCGACATTTAATATGCGCTTCTGGTATTAATGACTTCGACATTATATGAGGCCTCCGGTATTAATGAGTTTGGTATTTAATAGGCTCTCCAATATTACATGGCTTTAGTATTTAAATTAGGATCAATTATTGATCAAATGTAGCATATGAATAAATGTTTTCCACTACCTGATCAATCTCAGTTCCAAATTAAGCTTTCGCAGTAGCTCAGTCTGACAAAACAGTATATCACCAATTTGGGATGGACAGTTTGACGTAGTAGCAGCGACAGAACTAAAAAAGACTGTCACATACCAAGATTATTTCAAATCATCTACAATGAAAGTTTTAGTACAACAGGCCCCATTCTTTTGAAATCAATATGTCCGTTAGTGAAGTAGATATGACCGTTGCTATATTTTGGATATATAAGAAGATTAAATGAAGAACAAAAGAAGAGACTTGATCATCTAGGCTCCCTTACTAATCAAAAACTCTCTCTCTACAAATATATATTTGTCTTAGCATATTTCTATGAGAGATTGTTTTATACCGAAAATTAGTGTATCACTTTTCACATTGCGAGTTCTTTGTAAGTTGATAGAGTGTCTATCAACAAGTGTTGTGTGTGCTAAGAGTTCAAAAACAGACAGTAATTAAGTCCTGGTTTTTTGACTGAGTTTGCGTACGTGTTGTAAACAAACTAAATATTCTAGTGAATATTCTTCCCAAAGTTGAGAAGAATATCCTTCTCGAGGTCGAGAAGAAGAGGTGACATATGAGCGTTTACTCTGAACATCCATAAACATCTCTTGTGTCCCGTGTTCTTTACTTTCTGAATCTTTCAACCATTTACTTGTTGCTTCAAATCGAAACAAACACTTTCGCACTTGAACTCGGTTCAAGAGTTTGTGATGACTTGCGTAGAGTAGAAACGAGATAATCAACCTCTAATAGGGTTATTATCAAACGATGCGTGTGTAAGCGTTCATCCATAGTCGGACCTTAGTCCTTACTAGTGATCCCGATCCTAACAAGTGGTATCAGAGCAAGTACTTCTATTCTCAAGCAACGTCAATCCTAACAAATCATGTCTTTGTTAAACAACATTCCTATTCTTACAGAAAAAGACTATGATGAATGGAAGATTATGATGCACGCACATCTGGCTGCTATTGATGATGACATGTGGTATGTCATCACAGATGGGCCAATGAAGATTCAAACTGTCAGCACAGTCACAACATCAAATGATGGCGCTCATGAGATGAAGAAGAAGCCAAGATATGAGTGGACAACTGAAGATATAAGGATAGCCAACCTCGACAACGTAGCTAAAGACACTCTTTATAAGACGCTGAACAAGGATATGTTCAACAAAATAAAGTCATGCTCCACCACTAAAGAAATTTGGGGGGATCTGACTTAGCTTTTTGAGGGGTCATCTAGCGAAAACTCCTCAAGTGAAAGTGAGGAAGAAGATGTTAACTGTGTTATGGAAGACGACATCGAGGTATGTGATTTCAAATCTGACAGTACTAGCTCTTCATCTCAAAATAATAAAAATGATGTTTTGAAGAGTAAAATAAGTGAGATATCATCTAAATGAAAGTTTTAGTACAACAGGCCCCATTCCTTTGAAATCAATATGTCCGTTAGTGAAGTAGATATGACCGTTGTTATATTTTAGATATATAAGAAGATTAAATGAAGAACAAAAGAAGAGACTTGATCATCTAGGCTCCCTTGCTAATCAAAAACTCTCTCTCTACAAATATATATTTGTCTTAGCATATTTCTGTGAGAGATTGTTTTATACCGAAAATTAGCGTATAACTTTTCACATTGTGAGTTCTTTGTAAGTTTATAGAGTGTCTATCAACAAGTGTTGTGTGTTCTAGGAGTTCAAAAACAGGCAGTAATTAAATCCTGGTTGTTCGACTGAGTTTGCGTACGTGTTGTAAACAAACTAAATCTTCTAGTGAATATTCTTCCCAAGGTTGAGAAGAATATCCTTCTCGAGGTCGAGAAGAAGGGGTGACGTAGGAGAGTTGACTCCAAACATCCATAAACACTTCTTGTGTCCTGTGTTCTTTACTTTCTGAATCTTCCAACCATTTATTTGTTGCTTCAAGTCGAAACAAACACTTCCGCACTTGAACTCGGTTCAAGAGTTTATGCCGACTTTTTTTTGGGGGGGAACGACTTAGCGTCATTTCATTAAAAATTCACAAAAACGGCAAAAAATCCAAGAGTTTAAGAGATCATTCTAGATATACCTAGAATGATTTTGAAGTCATATCATTCTGAATAAAAGTAAAAACGTAACTGAACTATCTAATTACAATGTTTTCGTTTCTAATGATTTTAGTAAACGGTAAATCCAATTCATGTTGATATTCCAATAAGTTTATGACGACTTGCGTAGAGTAGAAATAAGATAATCAACCTCTAACAGGGTTATTATCGAACGGTGCGTGTGTAAGCGTTCATCAATAGTCGGACCCTAGTCTCCATTGGCGATCCCGATCCTAACATATTGTTAATTGTTTTTGGGTTACACAATAAGATTAATATTTTGTGTAAAAAATATATATTTATAATAGTATTATAAATTAAAATAACAATTATTTATGAATTATTTAAAACATGTCAACATATAGTTAAATATATTGTTTATTATTTGAAATATTTATTATATCTTGTCTATTTATTATATATATATATATATATATATATATATATATATTTAAATAATTAAAATATTAATATTCTTTAAAATATAATTTTACTTATAATTTTATTTTAAAATCTTGTTAGGTTGGCTTATGAAAAAATATAAAAATTAATGTTTAAATAAAAAAAATTAATTTTTAGTTTTTTAAAATATTTATTACAAAACTAATATTTATTAAAATTAGTATTGATCTTTTTTTCAAAAAATAAAATAAAATCAGATTTATTAATTATAATGGTACGATAACTATAACAAATATTGTTCTCTTATCCTCCTTTATTATTAATATTTGGGTACATTAAAATATTGATATATTTATTAGATATTTTATTATAAAATTTTAATAATAATTAAATATAAAATAGTCAAATTTCTATTTTAAAAAACTAATATTTATTCCTATTTAAAATTAATTATCATTTTTTTTACTCAAATTAAGTTTCAACCCACTATTTTTTTTTTTTTTTAATACTTCAAACTTGACCTCATTAATAATTTTGTTACTCTACTCTAGAATATTTTGTACCAATCTCTTATCTTATCTTATTACTAATTTTTTGGGTTATTTAAAATGTCATTTTAACAATTAAATTTTTATTATAAATATTATTTCATGTTATGAAAAAATAATATTAATAATAATTAAATAAAAAAGTTAAATTTTTTATTTTAGAAAGAATTAAAAAAAAATATTCATTCGACTTCAGAAAATGATATTGATTATTTTTTGACCGCTAAATAAATTCAAGATTTAATATAATCTTGTGACATGACTTCAAGCATTTTTAAATTAACTTCATATTACTCATTATTTCATTACGAACATTTTGTAATGAAATTTTACCCTCGTTCCTTACTAATATTCGAGTTTTTTCAAAGATTAGTTAATTAATAATTTATTATTATAAAATATATTATCATTTTATAAAAAATAGTAATAATATGGTTAAACAAAAATATAGTTAAAATTTTAATTTAAAAAAAAAACGAATTTTCCATCAAAATAAACTTCGACATATTTGTGACCTCACTTTAAAGTTTAAATAATCTCTAAATATCTCTCATTAGACTTCATTTCGAGCATTTTGTACCGATCTTATCCTTTCTTTTGGTATTCCTCAACCGACCTATCATAATATTAATCTCGTGACTAACACTCACTCTCTCAATTCGAACCATAATTACAAATTTCTCAAATTCCGACTCAAACATACTATTATATCTTATCTTTCAAAGATAGTATTGATAATAGTTAAAATTTTAATTTAAAAATAACTAATATTCTATCAAAATAAATCTCTAACTTACTAATATTGAGATATCACTATAAACATTCTCTAATTGATCTCTCATTAGGCTTCACTTCGAATATTTTGTACTGGTCTTACCTTTACTTTTGGCATTCCAAACAACCTCTCATACTAATAATCTCGTGACTAACACTAAATAAAATATAATTAAAATTTTAATTAAAAAACAACTAATATTCCACCGAAATAAACTTCGACTTACTAATATTGTGACCTCACTTTAAACATTTAAACATTCTCTAATTGATCTCTCATTATAGACTTCGTTTTGAGTTATTTGTACAGATTTTTCCCTTACATTTGACTTTCCCCATCAACCACAAATTCACACACGCATTTACGTAGAGACTCATATAAGTTATCTTACACTTTTAACCTTCCCATCAACCACAAATTCACACACGCATTTACGTAAAGATTCACATATTACATCTTACCCTTACTTTTGGCATTCCCATCGACTACAAATTCATACATACATTTACATAGAGACTCACATATGCCATCACATCAAGTATGCATTATTTTAATATTTATAAATTCATATCAACTCAAACTTTAGTCTCAAATATGAAATGTGAACACTTTAACAATTATATCATTTGTGATTGTTAAATTTAATTTTAAATTTTATGTATGTATAAATATTTAATCATTGTTAATTAATAATAAATAAAATAAATAAAAATAAAAGAAAATTAGTTAATTATATAAATAATAAATATGCATAGAAGGTATAAAAGTAATTGTTTAATAAATTATTTAGAAATTTGAAGTAAAGACCAACGTAAAAATATTTTTAAAATATAATATTTAAGTATATTAAATTAATAAAAAAAAGGTTAAAATAGTGGAATAATAGATAAAAGATATAATGAATAATAGAAAATTAATTATATAAATAATAAATATGTAGAGAAGGTATAAAATTATATTTTTAATAAAGTTTTTAAAATTTTTAATTAAAAACTAAGTTAAAATTAATTTTAAAATCTAATATATATAATATTATTAAATTAAAAAGAGTTAAAATAATGGTCCATATAATAAATATGGATATTTATTTTTTTATATATATATTATATATATATATTTAATTATTGTTAATGAATAATAGATAAAATATATAATAAATAAAATAAAATAAATTAATTGAATAAATAATAAATATGAAGAGAAAGTATAAAAATAATATTTTAATAAATAATAATTTAAATAATGGTGCATTTAATAAATATAGATAAAAATAGAATATATATATATATTATGTGTTGCAAATCCCTTTTCAAGGTTTTTCAATCTAGACAACATGTCCATTAGATTTAGTTGCATTGCACCCAACGCATCCATCATGGAATTGTGAAAGCTTGTATTTCCAACAAAGGCTTCCTCAGACGATCGGGGGCAGAGGATACAATGTGCAAGTGTGCGGGACAAGCTCGAATATGAGAGATATGCGTGTTTACCTGTAAGGACCATTCTGGTTCGTTGTCCGGGGCGTGTTCAAGAGAAGAATCCTTCATAATCCCAAAGTCATTTCTATTGTCCTGGATCTCATCGTTCAATAGATTGACAAACTCTGAAAAGTCTCCAGTTTCAAGAGGATCTTCACAAAAGTATTTATGAAGAGAACCAATTCTCCTCACAAAAGATGGTTGATGAGAGGTCGGAGGAGAGGGAAATCTTTCTTCCAAAGATGAAGAGGACTTAGCTTTTTCTGACTTTAAATCTCTTTGAGAACGTTCCCTCTCAGCAGATGGAGTCTTCTCTTGATTGGACGACTTCAAAGGTTCCCCCTCAGCTTGTGAACCCAGTGCCTATTCAGAAATCTTTGAGGGTTCCCCCTCAACGGATGGAGTCTTCTCTTGATCGGGCATCACATTTTGACCTATAGGTACCTGCTCAGTTTCAAGATTTGTTGCTTCCTCTTCTTCCAAGATTGGAGTATCTTGTCGAGCTTTGGACTGTGGAAGAATTTGCTCATCTTCAGTTAAGGGGCGATGTTCTCCTTATGGGGAGGGAAGGTCATCAGTACGAGTGACCGATTCCTACTCTTCTTCGCAAAGAAGCTCTTCCCCAGAAGATTCAGAACGGAAAATTTCAGTTTTGGAGGATCCTGTACCGTGAACATATTGAATGATGGTAGAGCAGTAGCCATCCAAAAGCAGGTCAAGTCGTTTAAATGCCTTTTCTTCTATATTGGCATCCATATCAAGGGGGTTGAAGTTGTCTTTTCTTGCCTCAATCAACGAAAAAAGGCACGACCCATTGCATTTTCCACAACGAGTTCTTTTCATTTAGCTTCTCATTCTTAGATTAGAGCTCGACCACTTTGTTTTCAAAAACTTTTGGTTCACAAGTTTGAGGTGAAAAGGGGTTATAAGTTTCATATTTTAATCTTATTTCATTACAAGAGTCTGACAACTTCTTATACTCAATAATCATGTCATTGAGTGTAGTAGTTAAGTCATCTCTTGTGAATTCCTCAAAAGAGAAGTCAAATACCTCATAGTCAACTTCTTCTTTTGCCATGAAACAAGTGACCTCTTCATCATCACTATCGTTGGATGATGAATCATCTGAGTCACTTTGGGCTCATTTATCTTTGTTATCAGCCGACATGAGAGCCTTCAGTTCTCTGTTGTCCTTCTTCTTCTTGTCTCTTTTTGGCTTTCTGTATTCTGATTTGCAGTGACCTAGTTTATCATAGTTAAAACACTTCACGTTGGCCTTAGAGTTATCTTTATCATCATTGTTATTATTTGAAGAGCTTGAGTTAGAGGTGCTCTTCTTCATGAATTTTTCGAATTTCTTCACGAACGGAGCCATATCATCGGTGTTGATTTTCTTTACAACAAACTCCACATCATTTGCAGTTGGTGGCTCCTCAGAAGTCACCAAGGCCTTGGTTGTGATGGCAGATGTGGGGGTGCTCCTCTTCAATCCTAGAGTTCAACTCAAACTCATAGGTCTTCAAATCGTCTAGCAAGTCGAACAGCTCCACCTTGTTGAGGTCTTTAGACTCCCTCATCGCCATCGTCTTGATATCCCACTCCCTTGGCAAAGCACGCATGACTTTGATTTCCACCTCTCTGTCGTTGTAAGTGTTGCCCAAGGTGGAAAGAATGGTGATGATCTTGTTGAATCTCCCATCAAATTCAGACATCATCTCTCCAGGATACATCTTAAAGTTATCAAACTGCTGTGTGGCAACCATAAGCTTGTTCTCTTTAGTTTGTGCGTTGCCTTCATAGAGTTGAGTTAGCCTTTCCCAATTTCCTTTGGCAGATTCACATGATATAATATAGTTGAATATGTTGTCATCAAGAGTTTTGTACAGAATATTCATGGCCAAGTTGTCGAGGTTGTTCTTCCTCTTGTCTTCATTTGTCCACTCATATTTGTCTTTCCAATTCTTGATAGGACCTTCTGTGATGACACTCCACATGTCATCATCTAATGCAGCAAGATGAGCACGAACTCTCTTCTTCCACACGTTGTAGTTTTCTTTCGAGAACATGGGAACCTTGGAGCTGGTATCCTTAGACATTATTCAAATTCTTTTAATGCTTGAGAATAGAAAACAAGGCTCTGATACCACTTGATAGGATCGGTAACAATAGAGACTAGGGTCTAACTATAGTGAAAAACTTATGATAAATTCTTTGATAATAAACATGTGAGGGATTAGAATTTGTTTCTATTCTTTACAAATCCTCCAAACTTTTAAAACAGATTCAAGTGCAAAAGTGTTCGTCGGATTTGAAGCTTTAGACAACTGAATGTAAATAGAATAAAGTAGGAACACTAGGAGTTTTATGGATGTTCGGAGATAAAACTCCTACGTCACACCTTCTTCCACAATCGGAAGGATATCCACTAAATACTTTGAATCAAATACAACTAACTAATCTAGTTAACCCTCTATTGAACAAAACAATATCTGTTCAACTTATAGCACTGAGGTTTCTCACAGAAAAGATAGTATGTAATTACAATGTATTCAAAGCTAGACAATGTGCGTTAAGTGAGTATATTTGAGACTTGTGTAAAAACCTGGCAATACAACCGTTGTCCTTTGATTCCATATATAGTTGAGATACACCAACGGTCGAATATTCTTTAAGGAAACGTGGCATGTGTCCGTTGGACGGCCGCCTATATTACGAGAGTAGAGAAGGCTCTGAATAATTGGATTGTGGCCGTAATTAACGAGAAGTGCGCCGAATATCCTCGGATATTGTCTTGTACTAAAAATACGGTTGAGGGATATTCGCGTACGTGACATTCATTCATTGATGGAATTAGCTAGTTTGTTAGACCGTTGAAAGAAGTGGAGCGGAAGGAAGTGGAGCAGACAACTTATTGATCGTGGGTAGACACGTGCTTTCTTTAGACAACTGCTAAAGCAAGACATATCAGACGTTCTTCTTTAGACCACGTTTAAAGGGGTTAGACGTCGTCTAACTACGCTTCCCTTTAGACCGCGTCTAAAGGAGTTAGACATCGTCTACCTACGCATACTTTCAGACCGCGTCTGAAGGAGTTAGATGTCGTCTAACTACGCATCCCTTTAGACCGCATATAAAGGAGTTAGACGTCGTCTAACTACGCATCCCTTTAGACCGCGTCTGAAGGGAGTTAGACCTCGTCCAACTACGCATCCCTTTAGACTCCGTCTAAAGGAGTTAGACCTCATCTAACTACGCATCTCTTTAGACTCCGTCTAAAGGAGTTAGACCTCGTCTAACTACGTTTTCCTTTAGACTCAGTCTAAAGGAGTTAGACCTCGTGTAACTACGTTTCCCTTTAGATTCCGTCTAAAAGAGTTAGACCTCGTCTAACTATGTTTCCCTTCAGACTCTGTCTAAAGGAGTTAGACCTCGTCTAACTACGTTTCCCTTTAGACTCCGTTTAAAGGAGTTAGACCTCATCTAACTACGTTTCCCTTTAGACTCTGTCTAAATGAATTAGACTTCGTCTAACTACGTTTTCCTTCAGACTCCGTCTAAAGGAGTTAGACCTCGTCTAACTAAGTTTCTCTTTAAACTTCTTCTAAAGGAGTTAGACCTCGTCTAACTACGTTTGATGTCTAAGATAGTCTGTTTTAGACCGCGTCTAGAGTAGCATTGTCTTTAGATTTGTTCATGCACAAAACAAATATACCACTCAGCTTGAATTTAATAACATTATCAAAATTATGTTCCAAAATATAAAAGACTTTTATATTCTTTTAAAGTTAATTAAACTGTCTTTCTTAATTAATTTTTTTTTCTTTTTTAATTTTTCCCAATAGTGACCTAATCGAGAGTGTCAAATTTGAGAAGTGATAGAAATTTTTTTTGTGATAGAAGAGATAGAGAAGTGAGTTCAAACAATCGTGTTACATTATGTCCTACTCCAATAATTTTATTTGTTTAAGCAACTTGCACAACACAACCATTACTCGAAAAAGTTATTTTAAAACCGAGATCACATAGTTGTCCAACATAAATAAGATTTAATGAAAGTTTTGGAATAAAAAATGTTTTAGGTAAGAACAATGTAGAAGTTTGAGCGGTATCAATAGTTTGAACATTCAAAGTAGTATTATCACTCATATGAACATTATACAGAATAATAGGCTTTCTAGTTGATGTGAGAAAAGAAGATTTAAAAGTCATATGATTGCAACATCCTGAATAAAAAAAACCATGAGGTAGAAGTACCTAGTGTGGTAGATAACACTAAAGAATATAGGATTGGAGAAGACGTAGAACAATGATTTGATTGAAGTTTTTGTAAAAGTGATTGAATATTTGTAAGAGAAAATTTGGGAAAAGTGTTCTCTAATGAAGTACCTATGACAGCAACAACGGTAAATAATGCAAATTCGAAAGACTTATTCATTAAAATTGAATTAATGTGAACATCAATATTCACAAATAAATACACCAACTTTAAACGGTCAGCCTAAGCTCTGATACTGTATCATTTGAGAAGATTAAGATTAAGAGAATAATATTGTGCATCTTTATTCCTATATACTTGAGTTACATTAGCAATATAAGAAAAATATAATATAATAATATATCAATATAATATATTAATATATTATGTACACTAACCAAATCAAATTCGAAAAATAATTTAAAGTCAATAATCTAAATCTCATAAAAAAAAATTCTCTCGAATCTGGAGTGAGGTGAAAAAACAACATAGTAGATTTGATTATAGTTTGGGTTTACCTTTGTCTATGTAAAATAATTTAAACTTTGAGAGTGGTTACTTAATTTTTCTCACAAAATTAAGAAAATAAATATTTTTAGTGTGTAAACAACACAATTATAAGAGATTTTATTTAAATAAAATGAGTTTGGTGATCGGTTGCATTTGATAAAGGGCCACACGTTATATTTTAAATGTTGTCCATAATGAATTGACATCTCTACTACCTAATTTTGACATATTTTAGAATTATTTACAATTTATTTACCGTTTTTTCGACATATCCGTTCTAAAGGTCTAACATAAGCCCTGGCCTAAATCTAAGGATAATAAAATTTAGATTATAAATTAGTTAAAAATGATTCCATCTAACTTATAGCCACAAACTATTTTCGTACATAAATAGATAAACCTTTAATTTATTAGAATTTATTAGGAAAGTTATATAAATAAAAATAGAAGGTTGTAAAATAACAATATAGTTCACAATAAAAGCCAAATGATAATAATTTATGAATATAAACAAATTTTAGAATTTTAGAATTTTTAATATAGAGTTATAATTAAAATAAATCAAGTATAAAAATCTAGCCAAAAAGTCTGTAAAAAATATTTTTTATTTTAATTTAAAATATATTTTTATATATATTAAAAAAAATTTAAACCATTAAAATGGAAAATTAATAAAATAAAACTAAAAGAAAGAAACAAGGCATTTGATCTTAGGGTCGGGTTCCTGGTCGCGGGTTACAGGGCAGTCATGTTGATGCGGGTAGGCAGGCTCTGGAGCGGTCTGATGTCTCTCGATTAGAAACCAGGCCTGGCCTCTTGGTCGCAACATAGGCCACGCTCGTGTGGAAAGGAAATCCTCGTTCGTAGGCTGAGATTTCTCTCTATTGTGGCTGAAGATTCCTCGGTCGTGGCTAGATTCCTCGGTTGCTGACAAAGTTATTCGGTCAGGTACTCGGTTGTTCGTTCAAGCGTGTGGCAGGAATTCTAGGTCAGTCGCTCGGTCGAAACCGACCCAAGGATTTCTTCCCTCAGTTGTAAATAGGGCTGCAAATGAGCCGAGTCGAGCTCGAACCAGCTTGAGCTCGAGCTCGACTCGATTTAGTTTTTATTAGCTCGACTCGAACTCGAGCTCGAACGAGTTTATAAATTTGAGCTCGAACTCGACTCGACTATTTATCTATAAGCTCGTCTCGACTCGAAAAGTTTGAAATAAAATTAAATTTTCAAACTCGAGCTCGAATTCGAGCTCGAGCTCAAACTAAAAAGAAAAACTATTTTTAAATGAAAATATCAATATTTCATACATATTCAACATTTAAAACATGATGTTTCAAAATAAAATATTAAACAATCATAACTATTCAAAATTTTAAAAATGATAGTCCGAAAATATCAAACCGCCATTACTAATCAAAATTCTAAAACATAAAATTCCAAAATCAAAGTACAAAACTACATAATTATTTTTGAACATTCAATATATTAATCTTTTTAAGTCATGTTCTTCAACCATAGCACACACGTACACCTACCTGCATTCAATAATATAATATTTAAGTTTAAAAATAATTAATATAAAAATACATGTTAAAACAAATAACTAAAATTTAACTTAATTTAAGAGAACTAGATACCAACAAAAAGAAATTCTATCTGTTTTCTATTAAATATTATTATATATATTTGAATTAACAAGAATCTATAACTTATTTATAGCAAGAATTCACTAAAATTTTTTTATATATTATAATATATTATTAATCTTGTAAATTCATTTTTTCTCTCAACATATTATATATAATATATATATATACTAAAAAATTTTATCTTTTATTATATATAATATATTATTTTTTTTATATATTTCAATATTATATATAATATATTTTTATTATAGATAATATATTAACATTTTTTATCTCTTTTAATATTATATATAATATACTAATTATTATATCCCTAATATTGTCTAAGCCTTTTTTCTATTATCAATCCAACTCTAATATAAATTAAAAATCATTACATATAATAGTGTTTTTTATATATTTATCTTGACGCCTTAAAGCCTTAAACGAGCTATCTATATATGTAAATGAGCTATCTAATAGTTTTTTTTTCTATATTTGTAAATGAGCTATTTATATAAGTATAAGTTTCTCATAATACAAAAAAAATTAAAATTATCTAAAAGAAGTAGTAATAGTTATAGTAGAAGTGAAAATAGTAGATTTTAATTTACCTGTAAGCCTTTGTGAATACATGAAATAAATAGTCACTAGTAGAAAATAGGTTATTATGTAGGGTAGAATCTCTCGAAGAAAGGCTAAAAGCCTTCGGTGAAGTAGTTCATTGAGAGCGATAAATGTCATCGGCGCCTCTCAGTGAAACATATGTCGGAGAAAGAAAAAACCGCATTTGCGAGTATAGAGGAAGTCTTCAGAGATAAAAGCGCTTTTACTAGTGTATATGAGAGATAACATAAAAAATAATCAATATATTATAAATGAGTGAAAGAAATGGTGTTATGAATGAAGGAAAGAAATGGTGAAGACGGAAGAAGAAGATGAAAAGAAGAAATGGTGAAAAAGAAGAACATGAAAAGAAGAAATGGTGAAGAATGAAGAAGAAGAAATGAACGGAAGAAAGAAGAAAAGGAGATGAAGAGTCACATATGATTGATGCAATAGAAATTAGGGTTTGATTTAGGATAATAGAATATAAAATATAGATTGTGGGCTTTCTATATGGGTTTTAAAAAGAGATAAAAAAAATATTGTTTTAATTTTAAGTTTTAATATTAAATAAATAAATAAAATATTATATATTATAAGGCTCGAAAAAGTTCAACAAGCCTTCGGGCAAGCATTATATAAGCTCGAGTTCGACTCGAATATTAAACGAGCTGACTCGAGCTCGACTCGAACTCGATTAAAGTCAAGCTCAAGTCGAGCTTTGACCGAGCGGCTTGACTCATTTACAGCCCTAGTTGTAAACCAGTTCGTGGCTGGTTTTCTTGGTCGACTTCCAGAGCACGACATTCCATCTAAATTATCAACTATGGACATGTTACAATAATTCAATATCATACAACAAACTAAAATCAGAAAATTCTTTCAAAATTAAAAATATTTCTATGACCCACCACTCTTAAGGCTAAACTAATGAATGAATTTCAAAATTCGCTTTCAAACCAATTTTTGTAAATTTCATCAACTTGTATTTTTTTAGTAAATCCTTAACAAGAGGATTACCTAAAAATCAAAATAAAGTGAATATATTTTTTAGCTTAATATCTTTCTTCTTCTAAAATAGCAATGAATTGAATGAAGACAAAGCATGATGATTCAAATTGAAAAAAGATGACTAATTGAATTGTTGACTCACTTTGAATGATATGACAAAATATACTTATTAAGTGAAACAACATAGTTTATTTATTGAAAGATTAAGACAATATTTCGTGTTAAAATATGACAAAATTAAATTTACGATACTTTACAACTAAAATATGAATAAATTAGATAAATTAGTGTAATTAAATAAATTATCAATAATGATGAAGGTAATTTCGTTCGAGTATTCACATCTCAAAATATTTACAAAAATATATTTAAATAAATTAGGTTAATTGTAATTAATTATCATAAAAACATAAATTCATATAATATTTTAAATAATAAACCTCTTCATCATTGCCATTTGTTAATAAGGTCAAGGAAACCAAGTACTGAAAAATTATTATAATAAACTTCTTCATCATTGCCATTTGTTAATAAGGTCAAGGAAACCAAGTACTGAAAATTGGCCCAAGTCAACTCTAATTCATTATTACTATAAATCTTGAAAAGATGATTAAAGTTTGGATAAAATAATGATAAACTAAATGATAATTTATTGTAGTTAGTATCTGTTTTTTTCATGTATTATCTTCTAACCAGTACATTGCGTGACCTTTACCTTTATCTCATAAATAAATCAATAAGTTAGAAAAAAATGTTCTTTTAAATAAGTCATTTTTGTAAAGGTATCTAAAGCGACAAATGAAAAAAGAAAAGAAAAAGTAACCAAATAGAGATTAAAGGCGCGGAGCGAAAACAATCTTAACATTAAATTTTCATTTTAATTTTTATATTATGGTCCTTAATCCTTATTGAGGTTGATAAAAGTTAAATGAAATTTTATCAACAAATTTCAATATATATCCTGCCCTATTAATTTCAAAAAGTTAATGAGGTAAGGTAGGAAGTGTTTTTCTTTCTAAAAACAATTGGTGAAGGATAAGTTTAATAGCATATTAACATAATCAAGATTTGAATTTGAAAAATAATTTCATATTAATATATAGGTAGAAAATTTCATTTGTATAGATTATGGGATAAGTTTTAAAAAATGCATGTAAGTTAAAAAATATTAAAATTAAGAAGAAAATATAAAAGACTAGCTAATTTTAGTTTAACCATAAGTAATGTATATTAATAACTTATAAGTTACAAAAACTAATATTTAATCATTTTATTTGGTGTTCATAGGATTCGAATTGTTTGCATTTTAAATAACTTAATTAAAATATATGAAGTTAAATTATAGAAATAGTTAAATATTATAAAAATAAATATATAACCAACAAATACTTTAAAAAGAACCAGAGTAAATATATTTTGACTTTGTCTAGGTATTTTATTATCCAATAAAATGAAAAAATTAATTAACAAAATAAAAATACAAACAACTAATCAATTAATTAGTTTTATTGAAGTTATGAATATATATTTTTTTGGGAAAATAGCTTAGTGCAATTTTATTAAAAAAAACCTAAAAGAGAGAAAAAAATATATAAAGTTTAAGATCAGATCTAGACAATTTCTAGATTTGACAATGAAACAATAATTGAATTACAGACAACAAACAATCAATTAGCGCCTACAACGTTTTTACTTTTATTCTACTTGTGACATTTTCAAACAAAATATCTCATATTTGCCAGAGAGCTTTCTATTCTCTTCATTCCTTTCGATTCCTCTCCATGATTGAATGAGTGCATTTCCATCTGAAGTTATATCTCTCCAAATATCTTCAGCGGTTCTACTTCTTCCACTGTGAGTTTTTAAATTTCTTTCTTTTCAGATATTGTAGATTACTGCTCCAAAGTAGCATTTCAACATACTTACATAGAAGGATCTTCCTTTTGCTTTATTCTTCATCCACACTTGGATTTCTTCCCATATTTCTGGAAAGTTGATGATGTTCATGTTTGCAGCATACATCCTCTAGATTTATATTACAAAAGAGCATTCCCTAAATAAATTGTTTATGTTTTCCTCAACTCCCGAACATAGGACACAATTGATATCAGGAATATTTATGTATTTTTGAATTCTGTCTTTTGTTGTCAACATTTTCCTGTATACCAGCCAGAGAATAAATTGGTGACGAGAAATAATCTTTGATGACCATACCACATTATATCAATCTACCTCTTGTCCTTGAAGTTATGAATATTAAGTGTGTTGGGAAACTATATATTTAATATGTTTTTCATTTATTTTCCAAAAAAAAAAGTTTTAACTATGTCAAACATCGAATATTATTGTATGTCTAAATTTTATATTTAAATTTACTTATGACACTTAACTTTTACTCTTTTTAATTTATAATTTTAAATTTTTGTATTTTAAATTTTATCATTGAAATTATCTTTTTCTTAATAGTCTCATTACTAGATTAAATTTAAGAATTAATTTGGGATCCGTATATCAAATACCAAAACTAATAATTAAAAAAATAAATTAACATATTTAAATAAAATTTAGCTTCAAATAAATATATAGATTATCCAAATATTACTTTTAAAATTAATCATTTGTATTTTATTTTATAGGTGTTCCAAAAAAAAGTCATAATCAAACAAGGCCTAAATTAATTTGATTATCTTCAACATCATCAGCCTAACAACAGAGTATTTCTTCAATACTTTTTTGTTTTTTTCAACAAAAAAAACTTTATATCCGAAGCTCACAAATTCTAAACAGTAAAAAGGGATATGGTAGATCATTTCCCATATTGATATTTTTCTCCGATTCACACGAATAAAAATATATTGTTACAACGTTCTGCGTTTATCAAATTTGGTGTTGAATTTAAAATATAAAGTGTCATTAGCCTAGTTGGTTAAAAAGTTATATTTGTTTTGTTAGCTTACGAGTTCGAAACATATCTATAATATTTTTAAATTTTTTTTAACCGTTTTAAGTTTATGTGCGGGTCAACTCATAATCCGACCCAATTATCCATTACTTTCACATATATATCCAAATTAACCACAACTCTCGACCCGGTAATCCGGATACTTTCAAAATTAAGCATCATTATATATATATATATATGTTAGTTAAAAATGTATCGCGTTCATAAAATTTGGTGTTTAATTTAAAATATAAAAGGGTTATTAGCCTAGTTGGTTAAAGAGTTATATTTGTTTTGTTATGTTGCGAGTTCGAAACATATCTATAACATTTTTAATTTTATTTTGAACCGTTTTAAGTTTATGGGCGGGTCAACCCAGAATCCGACCCAAATATCCATTTACTCTCACATATATATCCAAATTAACCACAGCTCTCGACCCGGCAATCTGAACACTTTCAAAATTTAACATCATTATATATATATATAGATTAGTTAGTTAAAAATGTCCCGCGTTCATCAAATTTGGTATTGAATATAAAATATAAAGTGTTATTAGCCTAGTTAGTTAAAGAGTTGTATTTGTTTTGTTAGGTTGCGAGTTCGAAACATACCTATAGCATTTTTTTAATTATTTTACGTTTATGGGCGGGTCAACCCAGAATCCGACCCAAGTATATCCATTTACTCTCACATATATATCCAAATTAACCACAGCTCTAGACCCGGCAATCCAGACACTTTAAAAATTAAGCATCATTATATATATAGATTAGTTAGTTAAAAACGTCATTCGTTAATCAAATTTGGTATTGAACTTAAAATATAAACTGTTATTAGCATAGTTGGTTAAAGAGTTGTATTTGTTTTGTTAGGTTGCGAGTTCGAAACATATCTATAACATTTTTATTTTTATTTTTACCCGTATGAAGTTTATGGGCGGGTCAACCTAGAATCCGACCCAAGTATCCATTTACTCTCACATATATATCCAAATTAACAACAGCTCTCGACCCGACAATCCGGACACTTTTAAAATTAAGCATCATTATATATATATATATATATTAGTTAGTTAAAAATGTCCCGCGTTCATCAAATTTGGTGTTGAATTTAAAATATAAAGTGTTATTAGCCTAGTTGATTAAAGAGTTGTACTTGTTTTGTTAAGTTGCGATTTCGAAACATATCTATAACATTTTTTAATTTTATTTTTAACCGTTTAAGTTTATGGGCGGGTCAACCCATAATCCGACCCAAGTATCCATTACTCTAACATATATATTCAAATTAACTACAAATCTCGACCCGATAATCCGGACACTTTCAAAATTAAGCATCATTATATATATATATATATATATATTAGTTAGTTAAAAATATCCCGCGTTTATCAAATTTGGTGTTAAATATAAAATATAAAGTGTTATTAACCTAGTTGGTTAAAGAGTTGTACTTGTTTTGTTATGATACGAGTTCGAAACATACTTATAGCATTTTTTATTTTTAACTGTTTTACGTTTATGGGCGGGTCAACCCAAAATCCGACCCAAGTATCCATTTACTCTCACATATATATCCAAATTAATCACAGCTCTCGACCCGGCAATCCGGACACTTTAAAAATTAAGCATCATTATATATATATATATATATATATTTGTTAGTTAAAAATGTCATGTGTTTATCAAATTTGGTGTTGAACTTAAAATATAAAGTGTTATTAGTTTAGTTGGTTAAAAAGTTGTATTTTTTTGTTAAGTTGCGAGTTCGAAACCTATTTATAGCATTTTTACTTTTATTTTTAACCGTTTAAAGTTTATGGATGGGTCAACCCATAATCCGACCCAAGTATCCATTTACTCCCACATATATATCCAAATTAACCACAACTCTCGACCCGACGATCCAGACACTTTCAAAATGAAGAATCATTATATATATATATATATATATATATATATATATATATATATATATATATATATATGCTAGTTAAAATATCAATTAACGACCTTTATTAATTAACTCATTTTAGACATTAAGATTAATTATAACAATTAATAAATTCATTTATAATTTAATTTAATTATATATATATATATATATATATTGATGCTTAAATTCAAAGTATCCAGATTGTCGGGTCAAAAACAGTGGTTAATTTGAATATATATGAGAGTAAGTTGATACTTTGGTCGGATTATGGGTTGACCCGCCCATAAACTTAAAACGGTTAAAAATAAAATAAAAAATACAATACGTATGATTCGAACTTACAACCTAACAAAAACAAGTACAACTCTTTAACTCTTTAAAATTTATTAATTATTGAATTATTTTGGTTATTATTATATATATATGGATGAATTCTTACATTATTAATGTTAATTTTTTAATATTTTTTAAAAATAAATTTTAATTATTAATTTTATTTATTATATACAAATGGTCGGTTGAAAAATCGTCGGTTTTTAATATATAAAACGCCAACCAACCGATCGAATTAGGTTAGGTCAATTTATAATTATTTATGTCAGTTTTCAACAGTTTAATTCTTTTTTTCAAATTTTCGGTTTTGCCTACCCTCTTAGTAATTACTGTAATAATAAACTTTAACCCAACTCCTTTAAGTTAATTCATTATTAAATCATAAGTTCAAATTTATTATGTGGATGTGTAGGATGTAAAAATAAAAAGTGGTATATATTTTTATTTTTATAAATAAAAATTCAAAAAATTATCATTTGATTTATAAAAATTCAAAAAAATAACATTTGTTTTGAAATTTAGTAAGTTGTTTATTAAAATTTGTATGATAATATATTTGTTAACTTTTTAATACAAATATTGCATTCATGTATTATTTACTAAAGTCTATTCATTAAAGAATATTATCTCAATATTGACAAGATTTGATTGATTTTATATTTACTAGTTCAAGATAAATAATATATATATATAATAATACTTAATTTTAATTTTAATTTTATATGATTTAATCGTTATAATGCATAACTTGTTTTATTAGACTAAATAAGCCGGATTATTGATTCACGAGTTGACTGTTCACAACCCTCAACTTTCAAAGTCAGTAAATACTTTAATAAACTAATCTAATAGGATTCATAATTTAAATTTAATATAAAATTTGATAAATATATATATATATATATATATATATGATATTTTGTTTATATAATTTAATATTTTTATATTAATTTATGATAAAAGAAATTTAAGAACTATTATTATTTATGAATTAAAACACACTATTTTATATTCATAACAATATACTTTTTAATTTATTTACTATAATTTTATAAAAATATTTTAAGACAAAAGTTATGTTTTATTACTTAGATAACACATTATTTTATATGAGCACCCTGATATTATACTTTAAATATTTGTATATTTTTTCTAATAAAACAATACAAGACATAAATTATATTTTATGAATTAATTAACACATTTTTTTCCTTTATAACTTTATGATTTTAAATTTTTATATTAATATTTTATAAAATATTTTAAAATCTAAAGTGTTTTTTATGAATTAGACAACACATTCTTTTACATTCATAACACATTATTGTTTATAGAACATAAATCCAATTTTGATTTTATTCTTAAAGAAGCAATTTTTACACGTGATAATTAAAAAATCTAATTCTAATATTGTAATGTAGAAGTTTGATTATGATTGAAATTACTTTGATTGAAGGTATTTAAAAATATTTAGTATTATATTTTTTGTTCTGTTAGAGCTTGTTTGATGTTTGACTTATTTTGGATTTTTATTGGGGGTTTTTTACAGACTAAATCTTCTGTTATCGAATTTGGTGTTTCCTTATTTTAGAGAAATCAAATTTCACCATTAATATTATTTTAATAAGTCATATATATATATATATATATATAACTCGGATAAAACACTTCTTTCTTCTAGATATAAGAGTGAAAATTAATTCAAGCGCAAAAGAGTAAAGATTGATTAAGTGCAAAAGAGTATAGATTGATTCACTTCACTTTTTTATTGTAAAACAGAATTATTGGTGATTAGATTGCAGAATTATATATATATTTATAATTTTTATGTAAAACCATCAATACATTCATTTAATGCATTTATACCTTTATGTAAAATTATTTTAACTTTCATGGTAAGTCATACGGTTATATAAATATTAATATAAATAATATTCTCACACTATAATTAAAATAAATATATTAATAATATAATTTTAACTTATACATTTATGTAAAAATATTAATATTAGTAATATTATTAAAATATAATTAAAAAAAATATATTAACAATATATTAACATAGTTTTATTAATACATGTGTTTTAGTTATATTGTAATAATATTACTATTAATTATATTAATATTTGTATATAACTATATAAATTAAAATTATATTATTAATATATATGTGTTTTAATTATATTTTATAATATTACTTATATTAATATTTATATATCACTCTAGGTTTATATGAAGATTAAATTGCTTTTACATAAATGGTATAAATGCATCTACATTAATGTGTTAATAGTTTTATATGAAAATTACAAGAATAATTATAATTTTGTAATTTATTCACCATTACTTCAGTCTGTAAATCAATGTTAAAATGTAAAAGGATATGCGCTTCATTTCATTTCTTTTACATTGTAAAATGAGTTGAACCCACAAGACATTGGTATTATATTCGGATTCTAGATATATATATTTTTTAATCCTAATCTGATTTATTATTATAATATTTATGATGAAATTTGATTAGTCTAGAAAAAGGTAACACCAAATTCGATAGTAGAAGATATAATTATGATTTTTTAATTAAAAAATTTGACATAAAAATATTCAGCTTGAAAAAGTGTTAATTATGATACTCACAAAAAGAAAAGTCGAATATAAGCATAGGAGGATTACCATCAACATTGATATGAGTGCTAACAACTTCTCTGAAAGATTTAATTGTTCTTCATTTTTTTTAAAAGTTAAATTTGGATATATGCTATAGATATGGTTCGAACTTACAACATAACAAAATAAGTACAATCCTTTAACCAACTAAGCTATAACACTTTATATTTTAAATTCAACATCAAATTTAATTACGCTGGATATTTTAACAATATAACTTCAACTTTTAACTAACTAATCTATATATATAAAATGATGATTAATTTTTAAAATGTCCTAATTGCCGATCGATATCCGTAGTTAATTTGGATATATATGTGAGAGTAAATGAATACTTGTGTCGGAATGTGGGTTGACCCGCCCATAAACTTAAAACGGTTAAAATAAAATTAAAAATGCTATAAGTATGGTTTGAACTTGCAACCTAACAAAATAGGTATAACCCTTTAACCAACTAGGCTAATAACATTTTATATTTTAAATTCAACACCTAATTTGATGAACGCGTGACATTTTAACAATATAAGTTCAACTTTTTAACTAACTAATCTATCTATATATAAAAAATGATGCTTAATTTTTAAAATGTTCGGATTATCGGGTCAATATCTGTAGTTAATTTGTATATATGTGAGAGTAAATGGATACTTGTATCGAATTGTGGGTTGACCCGCCCATAAACTTATAACGATTAAAAATAAAATTAAAAATGCTATAAGTATGGTTTGAACTTGCAACCTAACAAAATAAGTACAACTCTTTAACAACCTAGGCTAATAACATTTTATATTTTAAATTCAGCACATAATTTGATGAACGCGTGATATTTTAACAATATAAGTTCAACTTTTTAACTAACTAATATATATATATATATATTGATGCTTAATTTTTAAAGTGTCCAGATTGTTGGGTCAAGAGATGTGGTTAATTTGAATATATGCTATAGGTATGGTTCGAACTTGCAACCTAATAAAATAAGTAGAATCCTATAACGTACTAAGTTAATAACACTTTATATTTTAAATTCCACACCAAATTTGATTAACGTGAGACATTTTAACAATATAAGTTCAAATTTTTATCTAACTAATCTATATATATATATATATATATATATATATATATATATATATATATATATATATATATATATATATATATATATATATAATAATGCTTAATTTTTAAAATGTTCAGATTGCCGGGTCGATATCCGTGGTTAATTTGGATATATATATGTGAGAGTAAATGGATATTTGTATTGGATTGTGGGTTGACCCGTCATAAACTTATAACGGTTAAATATTAAATAAAAAATGCTATAAGTATGGTTCGAACTTGTAACCTAACAAAACAAGTACAACACTTTAACCAACTAGGCTAATAACATTTTATATTTTAAATTCAGCACTTAATTTTATGAACGCTTGACATTTTAACAATATAAGTTCAACTATTTAACTATATAATATATATATATATATATATATATATAATGATGCTTAATTTTTAAAGTGTCCGATTTGCCGAGTTAAGAGATGTTGTTAATTTTGATATATGCTAAAGGTATGGTTCGATGGTTCGAACTTGCAACCTAACAAAATAAGTACAATCTTTTAACAAACTAAGCTAATAACACTTTATATTTTAAATTCAACACCAAATTTGATGAACCCAAGACATTTTAACAATTTAAGTTCAACTTTTTTAACTAACTAATATATATATATATATATAATGATGCTTAATTTTTAAAATGTCTGGATTGTCGGGTCGAGATCCGTGGTTAATTTGAATATTTATGTGAGTGTAAATGGATACTTGGGTCGGATTGTGGGTTGACCCGCCCATAAACTTAAAATGGTTAAAAATAAAATTAAAAATGATATCATATTTTTAACGTAAATTTTTTTCACGATTTTTTATATTATTACTCGTGCAAATGCACATGATACATGTTAGTTTATTTTAGTAGACTTAATTTCCTAAACTTTTTTTCTCTTGGGAATAAATTGGAATTTAGCTTAATTATTTTCTTCTTCTAAAATAGCTAGATAGTATATTGGATTATAGTTTAGGTTTGACTTTGTCGATATAAACTAATTTAGACTTCGAGAGTCACAATTTAAATTTTCTCATGAAATTTGGAAATTAAATATTTTTAGTGTGTAACAAACACTATTATAATTGATTCTTTAAATAAAATTTGTTCGATGTTTGGTTGCATTTAAGAAAAGGCCACAAGGTTAGGTTTTACAAGTACAGTCCATAATCATTACTACATAGTTTTGGCATATTTTAGAAATCTATTTTCCATAACATTCTCCTCATGTAGAATATCTTAAAGGGCTATGGTCGGAACAATATTACCCCGAGAGTCACTTTCAAGATTGATATCCAAAAGGCTTTTGATTGGGTCAATTGAGAGACTATCCGAGATTTCATGGTAGTTTATGGTTTTCCACTACAGTGTCAACGTGATTCACAATGGCTACTTCAAAGGTGAAAGTGGTGTGAGGCAAGGAAACTCCCTTTCTTCATATATTTTCGTAGTAATCATGGAGCTCTTTGAGAGCGTCTTTACAAAAGAACCGACCATACATCCACCATTCGTTCTGCGAGGAGGAAGAGATTACACACCTTTACTTTACCGATGACATGTTCATTCTTGCACATGCTGATGTTGATTCCATTAAACCGTTAAAGATACACTTACTCTTTTATAGTATTACAGATCTTTCAATAAATGAGGAGAAAAGTCTAGCTTTCTATGGTGTAGTCGACAAGGAAACGAAGGCAAAGATACGAGGTTATGGGCATCAAGGAGGGCTGCTTTCCGGTACAATATTTGAGAATCCCTATTGGTAAAGAATACTATCATTGAATGTGTAACGAAAAAGCTATCATATGTGGGTTGAATCGAGCTAGTTAAGAGCGTCGTTATGAGGGTAATCGGGTATTGCTGTCAGCAGTTGGTGCTTCCTAAGAAGGTAATGAGGGATCTAGATTCTTTGATCCGTGATTTCATTTGGGGCAGCCAAGGTAGATGTGGCAAAAAAGTTAAGTGGATTGATCTTTGTAAACCGAAAAGCGAGGACAGTATCGGGTTAAAAAGTAGCGTTAAGTGGAATAAAGCGTTCACTTTCAAGCATTTGTGGGCGATTCAACAAAAATAAAACTCTCTTTGTGTGAAATTGGTCCACTCACAATTTATGAAACGGGAAGCGAGTGTATGGACAATTAAAATTAAAGACGAAATGACATGGTCACTCAAAAAGATATTGAAATTCAAAGATAAATCCGCACCACTTTTCAACATACGTTTGGGAGATTGCCGAGGTACATTGTTTTGGCACGACCCTTGGTTTGAAAAACAACCCATAGTTCTTAAAGAAGAGTTTTAAAATGTGCGTATAAGAAGGGATTGCTTGGCTTCCACAATAAGAGAGAATGGACAATGGGATTCACTCCTACGATGCATACCAGAAGGGCAGCAGGTTCTCGAGCGGCTTAATGGCATTCGATTTATGATAGTTTTTCTAGATTCATAGAAACGAACTCATGTCTTTTTTATTTTATTTTGGGATTTTAATAAGGCGACGAATAAATCGTTTTCCTAATATATATATATATATATATATATATATATATATATATATATATATATATATATATATATATATATATATATATATATAAATAAAAAGAAAGAAGATTTCATGTTAGAAATGATTACATTTAAAAAATAGAATTTAAAAATGGTATATATATATATATATATATATATATATATATATATATATATATATATATATATATATATATATATATATATATATATATATATATATATATAATTCTTAAACTTTCAATTTAATAAACTAAAATAATAGGTCTTTATAATTTAAATTCAATATAAAATTTGATAAAGGTGTAATATTGTGTTTATATAATTTAATATTTTTTTTTATTAATTTATGGTAAAATATTTAAGAAATAAATTATTTTTATCAATTTGATAAGCCTTTATTTTACATTCATAACAATATACTTTTTAATTTTTTTAATTATTTTATAAAAACATTTTAAGATAAAAATTATATTTTATTAGTTAGATAACACATTATTTTATATTCATATGGACCATAACATTATACTTTAAATATTTGTATAATTTTCTTATAAAACAATTTAAGACATAAATTATGCTTTATGAATTAGTTAACCCATTATTTTACATCAGTAACATTATGGTTTTAAATTTTTATATTAATTTTTTATAAAATATTTTAAGATTTGAAGTATGTATTTTTAGTTAGATAATACGTTATGAAACCTTCATAACACATTATTATATATATACCTCCAATTTTGCTTTTATTCTTAAAAGAAGTGATTTCAACCGTGATAATTAAAAAATCTACTATTGTGGCGTACAATAAGTTTAATTATTATTAAAACTACTTTGATTGAAGGTATATAAAATATTTAGTATTTCTTTTTGTCCTATTAGAGAGCTTGTTTGATGTTTGACTTATTTTGGATTTTTATTGGGGTTTTTGAAGTAAAAAAAATTGACAAAATTATCCAAGTTTGAAAAGAGGTGTTAATTATGATTCTCACAAAAAAAAGAAAAGTCGAATAAGCATAGGAGGAGTATCATCACATTGATTTGAGTACGTACGACTTGTCTTATCTATTTGGGGAAAACTTAATTGTTTTTATAAATAATTTTATTTTGTTAAATTTGTAACCGGTTTTTTGGTCATAATTTGTATGGTAATAGTCCACGATAATTTCAAATGAATAAATCTATAATAAAAATGTTGTTTTACAGGAAAAGAGGTTTGCAAAATATTTTTTAAACAACAAAATGTGAATAAAAGATCTGGATTTTAGATAATTTGTCACACTTTAACAATAGTTTGAGTTCACGTTTGTTTATATTTGTACAATAAAATTTATCCAATAAGTTAAAATGTACAAAATTTGAAATTCAAATTATAACCCAAATCTCAAAGGTTTTGAAAAACAGTTTTATGAAATTAAATCGAATAATTACCAAATTGAATAATATTTATCAAATTATAACGTAAAAAATATGGGCATTAAATCACTCAAAGCACATCAACATTCATCATTTTCAACTTATGCAAAATATTTCAAAGACATCTAACCTAAGTTTACAGCAAACTCATTTCAAAAGAGGAGAAGCCAAAATAAATAAGTCTTTTCACAACTTCATTTACTTTAGAAACATTAATTGTCAATTGAATGCATTACGTACTATGAATAGGATCCTAAGAATTATTAATATAACAAGTTCACTTTATATAGTTTAAGAGTATCAAGATGCTTAGGTCTTATTGTACGTGTTTCAAATCGAACAACCTACTTTTAAAATTATATTTAAATCAATTTCAAAAAATAATTTGAACTCAATAATCTAAATCTCATCACTTATTTTTCTCTTAAATCTTGAGTGAGATGAGTGAGATGAGGAAACAATATAGTAGATTGGATTATAGTTTAGGTTTGACTTTGTCGATTTAAAATAATTTAGACTTCGAGAGTCGCCATTTAAATATTCTCATGAAATTTGGAAATTAAATATTTTTAGCGTGTAACAAACACTATTATCAGTGATTCTTTAAATAAAATTTGTTCGGAGTTTGGTTGCATTTAAGAAAGGGCCACAGCGATAGGTTTTACAAGTACCGTCCATAATCTTTACTGCATAGTTTTGGCATATTTTATAAATATTTTCACCCCTTAAAGGGTAAGCTAATGAATGTATTTCAAAATTCGATTTCAAACCAATTTTTTGAAATTTCATAAATTGTTTTTTTTTTTTAATTACAATGAATCCTTAACAAAAGGATTGCCTAAAAATCAAAACAGAGTGAATATGACTTGTCTATATATATATAATGATACTTAATTTTTAAAATATTCGGATTGTCGGGTCGAGAGTTGTGGTTAATTTTGATATATGAGTTAGAGTAAATGGATACTTGAGCGAATTGTGGATTGACCCGCCCATAAACTTATAACGGTTAAATAAAATTAAAATGTTATAGGTATGGTTCAAACTTGCAACCTAACAAAACAAATACAAGCCTTTAATCAACTAGCTTAATAACATTTTATATTTTAAATTCAACACCTAATTTGATTAACGGGTGACATTTTAACAATAAAAGTTCAACTTTTTAACTAACTAATCTATATATATATATAATGATGCTTAATTTTTAAAGTGTCCAGATTACCGGGTCGAGAGTTGTGGTTAATTTGGATATATATGTGAGAGTAAATGGATACTTGGGGTCAGATTGTGGGTTGACTAACCGCCCATAAACTTATAACAGTTAAAAATTAAATTAAAAATGCTATAAGTATGATTTGAACTTGCAACCTAACAAAACAAGTACAACATTTTAACCAACTAGACTAATAACATTTTATATTTTAAATTCAGTACCTAATTTTATGAACGCGTGACATTTTAACAATATAAGTTCAACTTTTTAACTAAATAATCTATATATATAATGATGTTTAATTTTTATAGTGTCCGGATTGTCGGGTCAAGAGCTGTTGTTAATTAGGATATATGCTATAGGTATGGTTCGAACTTGCAACATAACAAAATAAGTACAATCCTTTAACAAACTAAGCTAATAACACTTTTTATTTTAAATTTAACACCAAATTTGATGAACGCGAGACATTTTAACAATTTAAGTTCAATTTTTTTTTAACTAACTAATATATGTATATATAATGATGCTTAATTTTTAAAATGTCTGGATTGGCGGGTCGAGATCCGTGGTTAATTTGGATATATATGTGAGAGTAATTGGATACTTGGGTCGGATTGTGCGTTGACCCGTCCATAAACTTGTAACGATTAAAAATAAAATTAAAAATGTTATAGGTATGGTTCGAACTTGCAACCTAACAAAACACATACAACCTTTTAACAAACTAGGCTAATAACATTTTATATTTTAAATTCAACACATAATTTTATGAACGCGAGACATTTTAACAATATAAGTTCAACTTTTTAACTAACTAATATATATATATATAATGATGCATAATTTTAAAAATATCTGGATTGCTTGATCGAGAGCTGTGATTAATTTGGATATATATGTGAGAATAAATGAATATTTGGGTCGGATTGTGGGTTGACCCGTACATAAACTTATAACGGTTAAAAATAAAATTAAAAATGCTATAAGTATGTTTCAAACTTGCAACCTAACATAATAAGTATAACCCTTTAACCAACTAAGCTAATAATATTTTATATTTTAAATGCAACACATAATTTGATGAATGCGGTACATTTTAACAATATAAGTTCCACTTTTTAACTATATATATAATGATGCTTAATTTTTAAAATGTCCGGATTGTTGGTCGAGAGTTGTGGTTAATTTGGATATATATGTGAGAGTGAATGTATACTTTGGTCGGATTGTGGGTTGACCCACCCATAAAATTATAACGGTTAAAAATAAAATTAAAAATGCTATAAGTATGGTTCGCACTTGTAACCTAACAAAACAAGTATAACCTTTTAACCAACTAGGCTAATAACACTTTATATTTTAAATTCAACACCAAATTTCATGAACGTAGTAGTTCATCAATAGTTTTTAATCGGTCATAATTCTCTTTTGACTTTGCGCTATATATTTTACTATTATTAGAGAGCAATAATGGAAGAGTTTCGTCATATTTATAGAGATAGGGGTCATAATTCATATGGATATAGTAAGTCTCGCATGGGCTACTTTAATGGTAGTCTTTATATTTCCTTTTCACTCGTAGTATGGGAAAGAAGTGGACTCTAGAGGTCAAACTAATTGAGTTGATGAATCAAACTATATCAATTGTTTTAAAGATCGTTCTGCAATGTTAGAGTAAATGGATACTTGGGTTGACCCGCCCATAAATTTAAAATGGTTAAAAATAAAATTAAAAATGATATCACATTTTTACTGTAAATTTTTTTCACGGTTTTTTATATTATTACTCGTGCAAATGCTAATGATACATGCTAGTTTATTTTAGTAGACTTAATTTCCTAAACATTATTTCTATTGGGAATAAATTGGAATTTAGCTTTATTATTTTCTTCTTCTAAAATAGCTAGACAGTAGATTGTATTATAGTTTAGGTTTGACTTTGTCAATTTAAAGTAATTTAGACTTTGAGAGTCGCCATTTAAATTTTCTCATGAAATTTGGAAATTAAATATTTTTAGCGTGTAGCAAACACTATTATCTGTGATTCTTTAAATGAAATTTGTTCAATGTTTGGTTGCATTTAAGAAAGGGCCACATGGCTAGGTTTTACAAGTACAGTCCATAATCTTTACTACATAGTTTTGGCATATTTTAGAAATATTTTCACCCCTTAAAGGGTAAGCTAATGAATGTATTTCAAAATTCGATTTCAAACCAATTTTTTGAAATTTCATAAACTTGTGTTTTTTTTTTTAATTTCAATGAATCCTTAGCAAAAGGATTGCCTAAAAATCAAAACAAAGTGAATATGACTTATTTATTTTAGTAGACTTAATTTCCTAAACTTTATTTCTCTTGGGAATAAATTGGAATTTAGCTTAATTATTTTCTTCTTCTAAAATAGCTATGAATTGAATGAAGAGGAAGCATGATGATTCAAATTGAAAAATATGACTAATTGAATTGTTGATTCACTTTGAATGAGGTCAATTCTTGATTATTTTGAATGATTGTATGCTTTCATATCTTGGATGATCACATGTTTTTATATCTTGGTTGATAGTTGAACATGATATCATGAAAACATGCTTTGAATGGCTTCAACTTGTTGAATGTGAAGTGGATGTTTTTGAATGATATGCATGTTTGCCCTTGGGCTTGACTTCAATGATGAAGATGTATATAAACATGAGAAGTGTTTTGAAGGCTTGAATGATATATGAGATACTTGTTTATGTCTTTCCTATTGATGATCTTGGTTCAATATTTATGAAAATGTGCTTGACTTGATTCAATCTCAGTTAAGTTGATTATTTGATTTGCATTATTAGTTAAATTTGATGTTCTTAAATGATAAGATGCTTTGTATTAATAATTTGATGATAGAAATTGTAAAATATCATGACATACAAATGAATAACAAAAAATACTTAAAAAACACAGTAAATCTAATTTTACTTTCTATAGGTATTTTAATCATAAAATACAGTTTTGATCATCATAAAATTAGTTTTATCGTCAAGATTTTTAATTATCATAAAATTGGAAAATTGTGTATATAAATTTGATTTAGTTTGTTCTTTTTTCAATAAAGAATTTCAAAAAGAATATTTCACTTAAATTAATATTTTGTGTATAATTGTTTTTCTTATTATAAATCAGTTCTTATATTTTGTCATATTTTAACACGAAATATTGTCTTTATTTTTCAATTAATAAAATATTTTTAGATGTTATTCTCTAAATAATGATAAGATTGAATAAAAGGTAAAATGTCCGAGTATTCACACTCCGAACATTTTAAAAAATCAAATTTGAATAAATTAGATTAATTGTAAATAATTATCATAAAAAACATAAATTAAAATAATATTTTAAATAATAAAACTTTTCATCGATGCTATTTTTTTCAATTTCGCATTTGCTTATTCTTTGTCCAATCACTTGTAACTGTTTTATAGTTATTTACAACCTAACCAAATTATATCCTTCAATCTTCAAAGCCATATCTCCTATTTACGTGTAGGAAGAAACTCAAGAAACGGCTATGCTTTAGACGATCATTTTTTTAATTAATTTTTAATTTTGTAATTATCCAAAAATTCGAATTATTACATGACAACGTTATATAAACTATAGAAATCATCTCGAAATTTTCTCATAATTTTGTTTAGTTATATATCTCAAGTTATTAGTTCACAAAGTTTAGGAAAATTGAAAAATTATTACTAACAAGTCTTAAAATAGTAAAATTATTTATTCGTGTTAAAATAATTATTCTAATCCATTTTTCTATTTTTTCAGGATTTAAATAAATTCATTTAGACATTTAAAAAGAAAAATAATTTAGAAAAGCAAAATAAGCCTTTAACATTAGGCCCGTCGATCAAATTTAAGAGACATACTTAAAAGTTGACATGGATTGAGATACCAACTTCGTGGGCTTTGGAAGATGCTTATTATAAAAAAAGGAACGATCGGATAGGGATTTACGACATGATCAAATTCTACCATTCAATCTTGAAATCTCAATCTACAACGTAGGCATAGGAAGAAATTCAAGAAAAGAAATGGCTATGTCGAATTCAAGGCTCTCGCAAGCTTCTCCATTGTCGAGCAAATTTTAATGAAGAAGAATATGGAGAGAAAAAAATATATTTGATATAAAAACAAATTATTTTCAAGTATCAATTAATTAAAAATAAAATAATAATACATTTATTAAAATAGACAGAGAAAAATCATCAAATATCAAATTGTTTAAAAGGTAGAGTTCAAAGTTCAGACCAAATAGAAATTGGGCCAAAGATTTATTTATAAAAGGAAGCAAGCCCAAAGTAAATTTTACAATGATTTTACCCTAATTTTTTTTCTTTCTCTCTCTGGAGTCTGACCGCCGTTTCTCCTATTCCTTGTTATTTTCAATCTCCTCTCCTATTATAAAAGGACACGGACCCAAATGAAAATTTCACATTGTTTTTTCTTCTTCTTATACCTTGTGCAGTTCTTATCTGTCGCTGTCTTTTCGTTTTTTTTGGTAATTTCAATCTCCTATTCTGATGTAGTTCTGATCTCTTACCGTCCTCTCTTCTTGTTGCCGGTCTTCTCCTTTTCCCGTTTCCGATCGATCTCTGACATCATTCGATCTCTGACATCCTTCTTCTCTTCCTGTTGTAGTTTCGATCTCTGGTCGTCTTCTCCTATTCTTGATGTAGTTTTGATCTCTGGTCATCTTCTCATATTCTCTTTGTGGCTCAGATCTCTCGTCGTTTTCTCTATTCCTATCTACCGTAGTTTCGATCTTTGACTTTTTTTTCTATAATGTCAAGATTAAAATATCATTCAAACTTATTTGCTAAAGAAGTTTATGTCTATGATGTCTATGATGGTTTATATAGTTTAGAAGGTTTTGAGCTGAAGCCCACAATGCAGTTGCACATGGACTGTCTAATTGATAGTTTCAATTTTGGAAGTGCATGGTAATCCCTATTAAGTAACAAAAACCAATACTTTCTAAAAATATTTACCCAAATGTACTAAATTGATTTGGGTATATGAATTTTGTTGAATTTATTTATTTCATTATTAAGAAACTAGGATTTTTCTTTTACAACTTCTACGGAGCCACCAACGGAGCCATTCATACCGGTGGAGAATGTGGTGATAACTGTCGAAGCTAACCTGCATTGTCAGAGTGAGAGTCGTAGAACGATTACCAGACCCGATCATTGGGGATGATCAAGACGACCAGTCATAACTTTTGGGCCAATTCCAGATCCGATGGGCCATCTGGTTTTTCAGGCCCACGATGCAGTTGGACCGCATGGACCGTTGAATGTGATGAATGTCGAAAGAGGAAGCGAGACGATTCTTCTCGCTCAAGTGACCCTAATGTTGGACCTCGATTTTGGAAGTACAAAGTAATCCCAATGAAGTCACCAAAAATAATACTTTGATTATGTGTATTCAATAAAAATGTATGCTTGTATTTGAATAATGATGGTTAAAATTTAAGAAGGTAAATAAAAATGGGATAATATTTTATAATGTTCATTCAATAGTTTGGTCTGTTTAAGTTTTTATTTACTATTTATTTAAATATGTTTATTAATTTTATATTTATTTATAAAAAAAATAATCCTCTAGTTAAATTTAGATTTTAAATGCTTGTTGTTATTAAAAACATAAATAAATAAATAATGTTTTTAAATGAGTTTGTTATTAAATTAAAATTTGAATAGCTAGTTTAACTCCTTTTAAATTGCAATGTTTTTAATGAACTGAATTGTAAAATTGTACTCTTTATCGGGTCAATATAAATTTCGGAAATATTTTTTTAAATTTAACAATTTAAATTATTTATTTTTAAAGTTATATAAAATAAGGTTTTGTCTTAACGATTTCAAACATAATTAATTTATTATTTATATGTCATTTATAAATAAGTTAACAAAATAACAATGTTACTAATTTAACTACCGAGTATTAACAAATTAAGGGTTTTGACTACGGATTGCTTCATAAAAGATTTCTAAGCTAACTCTTTAGCACACTCAATTTTCGAAATTTAAAAAAAACAAAAAAGTTTCGAAATTATATAGATTGTGAATCTGGATTTTAAACTCTTTTCATTTTTCTTTTCTTTTTCCACTTTTCTCCTTTTTTTTTTTTTTCTTGATCTACAACTTTATTTATAACCGCAATCCCTTTTGGAAGTTTCCACAAGCCAATTAGATCAAATTCTTTAGTAAAACAAGTTGCTTTGTACATATATATCCATATCATCATTGTTGCTCTTTTACTATTCCTCAAATTTGATTAGACAGTAAATATGATTAAAATAAATTTTAAATACTATAAGATAACAAATAAAATTAAGATTTTTTTTATAAGATAACAATACAAATTAAGATAAATTATATATATTAGTTCAATCCAATTTATTTAATTATATATATATATATATATTTTATTCAAAAGTAGTCCAAATTTTAATTATTTTATTAACTAAAATTATAAATTTAGGATGTAAAATGTGGGTGTCTATAATAAGATATTTTATGATAAAAATTTAACATGTATAATAATATTTTAAAGTACTTTAAACTATATATTAACAAATATTTAAAATATTCAAATAAAAATTAATATATTTAACATAATACTATTATTATTTTTTTTTTTCTATTTGTATTGATATTTTAAAATTATTAATTATTTTATAAATATTTATAAAATAAATTAAATATAATAAATGCGTATTATATATATATATATATGAAAATTAAACAAACAATTAATCTATTTAACATTATATTTTAAATAGTTTATAAATATTTAAAGTTGAACTTCTTTTATTAAAAAAAAAATATTTTCTCTTCCGTTAAAATTCAAAATCAATAATGTTTAGTAGAAAAAAAACTAATTATTTATATTTAAATAAAAAATGATAAAAAAGTCACTTATTTCATAACTTTTCACTTATTTTTTTTTATTTAATTCAATCAAATATTTTATATTAAATAAAATAACTTTCACTTTTTTAGTTTGACCATTTTTAAAAGTGATTGCGATATTGATAAACATTTAAAAATATATTATAATATTATTTTTTTATTATTAAATAAAAGTAATTATATTAGTTTTAAAAGTATCATTGAATAAAAGTATTGAAAATTAATAATAAAAAAATCAATAAACTAAATGAAAAGGGTTAAAATATAAAACAGTAAAAAATATTTAAATTAAAAATATATTTATTTAAGACTAATATTTTTTAAGTTGGTAAAGTATATTTAATAGTATAAAAAAAATATACAACAATCTCAAAATTATAAAAAGTTCATTGAAAAGGTATTTAATTATTTTTAAACAATAATATAATCTTAAAATTGATCAATTGTATTTAATTTTTAATTAAAAATATTTATCTAATTTAATTATATTTCTTATATTAAATAAAAATAAATAAACATTTAATTTTTGATAATTTTAGAAATAATTGTGATCCATATACTAATTATTTGATAAAATTAGATCATTATAAATATACTTAGTTTAGGCTATGGATGCATGATTAATAAGGATAAATTTTAAAACTCTATTGAAATAAGCTAAATGAATGATCATATATCATTATATCATTAATGTGGTAATATAATTAAAAATAACATCATATTATAAGAGAAATTACTCCAAATCGAGTCTAAAAGAAGCCTAAATCTTGACCTCTTTCAATTTTTGATTTATTAGAAACTTTATTTAGTTGAGGAATGTTGTGGGCATTAAGAAAGAAGCCAAAAAGGAGAAAGTGACTAAACAAAAGGAGTTAATTAGGAATTAAGATATACTATTATTTCTTTTGATATATTCTTCAAATTATTTTACCTTTATTTTATATATATATATATATTTATATATATATATATATATATATATATATATATATTTGATAATTAATTTATGTGCACAATAGTTCTCAATAATAAATATTATACTAACTATTTCAGTCTAAAGAATATGAGATCTATAAATCAATTAATCGAAACTGATTATCACATAAATTAAATTACCTAGAATAAATTGTTGAAAATTAATAAATTACTCAATTCGAAATGTATTAATTCTAAATTTTAAACAACTGTTAAAGTTTAACTTCTAAAAGTAATAAAACATTTTATATACCAACTAATACCTATAATCAAATAAAAATAAAATCCCTAATAAATTGAAATTGTCCCTTAAAATATATGAATATTAAATTGGATAACAATAAGATAGTCTAAGAGCTTTTGTCTTTATTTTTATTTATTTTAATGTGAATAGATAAAAGTTAAATAAACAGGGATAATATTTAATTTAACTTATTTTTTTTATCATGGATATTCTTGAAACCAATCAAATTGAGTAAAATGTCTAAAGGTAAGATTACTTGGTATCTAGCATTAAATTATTTCATATGATGAAATGAGCTATAAAATAATGACATTACCTTGGATTTGATATTAGAATTTTACCAACTTAAATATGGAGAATAAGGGTTCAAGCACAAGAGGTAGATTAAATCTATAAACTTGAATCTCCTTTAGTTACTTTCTTAAAATATTTACCAAAATGTAGTAAATTGATTTGAGTATATGAATTTATTTATTTCATTATTAAAAAACGACGATTTTTCTATTTCAGCTTATGTGGTGCCACCAACGAAGCCATTCATACCCGTGGCGAATGTTGTGAGGATCATGCAGCGTGTGGTACCAACACATGTCAAGATCGCTGATGATATGAAGGAGATTGTTCAACATTGTGTCTCGGAATTCATTGGTGTGATCACTGTCGAAGCTAACATGCATTGTCAGAGCGAGAGTCGTAGAACGATTACCGCCGATGACATTATGTGGGCCATGGCCAAGCTAGGGTTTGATGATTATGTTAACACACTTTCCATTTACATGTTCCGTTATCGTGAGGCAAAATCAATGGGGATGACCGTCTCGATGAGACCATTCATGACTTTTGGGCCAATTCCAGACACAATGGGCCAGTTTTGCAGGCCCACGATGTAGTTGGATCACATGGACCGTAGAATGTGATGAATGCAGAAAGAGGAAGGGACGATTCTTCTCGTTCAAGTGACCCTAATGCTGGACCTTGACCTGTTTATAATCCATTCAGGCAAATCAGAAGGTTCTAATTGATAGTTTTGATTTTGGAAGTGCATGGTAATCCCAATGAAGTAACCAAAAACAATACTTTATTATGTGTATTCAATACACATACACATGCATGCTTGTATTTGAATAAGGATGGTTAAAATTTAAGAAGGTAATAAAATATGGGATAATATTTTATAATGATCATTCAATAGTTCAGGTTAAATTTTTATTTATTAATTAATCAGGTAAACTCATTTTGAAAATACTATTTATTTAATTATGTTTATTTTTTTAATATTCATTTATAATATAAAAATTAATTCTCTAGTTAAATTTAGTTTTAAATGCTTGTTGCAATTAAAAGCATAAATAAATAATGTTTTTAAATGAGCTTACTATTAAATCAAAATTTGAATAATTAGCCTAACTCCTTTAAATGACAATGTTTTTAATTGTTTGAATTGTAAAATTGTACTCCTTATGGGGCAATATAAATTTTGAAATTATTCTTTTAAATCTCACTATTCAAATTATTTATTGTTAAAATTATACAAAATGAGGTTTTGTTTTGACAATTTAAAATACAATTAACTTATTATTTACATGTCATTTATAAATAAATTAATAAAATAATAATGTAACTAATTCAACTACCGAGTTTTAACAAATTAAGGGTTTAAATATCAATTCTCTAAAATAATTAACAAAAAATTTCAATTAGATGTGTAATTCGGTTAATAAGATTTATAATTTATTTATTAATTTATAAATGTCACGTAGTTTTAACTATTTTTTATTCTATTAATAATGTTGACGTTTGAAAACGACTGAATAGATATGGACAAAATTAAATTTATTTTAAAAAATCATTTTGCTATAAATATTTAATTCGAATATTATTTGAAATAGAATTTTAAAAAATAATCGTTTTAAATATCTAATTAAAATATTGATTTATATATATATATATATAAATTAACAAATTTAATAACGGAATTTGAATGTTACTTACTATTTGATTTAACAAGTCAAGCAATCTTATGTAATTTCATATAATAAATTGCAGTACTAATTTGTATATGGTCAAAGTAAAATATTTAAAACAATAAATTTACATAATCATAATTTCTAAAAAATAAAAAATAAAATTTGAATCACACTATATAATATATTGATGGTTGTAGAGGTCAGAAAATTATCATAATAATCCGAGTAGGCTAAGATTTACTTTGAAAAGTTCTCCAATTATGCTCGCTCAATCTAGATGGTTTCGGTCCAGGCCTCTGTGAACCATGTGATAGACCAGGGCATAACAAATTGAACTTGAGAAAACTGTAATGTGGTGTTAATTATGAGATAAGGAAAAAAGTAAAGACAAATTTGAGTACTGAAAGAGTTAGGATTAACATTTTATAGTTACATAGTCAAGCGTAATACAGGGAAAGAAAAGATCGGGAGACTTTAAGTTTTTTTTGAAAATTTCGGCAACAAATTCTCTCATCACGAATAACATGATCGGCACAAACGACACGATCAGCACAATCGGCACAAACGACACAATCGGCACGATTTGCACGATATCAAGGTTGCGGTTCGCTTATTGTGATAACATTGTTAGTTGCTCAGTGTCGTTTGTCAAACGTGCGCACGATCGGCACAATCGACACGAATGACACGGTATCGACTCTAATCGCTAGGTCGGTCATTCATCTACAAACTTGGTTGGAAGGTTAAGGTTTCTGGTTTACCTTGTTTTGTATAGTTAGAGTTTCTGGTGTACTCTATTATGTAATTATTCTACATTGTTACTTTTTTGCTTTGTTCTGTTTTTCATTAAAATGGGAAAAAGAAAAACAATAAGTATAAGGAAGTCAAAGAATTTGTGATGGAAGGTTTAACGGAGGTAGCTGAAAATAAAATTGATAGGATTGCTGAAGAAATAATCCTGGACAAACAGGAATGTAGCAAAGGTAATGAATCAATTCCTATTAAAAACTCTGAAGAAAATGCTATAGGAAAATAGGGAAAGAAAGAAGGAATTTGGAAGGTTGATTATAATGAAAGAGCCAACCTGTTTGGTCTTAAAAATCAGATTACCAAACTCCTAATGCATGCTAAGAAGGGAGAAATCACAATCAGTAAAGAGAAAGCTCATCAAATAATAGTCCAACTCAATATTCAATATCTCCAGGACTGGAATTTACTGAAGAAAACAGAATATGAGGAGATAGTTAAGTGGTCAGTTGATGCAATGAAGGAGTTGATAAAGGCTCCCAAAACCATTATATATGGACCCAATAACTGAAGGAGGAGAGCACTTGTCCTTTGTTAGAATTAGCATTGAAGTGCATCCTAGGAGTGTTCTGCCAATGAAAATGGCAGTTGTTGACAGAAAAGGAAAGCACAATGTCATGGAGATCTCTTATGAATGGAAACCTAAAAGGTGTGCTTTCTGTAACACTTTTCTGCACAATAAATGTGATAACACTAAAGAAGAAGAGTAGAAAACCAGGAAACAGAAAAAAAGGAATTAGAGGAGGCTAAATTCAAAGATCAAACATTTGTAGAAGAAAGCAAGAAGGATTATGAGAAAATGGAAAGCAGCGAAAGAAATAAAGTAAAGGGAATCAAGGTGAAGAGGAAAAGAAAATTTTCTGTAATGCAAAGGATTATGCCTCAATTGGATGATGAACCTCAAGTTGTTGTTGAGGAAACTCAAGATGAAAACACCCAGAATTTCAAAGCTGAAACAAAGAATTCTAAAGACGATAAAAAAGATTCCAAAACCAATGTGGAGTCTGAAGCTGAAGCTGAAGATAAGGAAGACAAGAATACAAAAATTCAACTTGAAGATAACAAAGGTAAAACTCCTGAAATTCTCAGAAATAATTCTTTCTATCAAATCAGAACGGGCTCGTACAAAGAGAGAATTCAAAATGAGAAACAACAATACTCATCATCCTCTTCAATACAATCTCCTTTTATCGTTAGAGGAAGAGGTAGAGGAAGAGGAAGAAGAAGAGGAAGAGGAAGGGGAATAAGGCCTCTCAATGAAGATAAATGACATGCGAAAATCCTAGGCTGTGATGATTAGGTTTAAACGTAGTCTTTTCTATTTGTAATCTCTGTTTTTTAGAATGTATGAATGCTACTAATCAGTATTTTTAGGTCTTTTGATTGTCATCCTTAATCATAGCTCGGGTTTGTCTAACTTTGATTTCTGACCCACCCACTTTTAGGATTTTAATAAAATGATTTTAACCGTTTTTCCAAAAAAATTATATTGATGGTTGTTATATTTAATAATTAAAAAAAAAATTAATCAAATAAAATAAATATATATTTTCACCTTAATAAATTTTATTATATAAAAAACTACACATTTAAGTTTAATCTTTTATTTATAATTTTATAAATGAATTATAAAAAAATAATAATTATTTAAATTTTACTATATAAATTTACCATTATATTTTGTTTGATATGAATTTCATAATATCATAATGGTTAGACACAATTAGATGAGTTATAACGATAGTCTTATTCTCATATACTCGATTTGCACACTTTACACAAGGACATGCAATTGAAGATCTACCTGTAGACCTTTCAGCAAATTTTATGAACTTTTTAACCCCTCAATTTAATTTGGATCAGTACGAAGTATAGTCATCCATGTTTTGTCAAGAACTTATATTAGGACTAGACAAAATATTACTATGTCAAGTAAAGTATATCCTTCCTAAATCATTCATATACCTAACAGCTAGTCCAATAATTTAACATAAAATATATCATAATCTAATTAACATATAATCAATAATCTAACATATCTAACATACAATTCATTTTACTAAAAAAATATTTAATTCAATAATATAACATATCTAATAAATACAATTCAATAATCTATCGTAATCTAATTAATATATAATTCAATAATCTAACATGTCTAACATAATATAACCTACAATCCAATAGTCTAACTTAATTTAATATTCAAATTCGGATAATCCAATAACTTATTTGTCAAAATCCAATAACCTATCTGTCAAAATTCAGATAACTAAATAATACAAAGAAAATTAACCTGCAGATTGAAAATTGGAAACACTAATCTGCCAAAGTTATTAAATGAAGAAGTCTATCTTGTAACCCAATTAATTTCTAAATAATACAAATTAAGATTTATTAATAAGATTTTTTTATGTTTGATTATCTTAATAAGACATTTAACTGTAGTTTTATATACTAGATAAAAGTTTTAATTGCGGTATATAATAACGCAGTTAAAGGTAAGACTTTTAACTGCGTTTTTATATACCGTAGTGAAATATAAGACTTTTAACATCAGTTTTATATACTGCAGCTTAATGTAAGACTTTAAGTATGGTTTTGTATACCGTAGTTAAATGTAAGACTTTTAATTGCGGTTTTATATACCACAGTTAAAGTTAAGACTTTTAACTGCGGTTTTTAAATACCTTAGTTAAAAATAAGACTATTAACTGCGATTTTATATACCATAGTTAAAAGTAAGATATTGACTGCGGTTTTATATACCGTAGTTACACGTAAGGTATTAACTACGGTTTTATATACCGCCGTTAAATTTCGCCACTAATAACACATTTTTTCACTAGTGAACGAAATCAGTATGAACTTAATATAAATCAATATGTTAGATAATTTAACCTATGATTATATAATCTAACAAACTCACCTGATGAACGATGGCGTTGGACGATAACGACGCGAAAGAAGAGTCGATCCTGGAGGACCTATAAAAGAAGAATATAAATCAATCTGCAAAAGAAGAATCGAAGCCCGCGGAAGAATAATTGAATCCGGTGGGAGAGGAATTGAAGTGGGCGAACTAAAATAGAACTAACCTTTCAGGACAGGACCGACAACGGAGTAGGGCAGGAACGACAGCGGGGCGAGAAGGAGAAAAAAAGAAGAAAGGAAAAAAAGATGGCAGTTAGGGCGTTATTTGATAGTGTACCAGTAACGGTGTTGTCGTGAGCCGTTATAGATGCTCATTAAATGAATATCTGTAACAGTTTTTCAAAGAACCGTTACAGAAAGTCTTGAAGTATCTGTAACGACATTCACATTAAATCGTTACAGATACCTCTTTTCAAAAAACGAAGTGATAGATGGGGTATCAATAACGGTTTTATGATGATGCCATTACAGATAGTCTTAAATATCTGTAGCGGTTTCCTCATAGAACTGTTACAAATACCCCTTTCCAGAAAAGAATCGACAAACAGGTATTAGTAACTGTTCTATGATGAAATCGTTAGAGATACTTAAGACTATTTGTAACGACATCTTCATAGAACGTTATAAATAACTATTTTAGAAAAAAAGAAACAGAAGACGTGGTATTAGTAACAGTTATACATAGAACCTTTACTGATATCTTTATGTATTAGTAATGATTCTTTGTATAATCGTTACTGATACCGTATTTCAAAAAACGAAAAGAAAAGAAAAGAATGGTATTTGTGATGACTCTTATTCTAATAGTCGTTATCGATACTATATATTAGTAACGACACTATAGCGTCGTTACAAATATATTAATACATGTAACGACGATATATAGTCGTTACTGACTTTCGTTATAACAAGTTTTTTCAATAATGATTTATATAAAATATATAAGTTTGAGAAATTTTAATATTGTGGGTATGTTGTTTCAGTTTTTTTAATATTGTGTAAAGTCTCACAATTATTATAAATATTTTTTTATAGATTTTTTTTAGATTGAGACAACTGAAATGTAATATTAAAAATATAGTTATTATTATTCAAAATTTTAATTTTTTCATTCTATTGATTTAATTTTACTTTTGCATTTTTAACATGAATTATCAATCATCTCAACTTGACGAAAATAATATTTTAACGAAATATATATTCGAGTCTTTTCTCTTTAATACATAATTGTTTCAGTTTCTATTTTAATCTTTCAAAAATTTTGGAAACAATTTATTTTCTATTGAAAGTCAAAATATTAATTAAAATATATATGCAATGGTCTATTAAAAAAATAATAATGAATCATTTTTTTATGTCAATACCATAAATTCTTGTTTGAAAACTACACATACTATACATAAGTGTTATTATATATAATTGTTAATATTTTTTTTGGCTAAACAATTATGTTCATTATTATTTTTATTAAAAAGTAATAATAATTCAATTTTATAATATTTTGTGTAAAAAATATATATTTATAATAATATTATAAATTAAAATAACAAATATTTATAAATTATTTAAAACATTTCAACATAGAGTTAAATATATTTTTTATTATTTGAATATATATATATATATATATATAATATATTTATTCTATTTTGTGTATTAATTATATATATATGTATAATTAAAATATTAATATTTTTTAAAATATAATTTTATTGTAAAATATCTTATTAGGTTTAGTTATGAAAAAATAAAATAAATAATATTTAAACAAAATAATTAATTTTTAATTTTTTATAATACTTATTAAAAAAACTAATATTATTTTAAATTAGTATTGATATTTTTTTCACCCAAAATAAACTAGACTTATTAGTTGTAATGGTATGATATAACTACAACCAATGCACCTCTCATTCAAAATATTGTTACATTGTTTCGACATTTTATAGGGAACATTTATCATCTTTATTATTAGTCGGGTCCATTCAAATGTCGATTAAAATTTTAAAATATTATTATAAAATATCTTATAATCGGATGATTTTTTTTTAATAATGATTAAATATAAAATAATTAAATTTCTTTTTAAAAAATAATAATATTAATTCGTATTTAAAAATTAATTATAATTTTTTTTCACCGAAAAGGTTTTAAGCTACTAATTTTATAACATTACTTCAAACATTCTCCAATTTACCTCATTAATAATTTTGTTACCTCACTTTAGAACATACCAACTTCTTACCATATCTCATTACTAATTTTTGAGTTATTTAAAATATCATATTACATATTAAATTTTTATTATAAATATATTATCATGTTATGAAAATATAATATTAATAATGATTAAATAAAAAATAGTTAGTCTTTTTATTTTAGAAAGAATTAGTAAAGAACTAAATACTCGAATAATACTCATTCGAGTTTAGAAAATGATATTAATCATTTTTTGACAACCCAAAATAAATTCAAGATTTAATAATCTTGTGACATCGCTTTAAGCATTTCTCAATTAACCTCATATTACTTATTATTTTACTTTGAGCAGTTTGTAGTGACATTTTACACTCGCTCATTACTAATATCCGAGTTCTTTCATAAGTTAGTTAATTAATAATTTATTATTATAAAATATATTATCATTTTATAAAAAAATAATAGTAATAATATGGTTAAACAAAAACATAGTTAAAATTTTAATTTAAAAAAATTAATTTTCCATTATAATAAACTTCGACATATTTGTGACCTCACTTTAAAGTTTAAACAATCTCAAAATATCTCTCATTAGACTTCACTTCAAGCAAGCATTTTGTACCGATCTTATCCTTATTTTGGCTTTCCACAATCGACCTAATGTAATATTAATCTTGTGACTAACACTCACTTTCTCAATTTGAACCATAATTCCACATCCCTCAAATTCTGACTCAAACATACTATTATATCTTATCTTACAAAGATAATATTGATAATTGTTAAGTAAAATATAGTTAAATTTTTAATTTTAAAATAACTAATATTCCTCAAAATAAATTTCTAACTTACTAATATTGTGACATCGCTATAAATATTCTCTAATTGATCTCTCATTAGGCTTCACTTCGAACATTTTGTACCGATATTACCTTTACTTTTGGTATTCTAATCGACCTCTCATATTACTAATCTCGTGACTTTCACTAAATATAATATATTTAAAATTTTAATTTAAAAACAACTAATATTCTACTAAAATAAACTTGAACTTACTAATAGGGTGACCTCATTTTAAGCATTCTCTAATTGATCTCTCATTATAGACCTCCTTTTTAGTAATTTGTATAGATTTTAACCCTACTTTTGACCTTTTTCATCAACCACAAATTCACACACGCATTTACATAGAGACTCACATATGCCATCTTACCCTTACTTTTGGCATTCCCCAACCACAAATTCACACAAGCATTTACATAAGGACTCAAATATGCCATCTTACCCTTACTTTTAGGATTCCCATGAACTGCAAATTCACACACACATTTACATAGGGACTCACATATGTCATCACATCAAGTATGCATTATTTTAATATTTATAAATTCATATCAACTCAAACTCTAGTCTCAAATATGAAATGTTAACACTTTAACCACTAAACTAATTCAAAATTTTATGTATGTATAAATATTTAATCATTATTTATTAATAATAGATAAAATATATACAGAATAAAAGAAAATTAATTAATTATATAAATAATAAATATACATAAAAGTTATAAAAGTATTTTTTTAATAAATTATTTGGAAATTTTAATTATAAATAAAGTAAAAACAATTTAAAATATAATATTTAAGTATATTAAATTAATTAAAAAAATTAAAATAGTGGAATAATAGATAAAAGATATAATGAATAAAAGAAAATTAATTATATAAATAATAAATATTTAGAGAATGTATAAATTTATTCTTTCAATAAATTATTTAAAATTTTTAATTAAAGAAAAAGGTGAAATTAACTTTAAAATCTAATATATAATTATATTATATTAAAAAAGAGTTAAAATAATGATTTTTATAAGAAATAGGGAGAGTTATATATATATATAATAATAATAATAATTGTTAATGAATAATAGATATAATAAATTAAATTAATTAAATTAATTGTATAAATAATAAATATAAAGAGAAGGTATAAAATAATTTTTTAATAAATAATAATTAAAATAATGATACATACAATGAAAAAATAAAATATATATATTTCAACTAAAATTAAAAAAATATTTTAAAATAAATTTAATATATATATAGAGACTAATAATCTAAAAAGAGACACCTCCTCTCCTTTAATTTAATTTTTTAGTTTGTGAATTTTCATATTATCATAACAACGTTTGTATAATTCGCGGGTTAACGAATTCTTTTAACTCGGTTCGTTTTGTCTCATAAAATGGATCGTTCTTTGTGGTGCGAGAACCCGCTATTTTAAAGTTTTTAAAGTTAAATTTTATTATTATTATATATATATTTGTAATTGTTTTTCTGTGTTAGCTTAATGAAAAAAGAGTTTTAAAATAAATTGAAATTTTCAAATATAGATATTTTTAAAGAATCTGTAATACAAATGTTATTTTAGAAGAAAAAGGATTTTATAAAATACTCTTGAACTTAAAATTTTAATTATTGATACCTTCAAATTTATAATAAAAAATGGTTAATATACATATATGAATTTTAAATAATTTGTCACACTTTAACAAACAAAATAGGTTGAGTCCAAATTTAATTAAATTTGCACAATAAAATTAAAATAGGTTGAGTCCAAATTTAATTAAATTTGCACAATAAAATTTACACTCTAAACCATACCAAGTTTGAAATTCAAATTAGAACTCGAATCTCAAAGGTTTTTGAAAAACAGTTTGAAAAATAGTTTTATATATATAATTGATGTCATTAGAGTATCAAGTTGGTTCTTCAATGACTGGTCACTTGAATAATTTTATATAATTTTGTGGAAATTATTCATCAATTATAAGCAATGAAACTCAACTTTGATGACGAAATACTAAACTTATATTTACTTGGTACTCTACCTAACTAAAGAGAGACTTTGAGAATAACTTTGTCTAGTTCTACTTCAGATGATGTTCTCTTAATGAATTTAGTAAAAAGTAATGCATTGACTTAAGAAATGAGACAAAAGATACAAGATTTGTCATTAAAATTTGAGGTCTTGATTACAGAATCCAATGGGAGAAATGTAAGTAATCGTAGAAAATCTCGTGGGGCTTGTAATAAGTGGGCAAATATTGAGTGTCATCATTGTGGCATGAAGGACCATATCAAAAAAAAATTAAATTGATAAAGGAGAAGAAGAATAAAAAAAGAAAAATCTAAACAAAATCACTACTTCCAACCACAAAGACGGTAAAATTCATGATGATGTTGCTATTGTTGATGATTTACTTACTATTTGTTATAATGATGTTGAGAATGTTAATGTATTTCTTAATAAGATGAACTAAATTATAGATAATGGTTCTTTTACTCATTCTACATCACGATGAGATTTTTTCTCAACATATGAGGTTGATGATTTTGGTATTGCTCGTATGGGCAGTATTGGTCAAGATAAAGTGATTGAAATTGGAAATGTTTGTGTTGAGATGACCAATGGAACTATTCTTGTTCTAAAAATGGTTAAACATATTTTTGATATTCGTTTCAATCTTTATCGGTTGTAAGATTGGATAAGGCTGCTATAACAAAATTATAATGTTGAATGAAAGTTTAAAAATGGATTAATGTTTGTTGTTAAAAGCAAGATGCTTTCGAATTTGTATATTGTTCATTCTGGAATATCTAAATATTACATCAACAATTGTGAACTGATTATTCTTCTAAGTTGTGACATAAACGGTATACTCATATTAATGAGAAAGACTTAGTTATGTTGGCTAAGAAGAATGTGCTAAGTGGGGCTTCAAATGTACACTTGAAGAGATGTCTAGATTTTTTGTCTAAAAAACAAACACGAGTGTTATTTAGATAATCTGACTCGAAGAAAAAATAATAATTACTAAACTTGTTGCCTTCTAATTTATGTGTGTAAATGAATTCAAGGTCACTTGGTGGTGCTTCCCACTTTGTAACACTCATTGATATACGAATTTATAGACATATTCAAAGTGTTTCAAACTTTAGTTGAAGACAACTCTTATAGACCTTTCTCGAATGGTTGGGGCTTATACATTAAAGACTAAAGATCAAGTTATAGACACATTCAAAGTGTTTCAAGCCTTAGTTGATAGAGAAAATGGAAAAAAGGTGAAGTGTATTTGAAAGGATAACAAGGGAGAGTACATTGGGTTATTTGATGAGTATTGTCAACAATAAGGTATTCGTCACCAAAAATTGCCTCCAAAAACACCGCAATTAAATGAGTTTTCTAAAAGAATTAATAGGACACTAGTGGAAAGGGTAAGATGCGTGTTTTCACAAACAAAGTTGCCAAAATAATTTTGAGGTGAAGTACTGAGTATAATGTTATATGTGTTAAGCCTCACACCATGTGTTCCTTTGAACTTTGATGTGCCAAACCATATTTGAAGTGTTAAAAATATCTCTTATGATCATCTTCAAGTATTTGGGTGTATAAGTTATGTGCATGTTTCCAAAGATGAGAGGTCAAAATGGGAAGACAAAACCAATGTGTTTGTCGACTATGGACTATATTAGTTTGGATATCGGTTTTTTGATCTGATTAATAAGAAACTTATTCATAGTCGTGATGCTGCATTTATGGAGGATTATAACACTAAAGATATCGACAAGATGGACGAGGTTATTCCCTTTCAAGTAAATAAGGATGGTTGAAATGAATTTAGATACAGTTCTTCTAACTTGATAAGCACCAACAACGATCAAACTAATCCAGATAAGGATTTACATTATCGTAATCCTTTAAATACTAATGGTTTTTTTTATGTTGACTTTAGAAATGAATCTAATGCTGGAAATGATAATGAGCAAAGGAATGAAAATGTTGAGGAATAATTTCTTCTAATAAACCAAGACAGTCTACTCGAGAGAGGCGTCATTCGGTTAGATATCCAATAAATGTGTATTTATTTTTCACTAATGATGGAGAACCCGTGACCTTTCAAGAAGCATTGGAAAATGAAAATGAATGGATGTATGGATGCCATGGAGGATGAGATAAAATCTTTTTATGTGAATAACACTTTTGAACTACTGCATAAGGTCAAGAAGGCTTTAAACAATCGATGATTTTATTGGTTGGAAAAAGTTGAACATACTTCACAACTTAGATATACGGATTAGTTGGTTGTAAAAGAATTCTTGAAAGAGAATATGATAATAAATCCTATATGATGATAAATGTGTTGTCACGAAATAAGTTTGAGTTATGTCGCTTGATTACCAGGTTGACATTTCCCTCCAACTAGTTGGTTTAGGGAGTTTGTTGAGTTTTGTCCTCCTAATTGAAGAGACTAAACTTGGTGTTGACTTTATTTAGGTCCACACTATATAATATGAAGAGACATTATTTTTCATCTAGATTTTTAGTGAGTTTTACATAATAATAAGAGAGAATAGAGCAAAAATAGATTTAGGGGTTTAGATAGCAGCCTAAGAAAATTTTCGTTTGTTGGAGTTTGTACCGTTTGATCGACTTAAAATGTTAATAACTTGTTGGTTATTTCTGGGGCTATATTCTGAACAATGAATGTTTGTTTTCTTAGACTTCTAAGTCATTCCAACAAAAAACCAAAATTACAGAATTGATATGATTGGTTGATATTTCTCTTTCAAGTTCTTAGTTGTTATTGTCAATATTATTGTTTGATTTTGATGAAATTGATTAGACTCTAGTATGGTTATATCTAGAGTGAACTCTTATTTTTAACATTGCTGATAATAGTGAATTTTTAAGTGAATTGTTAAGTGCTTTTTAGGTCCCGTTGTTTTTTACTCTTGATTTGAAAATAGATGTTTCCATGCTAAAAAATTTATTGCATTGTCATTTCAATTCGATTTTTATCATCTCTTATACTCTAGTAATTGAAAAATTGTTATGTTTTGAAAATATATTTTCCCATCAATACATTTGTGTGATGAAATGTCTTCTCTCATTTACCCTTTCCAAGTAAGCACCAAGCATATGTCAAAGATCATTAACTAGTGAAGTTAATATCAATAACATTAATTCTGATTCTGATTTGAGATAGTTAATATGATCACATTAATTTATTACTAAAAGGATAGCAAATAATGTACAAGATGAAAGTATCTCGAAAGGTGTAGATCCTGCAAATTAATTTTTCATGTTGAGTGCTTTAATAAGATAAAGATTTTCTCATGTGGAGTGCTTTTAAGATGGTAAGAAAATGGGATAGGTTTGGCCATGCTGGACCAAACTAGTAGTAGCAGCAGCTCTTTGAAGGAATTTTGTCTCATCTAATTCGACCACCGATTGTTATCTGAATTATTTTACAATCATTGGAATGATAGTTTGAACATGACAGATAATTAATTTACAGCACTTTTGTCTTCTCAAGTTTTTTTAATAACTGGGTTATTACTTATTTGTTATTCTCAATATTAGATTGTTTCTAACTTTCAATGATAAGCATGTGCATTCTTTGTTAGAATTATCTTAAATCATTAAATATTGATGAATGCATTTTAAAATTGAGAATGAGACATTCAGATTGAAAGACATCTATGTTTGTGTGACACTTGTCCTATCCACTTAAATAATGTCTCCTAGGAACATTCATATCATTTTTTATATATTTAGTTATTAGAATAAGATCAATTTGACAAAAAAAAATGTTATCATAATTTGGGTGATTATTTTAATAGGTTAATATTCCTTATTATTGTGCATTTACCTTAAGATTTGGTAAAGAATGAAAACTCTTTTCAATTTATTTTTACATTCAAAATGAAGTTATAATATTTTATCTTTGAAAAAAAGTAGATTTTATAATAAATTATTTTTATAATTTTTGTTCAAAATAAGTTTTTATTTGTTTTATTATAATAATGAGTTTAATATTGACTAACTAATAAATTCTACCCTTGAAACTTGAAGCCCCCGTCTCCTATTAGAAACTCAAGAGAAGGCTACGTTCGATTCAAAAAAAAAAGGCTCATTTGCAACAGGTTCCTGCAACTATCTTTGTATTAAAAATGGTCTTTAGCATTTGTCTTAGCATTATTTTGAAATTTTGCAACTACATTTGCAATTATTGAAAAACATTGCAAATCTCTGGTTACAAATTTTATTGTTTATACTAACTGTTTCAACAAAATTTTCACTAAATATAGTGATATTGCAGTAAATCTATTTTTTCCTGTAACTAACCATGATTAAAGTATATTTTCCATAAGATTTGTAATATATATTTTATTAATAAATTTAATGTTTTTGCAATTAAAATTCCAATAAGATAAATATATTTAACAATAAAAATATATTCAACATAAATTGCACTAATGTATAAAATTATGAATTGCCACTAATAAAAAAAAGCGAATAGTGATGATAATTTCCGTCGTTATTGATTGATTCACTGTCGCTAAAAGATAACAGCGACAGTTTTTGAGACAGTAGCCATGTGTCACTATTGCTTCGTAGCTAACTTTTTGCGACGGGATTTAAATACTGTGGCTATGATTTGGCAACAGTAATTAATTACCGTTGCTATAAGTGTTTTTGAATTGTGTTATTTATTTTAATTACTATTTTTTTTTTTGTCAAATTACTGATTCTTTTAAAACAATAAAAAATATATATTATCAAATTTGTTAAATTTATAATAATGTATTCAAATATTTCAAACAATATCATTTAATCTAAAGCAGAAAATACATTAAATTTCATTTACAAGTAATTGTTAAAATAAATTAAATGATATACCATTGAAGATAATCTAGAAGATGTTGTGATTTGAAGATTATACACTATCCAACTTTCCTTGTAGCAGCAGCTTTATTGATTAAATAGAATGACACCAACATCTATCCTTGAGAAAGAGCTCTTGTTCTTACTTCTTGATTTTATTTTTTTTCACATTCATGCAACTTGGTCTTGTTAGTGTTCGAAAAGGAGGAAACATCACCTGGTCATTTATTATTATTCATTATTCATTAAAGATTTCATTTCAATTCAGAATGTAATAAATTGCAAAACTAACTAAGTAAAGTTCAAGGAAAGTATGTGTAAGTTCCAATTTGATATTTGGTTTGGAACTTGTAATTATATAGTTTGAATTAGTATGGATAGGACAATTAGTACACAAACAACTCCATCTTGCCATGAGTTCCTCATCTTCTTAATTACATTTTTATAAAGTAAATTTACTCATTACATATTTCGATGGGTCAGGTATAGAGTCTTTTACTCAAATAAAGTCCTAAATATCATAACCTAAATCAAATGAGGTTATGTGAAAACAACCCTAAGTTCAAACAAAGTGATAATATATACCTTGTCAAGAGAAAGGGTTGATCTAGTTTATTCAAGAATAATATTTTCATTGGTTATAGTGTTAAGTCTAGACACAGGGAATTGATCATCGATAAGAATCACCTTAAAACCAACACCAAAAACATACATTATTTTAGCTTCAATGAACTCTCCACTTAGAGTTGTTTAGATTTACAATACCCTGAGTACCTGATTTTTGAATGTACGAGAGGATTGAGATGCAACAAATGTAGGAAAGAGGCAGGGTTTGAAAAAGTCCTCTGGCTTAGATGCTGCACATACCAATGTGACTGGTACAACTGCAATTACATCTGTTGAGAAAGTTTCAGATAGAGAATCTAATAAGTCAATTTCAGCTTTCAGCACCATTTGATCAAATTTAAAGGAAATAAATGAGTTTTCTAATGAAATGTGCTGATAGTAAGAAAAACTACTAGTCTACATATCTATAATGATAAATTTATTAGCTAATTCATAAATAAATATTAAAAAAATCATATCCAGGTCATGGACACAAGATCGGTGGTGGGATAGCAATACTAAATATGAAATATTCTCTCTAGAATGAATTATCTTTGGGGGCTCTGCTCCAAGTAGTACAAGATGCCTTACATCAAACAAATGTGAATTTATCTTTGATGGGGCCTTATATTTAAGGCTTATTACATATATACCTCAGAGAATCGACTGTCAACTAGTTTATTAATCTTAACCTTTTCAAATAACTGACAAGGAAATTAAATGATTAAAAAATCTCACAATCAACTCAAACTAGATCAGATTAAGAAAGGAGATAACCTGTCCAAGACAGTAGATTACATCAGTATAATCTTGAGACCTGCAAACTTGTAACATGAGTTGTTAATGAAGATACACATTTTATCTATGTAATTCAATCGTGTCTTCCAATCAATAAAGGGGTTTAGTTTCTCTTGGCACAAGAATCGTATCAGCCATTTTCTTTTGTGAGATAAGGTGATAATACTTTTCAATCATTTTCTGGATTAAGTAGAGGGCTTCTCTCATTTACAGTGACATCAAAATTCTTCTTCTTGAAGCTATGAGACTGAAATAAATTTTGGCCGCTATGGCTACTGGAAAAGTCGAAAGGTCTAAGTGGCACATGAAGAGAAGGGATGCCTGGTCTTCTCGCATTGGACATTGAAATTACAGGTTCAAATTGTTCAATTTGATTGATGCGAACTAGCCTGCATTTAGTTGTGAAACCGTAGAAATGAAAAACATAACAGTGATTTGGTGCGATTCGGTAAGCTAAGCTAGTAATCTAGGTATTCTAAATAGAGAAATCTGAATACCTAGGGAAGAGAAGCGTCTGTAGCTGTAGAATTACATGTATCAGACGGCGTCTGCATTATTCATCTTCTCTTATTCCTTGGATGAATTTCAGTTCAGAGAAGGAACGATTAAACAAAATCTAGCAAGTAACAATTATGCTAGTTTGTACAAGCAACATCTTGAATTCTTGATCATAGCCTCTACATTTCCTTTCAAGTAACAGGATTTAGGGCTTCCTCTTTTTTCAAGTAGCAGAACCAACCACCTTCTTCTCCTTGAAACCAAGGCTGTCAATCGTAACTGAGAAGATATGACTCGGGTTGTCTTCAATAGGTTTATTTAAAATATAATTTATATTTAGAATTTTAAAAATAATTTACAGTTTGGCTACCGAATAAAAATACTGTGGCTATTTAAATATTTTTATTCCATTAATTTTTATTTTATCAACGGTTGACATATTAAAACTTTGTTAAGTTCTGTCGCTATTGACATATTTTTATTAGTGGGTAATATGTTTTGCAATAACCAATATAATAAATATATAAAAATGAAGTAATAAAATTTACATCTTTTTATAAAAGTATATATTCAACCAATACAATAATAACTACACATTTTATATGAAAAGTACGTTCAATGAAAACTGCATCAACTTATAAACTTATAAAATTATGTTATGCAATACTCTTTGCAATAATATTTTAAGTTTCTTATTGCAATAATCTTCGCAATATCTATATTTATAATTTGCATAATCAATTACAAATATATGTGCAATTTGATTTGCATTATTTCGTTTGAAATTTTATTTATATTACCCAAATTCTATTTTCGTATATTATATCATTATCATTTGTATTATACATATCTGCAACATTCTTCGCATTATCACGGCTACAATAATATTATTGATAAACTGCATCTATTCCTGCAATTACCTTATTTACAACTTTGCATTAATATTAACAATAATCTATACAACTTCATTTGCATAATTTTAAATAATATATTTTCAAAATTTGCAATAAATTTGCATAATTTTTGCAATCATCAACACATTATTTAAAAAACAAATATTGTAATTCAATTAAATTCAAATTCCTATATATAAATAATAATCAAAATCAGATTATAGTAATCAATGATTCCTGTATCAATTCTTAGTATACCAACATAAATTCATTACAAATTTTCAAAATACATTTACAAATTAAATTCATCACCTACTTATGAATGTTCCATAAATATGACCAAAAATATTAACAAAAACATGCCAAATTTTTAAAAAAAAATGGCATTTCTAAATAGCTCTTAATAATGCTCTTAAATAAATCTATATCAATTCAATAAAATGAGCAATTAGATTGACTAATTAGTTTATATATTGAAAATATACAATTCTAATTTTCTTACAACTTTTGAAGTTCAAGACCCATCACACCCATCATGGTGCATTCTCTAATAGCATATGACAATATTATATAACTCATAAATTGGTCATAAAAGTAAACTAATTGAAAACATAAACATGAATTTAAATCACTTAACAACATTAAAAAAAACTCATGTATTGAACATAAAACTTAATTATTTGAAACTTACTAAATAAATTTCGTAAAACACTAACTATTAATTAGACAACATTAAAAAACTAATAAATTGAACATAAAACTAAATTATTTGAAATCTTACTAAATAAATTTCATAAAATACAAACCTATTAATATTAAACATGAAACTAAATCACTTGACAACATTAAAAAACTCATATATTGAACATAATACAAAATCATTTGAAAACTTACAAAAACAAATTTCTTAAAACACTAACCTACCATTCAAACTTCTTAAATCTATCTATTAATTGTTTAAACCTATAATTCAATATACTTAAATCTTTATTATTATAACTAACATTAATAGCATTATGATAATAACATATGAATTTCATTTGAATATCAAGCATATTACCAAATTAAAGGTTGAATCACTAACCTTCTTCATCAGTCGTCCTAAGTGAGAACCTTTGGGATCGTGTCTTGCCCTTTCTTATTCCATAATTCTAGGAAATTGTCAAAAAATTTATTTAAAGACTACACTTGAGTTTGAAGAAGAACTTTGTCCTGAACTAGTTTAACTTGGTTGGACTTTTATAGTTTAATTCTCTCTTGTTGTTTTCCAATTCTGTATTACATCTCTCAACTTCTTCTTTTTGTAGTGCAATCTCTTTCTCTTTCTCAGAATTTATAACTTGTAAAGTAGTAACAGTTTCTTTAAGTGTATTTAACTCTAAAGAAAATTGTGTGTTGGATTGTCCATTTTTGAATACCTGTTTTCGATCCATGTAGCCTATTCCAAACACACGCCCGCTATTGGAATGCCCTGCTACCTCCATCCACAACTCTGTTTCAGATTTTTGTTCATTTGGATCCAAAGTTTTTTGAGTTTGATGGAGTTGAGTAAAAGATTGCTGCATAACAAAACAAATATAGTTAGTTGTGTATAAAAAATAAAACTCAAGCTTTTAATGAACATAAAATATTAATATTACCACAAATTTTGTTGCCCTGTTTTCACTCCATGTACCATCCCTCTTTTTATGTGTCTTCTCAAATATTTCAAGAAGGGAAGGGTGTCTTCCAAGTTCCTTTGCCTATTATAAATTATAAACATAGGTGTTAGTAATATAAAATTCAATCAATTAAATACAAATCAAATAAATAAATTACTTAATTACCAATCTTTTTTGATATTCTATACCCGAGATTGAACCCCCACAATATGTAGCACCATCATTTTTTTTGTATTTATGTCGATTTCCTTTGACCTTGGTGCACTTCTGATAATACTTTGGTTCATTAAATTTGGTTTTCATTTCGTTTCAGTCTTCAAGGGTAACATGTGAGGGTTTTTTTTATATCGAATTTTGCCCTAATAATAAAGTTTCTTATAGTAACAAAGTTTCTTATCTTGGCACGACCTTTCTTCTTGAAAAGTTTATTCACATCCCCTAATTGAGAAAAGAATATGAATCAAACATAATTGTTAGAGACTGTCTTAAAAAAATACAAAAGTTGTATCAACAATACAATGTTATCTGGGACAGACCCGAAACTATGTTTAGGGTGGGATTAAATTTATTTATTTTAATTTAAATGAAATCGAAAAATATGAAGAAAAAAACAATACATAAATAAAAGGATGTGATTTACAAAAATTATCATACTAACCAGTAAAAAATATTATTATTATTATTATGATTATTATTATTTTTTAAATGTTGGAATGGTGATAACATAATGTTAATTATTGTAAACAAATAGTTATTTATTGTAAAATATTATTTGGAGATAAAATAAAAAAAACAATATGAGAGATAAAAATATCTATAAATTATAAAAAAAAATACTCAGATAATCGTATAAATAAATCCTATAAAATAATCATAATCAAACAAACTTTAACAAAAACAAACTTTAACAAAAGAAATATCAATAATAACAATAATAATGTAATATTATAGAGCCTGTTTGATAATAGGTTTTGTTTTAAATTTTTTACCTAAATTTAATATTTTCTCATATTTTACTTCATATATTTCATTATTCATTTGTTCATAAAATAATAAACTACATTTTCTTTAATATATATTCTCTCAAAAAATATATTTAAATGGTAGAATGATCCATCAATTTAAAAAAATATATTTTTTTTACAATTAATCATATAATTATTTTATCAAACCCAACTAAAAATAAATAAATAAATCAAACAAGCCCTCTCTTTCTATCCCATCTCACTCAAATATCGATTATTTATCTCTCCCTCAAACTTTAATTACACGATGCCAGAATGAATATTGATAAGCTCAAGTGATTTCTCTTCTTAAGATCTTGGTTAGAATATGGGGTGGGCTTAAGCCCACCTCAACCCATACGTCCATCCGTCCCTGGATATTATTACAAACAAAGTTTTGCACTACAAGTTAAATTTAAATCTATTAATATTAATTGTTCTGTAAATTCAATACATACTTTAACTCTAGACGTTTTAAAAAAAACACATTTCATTTTTTAGGTATAGTTTTTAGTTAAGCTCTTTTAATGAATTTTTTAAAATAAAATATTAAATGACAAAATTATGAAATCTGTTTTCTATTTTTTGAAATAGGTAGTATTAAATTTTACTGAAAATATTATAAAATATTTTATGAAAGAGATTTTTTAAACAATCATACAAATTATAGAAAGATTATAAAAATAAAAATAAAAAAAGACAAGTAAGCAAGAACATGTTGTAGATTAAGAATGTGTTCAGTGTGTTATTACAATTACAAGACTATAATTTATATAAAAAATAAGAGAAAGTAAAATGTTAGAATATGTAAAGATTTTAAATACACTAAATACCTTGAATATGAAAACTAAGAGACTCAAGTGTGTTTCTAATTAATTGTAGAGTCTTTAATACCTTCTCTCCAACAAAACGGGGAGACACGCACTGTGAGTTTGTTACGCAATAAATCAAATTGGTTTGACGTAAGTCCTTTGGTGAGGATGTCGACAATTTGATAATTAGTGGGTATGTATCGGATGAAAAGAGATTTTTGAGCAACACGTTCGCGAACGAAGTGAAAATCTATCTCTATATGTTTCGTACGAGCATGAGAAATTGAATTGGCCAACATAAATGTAGAACCAATGTTTTCACATCATAAAGTGGGAGGTTGAGGTGGGGAGATGCAAAGTTCACGTAGTAAGGGTATGAGCCGAATGAGTTCAGTAGTAGCATGATCTAGAGCTCGATACTCAGACTTGGTACTAGACCAAACAACGACTTGTTGTTTCTTTGAATTCCAAGAGATAAGATTATCAACAAAAAAATATGCGGTAGCCAGTTGTGGAGCAAAGATCATCTGGACAACCAGCTCAGTCGGAGTCAGAAAAGGCAGATAGATCGAGAGAAGATGATGGATGAATGAGAAGTCCATGATGAGGAGTATTACAAATTGGAAGGCGCAGTTGACATTAAATGCTATTTCAGGTCGAGTATGCGTCAAATATTGGATAGTACTAACAATGATGCGATACAGAAATGGCTCAGGAAGAGTGTTGTCATCATGGCAAGATAAAGATGACCTAGAATAAATTGGAGTATTAATAGGTTTTGAGTCACTCATATTTAATTGGATAAGAATATCATTGATATATTTTGATTGAGAGAGAAAAATACCAGAGGTAGATCGATGATCATCAATTATGAGAAAATAGCGTAGTGGACCTAAATCTTTAAGAGGGAAATGTGGTTAAATTGAGAGATGATTGACGAGATGTGATAGGAAGAATTATTAGTGAATATAATATCATCTATGTTGATAAGAAATAATGATGTAATTTGTGGAGAGTGGTACATGAATAAAGAAGAATCATTTTTGGATTCTTGAAAACCAATGGAAAGAAGAGAAGATTTCAAGGTACTATACCATTCACGGGGAACTTTTTTGAGTCCATAGAGTGCTTTGTGAAGTTTGTACACATGATTAGGATAATCAGGATAAATGAATCTAGGAGGTTGAGACATAAAAACTTCCTCGTGTAGAGTTTCATATAGAAAGGCATTGCTAACATCGAGTTGATGAATAGACATTGTTTCAAGATAGTCAATGCCTTCTTTTTGATGAAATCCATTTGCAACTAAACGAGCCTTGTGATGTTCAATGGAATCATCAGCTCTTTCTTTGATTTTGAAAACTCATTTTCAACCCACGATATTTTGCGAGGATCGAGGAACAAGAGACCACGTATTGTTTTGAATTAGAGCATTAAACTCATTTACCATTGCTGAATGCCATTAAGTATATTTATTGATAGTGGATAAAAATGTGGGTGGAAAGGTGGAGATGGTGGAAATGTTGGCGTTGTGAAGGGCACGAGTTTTGGAACATGTGATCATATGATAAGAGGAACATTCAAGAGAATGTATAACATTGGAAAGTCCACATATGTGCGTAGGAGGATTGATTGAATATGAGTTGGATGTTGACGATGGTTGATAGGAGTTTGATGTTGGCGAGTTGGTTGGTGAAGATAGATGGTTGGAGTTTGATGATGATGATGAGTGTTCAGATGTTGGATGTTAGGATTTGTATCTCCCAAATCCGACCTACTTGAAAACAATCTGTAAAAACACAAGAAAGAAGAACACAAGAACACACAGATTTATAGTGGTTCACTCAAATTGAGCTACATCCACTTCAGCCACCACCAGATTTACTATGAAGAGAAGAAGGAATACAGAGTTTTTTGCCTCACACTTTATCTCTCTAGAATTCTGTCTAACAATGTAAACCCTTAATAATCACATATTTATAGGGTAAACATTCAGGTAATAAACCTAAATAACTTTGGTCAGGCCCAAGCCCAAAACCAAAAAAAGAAAACCCAATAAACTTTAATTAACAATGTAGAATTTATTATAAGTGTAGGCTCTATAACTCAACAATCTCCCACTTGGAGACTAACTTCATCATCTCTCGATCGGTAGTGGCTTTCCATTTGGTGTCTTAACGAAGAAGACCAACTGAAGTTGCACACAACTTCAGTTTCTCATTTGTCACACCTTTCGTCAACATATCAGCTGGATTCTCACTCCCGGGAATCTTCTCAAGAGTTAATACTCCATCTTCTAAAGCTGACCGGATGAAATGATAACGAACCTATATATGCTCCGTCTTGCCATGATAAACAAGATTCTTTGTCAAATGAATGGTGCTTTAACTGTCGCATCGCAACACACTTCCCTCGTAGTCTTGACCCAATTCTCGCAAAAAGGGTTGTAACTACATCATCTCCTTAGCAGCTTCTGTCACAGCAACATACTCTGCTTCACAACTAGAAAGAGCAACAATCTTCTGCAATTTTGATACCCAACTGATTGCAGTACCTCCTAGAGTATAAATGTACCTTGTTGTGCTCTTTCTACTATCAACATCACCACCATTGTCAGCATCAACATATCCTTCTAAACCCATATTAGACTTTCGAAACCACAAAGCGAGACCCGTACTTCCTCTTAAGTATCGTAGTATCCACTTTACTGCTTCTCAATATTGTCTACCCGGGTTGCTCATGAATCTGCTAACAACTCCCATTGTATGTGTTATGTCTGGTCTTGTGTAAACCATCGCATACATAATACAACCAATGGCAGAGGCATACGGAACAGTGGCCAATTATTTTTTCTCCTCCTCTGTTGAACGCAACTGCTCTTTAGATAGTCTGAAGTGACTAGCTAAGGGGTAGTAACTGGTTTTGCATCATACAAGTTGAACCTGCTAAGAACTTTCTTCACATATTCTTCTTGTGAAAGCTTGAGAACTTCTTCATCCCTGAAAATTCTCATCCAAAGGGGAAAATAATGTACTCTTTATTGAGCTTGTTAATCTCATACAAGCTTGCTCCAGCAATCAACATGTCATCAACGTAGAGAAGAAGAATAATGTACGATTTATTAAACCTCTTGGTATAGCATCAATGATCAGTTTCACACCTCAAAAAATTGTTACTTTTCATGAAGCCATCGAACTTCTTGTACCATTGCCTTAGAGTCTGTTTCAAACCATACAGACTCTTCTGAAGCTTACACACAAGCTCATCTTTTCCTTTGATTTCAAATCCTTCTAGTTGTCGCATATAAATCTCTTCATCTAAATCACCATGAAGAAAAGCAGTTTTGACATCCATTTGTTGAAGATGAAGGTCTTCTTTCACAACCAAACTCAAAATAGTTCTGATTATCATCAATTTAATTACTGGAGAGAAGATCTCATTGTAGTCAATACCTTCTTTCTGTTGAAATCTTTTCACAACCAACCTTGCCTTGTACCTCATTGTTTTATCATGTTCTTCTTTAATCCTGAAGATCCATTTGATGTGAAGTGCTTTCTTTCCCTTTGGTAGCTCAGTGAGCTCCCAAGTCTGATTCAACATCAAAGAGTCCATCTCATCTTTCATAGAAGAATCCCACTTAATCGATTCATCAGATTGTATTGCTTCCTCATAACATTCAGGTTCACCTCCATCTGTCAACAAGATATAGTTCAGAGATGGAGACCACCTCTCAACTGGTTTTTAATTCCTTGATGATCTTCTCAACTGTATAATCGGTGTTTGCTGATTTACCTCTGGAGCCACGTTCTCAATGATTTCATCTTCAACAACACATTGTTCTTCTTCGACAACTGGTATATATTCAGCTGAAAATTGTCTCAAATCGACTGTACCAGTCTCTTCCAACTTAGAATCACCATCTGATGTCTTCCCAACACAATCTTTGTAGAGAACCTGTTCATTGAAGATAACATTTCTGCTACGAATAATCTTCCGATTTTGATTATCTCAGAAATGATAACCAAACTCGATATCACCATAACCAATGAAAAAATATTTATTAGACTTTGGATCAAGCTTGCTCCTAGCACATTCATTAATATGAACATATGATAAACAACCAAACACTTTCAAATAAGAAATATTTACCTTTTTATTGCTCCAAGCTTCTTCAGGAATTCTGAATTCAAGAGGAACAGAGGGTCCCCTGTTTATCAAATAGGCAGCAGTATTAATAGCTTCTGCCCAGAAGGTTTTAGGCAGCCCTGCATGCAATCTCATGCTTCTAGCACGCTCGTTCAATGTTCGATTCATTCGTTTAGCTACTCCATTCTCTTGAGGCGTTCGGGGAACAGTCTTCATCATACTGATCCCATTCACAACACAATATTCTTTGAAATATAGATTGATATACTCACCTCTATTGTCGGATCTCAAGCACTTAACTTTTTGATTTGTTTCATTTTCAACCAAAGCCTTTCACTTCTTGAAAATAGCAAATACTTTAGACTTGTGCTTCATAAAGTAAACCCATACTTTTCTTGTTGAATCATCTATAAAAGTCACATAGTAGTATGATCCGCCAATAGAAGAAACAGGTGCAGGTCCCCACACATCAGTGTGTACCAATTCTAGTCTTTCTTTCTTGAGCTCCTTCCCAATCTTTAAGAAACTCACCCGTTTCTGTTTTCCAAGAATGCAGTTTTCACATAACTGATGTTCAACAGACTTCAGTTCTGGAATCTGTCCATTCTTTAAAAGAATTTTCATCCCTTTTTTACTCATATGGCCCAACCTGTAATGCCACAACTCACTGTTTTTCGAGTCATCAACTACAGCAGCAACTGTTTCTCTGCAAGTTGAAGTCGTGTATAACGTTCCAGTTTTATGACCTCGAGTAACAACAATTGCTCCTTTAGTCACCTTCCACGCACCATTTCCACAACTGAAATTGTGACCTTCTTCATCAAGTTGTGTAACAGAAATCAGATTGCGCATTAAATCTGGAATGTGTCTCACCTTATTAATCTTCCAAACAGAACCATTTGCCATCTTCAATTTGATGTCACCAATGCCAACAATATCCAGTGGCTCACCATCTGCGAGATAAACTTTCCCATAGTTTCCAGCCACATAATTCTCCATTAATTCTTTGTGAGCAGTGGTGTGGAAAGACGCTCCTGAGTCCAAAACCCATGAATCTATCGGGCTATCAACAGACAGAAGTAACGCATCAGTTACAGATTCTGTAACAACGTTGGCTGCATCATTTTTATCATCACCGTTTTCTTTGGTGCTTTGCAGTTCCTCTTTAGATGACCATGTTTACCACAATTCCAGCACTCAAATGTCCTCCCAGACTTGGACTGACTCCTCCTGCTCCTTGACATAGATCTGCTCTTACCTCGGTTGAAATTTCTATCATTACCTCTTCCCCTGTTTTCCATATTCAGAGCAGAACCTTTGAATGTTTCACTAGAATCAATTTTACGAACCTCTTCAACAAGAATACGATCTCTAACTTCAAAAAATTTCAATTTAGCATTTCCAACTGAATTACTAATTGCTGTCCTCATAGGTTCCCAACTATTTGGTAGAGATGCTAACAAAATCAGGGCACTAACTTCATCCCAAAAATCAATCTCAACAGATAGCAATTGATTCACAATTGTATTGAATTCATTCAAATGAGTAGTGACAGAAGTACCATCAACCATTCTTAAGTAAAAGAGTCTTTTCATTAAGTGTACCTTGTTGTTAGCAGATGGTTTCTCATACATATCAGAAAGAGCTTTCATCAGACCCATGGTGGTCTTCTCCTTTGCTACATTGTGAGCAACCGTCTTGGCTAGCGTCAATCGGACAACTCCCAAAACCTGTCTATCAAGGAGTTTCCATTCAGCTTCATCCATCTTCTCTGGTTTCTCACTCAAAGGAACATGAAGCTTCTTTCCATAGTGATAATCTTCAATCTGCATTCTCTAGAAGGCATAATTTGTCCCTTCAAATTTTCCAATCCCATATCTTATACTGTTCTCACTTGCCATTGTTTCCAATGCTCAGATCTAGCCTAGCTGCTCTAATACCAGTTGTTAGGATTTGTATCTCCCAAATCCGATCTGCTTGAAAACAATCTGTAAAAACACAAGAAAGAAGAACACAAGAACACACAGATTTATAGTGGTTCACTCAAATTGAGCTACATGCACTTCAGCCACCACCAGATTTACTATGAAGAAGAAGAAGGAATATAGTGTTTTTTGCCTCACACTTTATCTCTCTAGAATTCTTTCTAACAATGTAAACCCTTAATAATCACATATTTATAGGGTAAACATTCAGGTAATAAACCTAAATAACTTTGATCAGGCCCAAGTCCAAAACCAAAAAAAGAAAACCCAATAAACTCTAATTAACAATGTAGAATTTGTTATAAGTGTAGGCTCCATAACTCAACATTGGAGAAGATGGTAGATTAGGGGTTTGTGATGTTAAAATTGGGGAGATTGGAGGTGATGAACGTGGTAGAAAAAGAAGATGCGATGTTGGAGAGACTGATGGTGTAGAAAGATTGATTGATTCTGATAATGTACTTTTAAATGGAAATGTTTGTTCATCAAAAGTGATGTGACGAGATATATATTCTACCGGAAGGAAGGTGTAGACAACGATAGCCTTTGTGATTTGGACTATAGCCAAGAAAAATAGATTTTAGAGTTATATGATCAAGTGAGCGGAATGCAAGAACATCCAAAAGTTTTTTTGAGGAATAGATAGTTAGGAGGACGATTAAAAAGAATTTCAAATGGAGATTGACGAGGTTTACCATTTGTAGGAAGACGATTAATGAGATACGTACTTGTCAAAAATACATCATCCCAATAATATAAGGGCATAGAAGCATGAGCAAGAAGAGTGAGACTCATTTATGTAAGGTGGCGAATCTCGCGTTCAACAACACCATTTGATCACTTATATGAGGCAGGAAAGACGGTGTTGGATGTCATTAGTTTCAAGATAAGATTTTAGACTCCTATATTCGTCTCCCCAATCAAATTGTAGAGTTTTGATAGATGTGTTGAATTGATTTTTAACAAGTGTCTTAAATTTTATAAAAGCTAGTAAGACATCAGATTTTCTATAGATGAATTATAGCCAAGTAAAGTGACTATAGTCATCGATAAAATTGACAAAATATCGAAAATCATTGGTAGAGAAAAGAGAAGCAGGACCCCAAACGTTAGAATGCATTAATTCTAATGGAGACTTACAACGAGATTGAGAAACAGGAAAAGGAATTTTGTGTGCTTTTCCATATTCACAATATTTACAAAAACTTAATTTCTTGTTTTCAATAATATGTAAATAAAAAATACATAATAAAGGTTGATATTGATGATGAAGGGTGTCCAAGATGATGATGCCAAGAGTTGTCAGATGAACGAGTTCTAATAAGATCTTGATGAGTGGGCGGAGGGTTAACGGTTGAATTTAGGCGATATTGGCGATTTGAAGTATGCCGCGAAGGAGTTCCCTCTTTGTGACCTGATCTTTGACAATACAATTGCCTAATCTGCGTAGTAAAAAGGAAAATATTGACCACATGTTTGGGGAGTGTGTGTTTGTATCCAAGTTATGGATTAATTTTGCTCAGAACATGAATATCACTAACTTTCCAAGTACATTGAATGAAATCATAGAGCTTGTAAGGAAAAAAGATAAGGGCGATAACTTCTACGCGAATGTTTTCAAATACTTTTTTGCAGTCCTGATCTACAATATCTAGAGAGAAAGAAATACAATAATTTATAGCACAAAAGAACAGAAGGAAAAGTTTGGGATGATATTAATTATGATGAAAACGTTTTTACACATACATGGAGGGGAATTCCGATTAATGAAGATAGTTGGAAACTCGGTCAAACGTAGAATATCCCTTATAAAATCATTACAATGAAAGAAACGGGATACTAGGCCGAGTCATAAATAGAAGAAGGTGTAGCCAGCATAGCATAGTGTGTCGTTGAATTTTGGTTCTACGACGTCAACCAGTTTCAATCAAATGACCTGTGAAGTTGTAAATCTTACAAAATAGACCCGATCAACAATTATTAGCCGCGTGACCAAACCAATCATACAATTGACATTGTATTTTATTTTTATTGGGCCCATGAGGCCCATGATTCAAAATAGAAGGCCCAGTAGTAGGACACCCAAACTCGAAAGTAGAAGCCCGCTCGGAGTGTGAAAATTTTGATGAACTTGAAGACCCATATATTTGATATCCATTAGAATTATGGAAATTCAATCTATTGATAGTTTCATTTTCTGCATTGTAATCCCTCAGAGAGAAAAACGAACGCCGTGTCGCGATCGTTGGAAGTGGGATGGTTTCGAAATCCCTCTCCATCCAAAATTCTTGATAAATATAACAAAAAATTTTTGATAATTTTTATTTATTCTTTAACTGTAAATTATTATTAATAAAAAAAAAATAATGATATAATGAATACCTTGATTAAGTTAGAAATTAAATACATGTATTTATTGTTTATCCATTTCTATATTAATTCATTAAATATATTTAAATTTTAAATTTTAATGTTTACTTAATTCTCAAATAATAATATGTCTATCTATTTAATTTCATAATTTACTTTATTTCACAATTCCTAATCTTATATTACTTAATATTTAACTAAATAAAATAATTATTATCATTATTTTAATTACTTAATTAATAATTAGTCATAATTAATTATTATTTTAAAATCTGAATTGCTTAATTAATTATTATTCTAAAATTGAATTCCTTAATTAATTAGAATGATAATAAATTATTATTCTAAAATTTAATTTTCCTTAGGTTATGGTTACTTATAATTATTATGAATTCTTAAATTCATAAATAATTCTGAATATATATAACTTCAAATCATATATATATATATATATATATATATATATATATATAACCGAAATATATAATATATTAATTAATATATCCTTAATTATCTAAATAATAATAATTAATAGAGATATATTAATTTCACTAATTCTTTAAAAAAAATGTTTAAACTTCTTTATCATAAATTTCTCTAATTAATTAGATATCCATATATTATATGTAGAGAATTTATTACAATTCTTTAAACAAAAAACTATTCAACTTTTTGATGTTGTGATGTGAAGATTTCCTTATTTAATTTTTTTTACATTCTTTCAAGATATTAAAAATTAAATTTTAATTCTCTAAATAAAATTTTATCATAAGTTTTATTTGAATGAGATCAAGAACAATATATATTTCAAAATGTTTATCATTTCTAATCCGGTAATTAATTATATCATTATCTGTTCTATTCGAATTATATTAAGAATAAATAAGAAAAGATGTGCTCATATTCTTAAAAAAATCTTATAAGCCTAAATCTCGATAGATCAACATAGAGAAGGCTCTGATACCACTTGTTAGAATATTTAAGCTAGATCTTTAATTCTTAAGTTTATAATCTTGATACTCTATATTTATAAATTGAGATAAACATAAGGTGCGGAAACGTACTTTAATCTAAAATGAAGAATGGTTCATTAAGTCATTCTTCGTTATTCTCTTCTTCTTGATCTTGGATCTTCTCTTAATCTTGGATCTTCTTGTTATGGATCTGGGCCTGGATTGGAATGTTTGATATGGGTTGGATTTAAGTCTTTCAACCATATATCGATAGCTCTTCTTGAGTATTCTTGAGAGAAACATAAACTTTTTTTGTCTTATGGGAGAAACATAATAGGTAGGCTATCTATATGGGTTGGAGACCTAGCCCTAATGCACCTATTTATTATTCGGTTATTATGCGGCGCATCAATGAAATAATAAATGATATTTCTGATTCTATACAAATATATCCTCATATTTATTATAAATGTCTAAATAAACACCATAATCTTTATACTTTAATAGATCATTTTAATTGAGTTTTAATCTTTATATGATAACAACTAATACACAATTATTTTAATTATCCATTTAATTGGATTTTAATCTCTAATATAATGAATAAAACAAATAAATACAATTTTGATCATCATAAAATTAGTTTTATCATCAAGGTTTTTAATTATCATAAAAATTAGATAATCCACATGACTCTCGAATATGATGAATTATTGATCTCAACCATACACATTCTCGACTTGCCTCATGAATAGCGATGATCTCGAAATGGTTTGAAGATGTGTCGGTAATTGATTGTTTGATAGATCTCCAAGATATAGATGTACCACCATATATGAATACGTAACCCGTTTGAGACCTACCATTATGAGGATCACATAAATACCTTGCATTTATGTACCCAATCAATTCAACTTCACATATATATGAATAATATAATCACATGTCCATAGTTCCTTAAAGGTACCGAAAATATGCTTAACTCCATTCTAATGTCTCCTTGTCGGTGAAGAACTATATCACGCTAATAAATTTACTGCAAATGATATATCAGGTCTAGTATGAGTAGCTAGATACATTTGTGCTCCAATAGCACTAATATATGGTACTTCAGGACCAATTAGTTCTTCATCATACATACGAGGTCGAAATGGATCTTTATTTACATCAAGCGAACTCACGATTATTGAACAACTCAGGGGATGCGCTTTATCCATAAAAAAATATTTTTAGTATCTTGATGTATAAGCAGATTGATGGACAAGAATTCCATTATCTAAATGCTCAAACTTGTAAGCCAAGACATAACTTTGTGTTTCCCAGATCTTTTATCTCAAATTCTTTCTTAAGATAACTAATTGTTTCAGATAGTTCATCAGTTGTTCCAATAATATTCAAATCATCCACATAAATTGCAATTATTACAATCTATGATCCAAATATCTTAATAAACACACATGAACATATTGGATCATTTTGAAATCCATTCTTTAATAAATATTCACTACGACGTTTATACCACATACATCCAGATTGTTTCAATCCATATAGAGATTTGCATAATTTAACCGAGTAAAGATCTCGACGATCTGAATTAAACGCTTCTGGCACTTTAAATCCTTTAGGGAGTTTCATGTATATGTTGTTATAAAGAGAGTTATATAAATATGTCAAAATATCATCCATTAATCTCATCTGCAATTTCTCGTGTATTGATAAACTTATTAGATATCTAAATATTATTGCATCCACCATAGGAGAATATGTTTCCTAATAAACAATACCAGGTCTCTACGAGAATCCTTGAGAAACAAGTCGTGCCTTATATATGACAATTTCATTTTTCTCATTTCTTTTTCTTATAAATACCCATTTATAACCGATTAGTTTAATACCTTCAGGGGTACAGACATAGGTCCAAAAACTTTATGATTTATGAGTGATTTTAATTCAGCTTCAATCGCATCTTTCTTGTTTGGACAATCGTTTATACGTCTGCATTCTTCTACAGACTTTGGTTCATGATCCTCATCTTCTTTAACAATATCGCATTCTATAGCATATGAAATTTTTTTATCGACGTCGATTCCATCTTTGTCCAGTCAAAATATAGTTTATAGAGATCTCTTCATTTTCAGGTACCTATGATTCCTCTGGAATCATTTTTTCAATGACTGGATACTCTTCAAGAGTAATTGTTTCCTCAGTATCCATTACTTCTTTTCTTTTTCGAGAATTTTTATCTTTGTAACCGACTGGTCTACCATGCTTCACTTGAATTTTAGGCTTGTTAGCAGTAGTGGGTTGTCCTTCATGGACATGAATCCTAATTGGAGCATTTACCGCTGGAATATAAGATTTCGTAACCTTTTTAGGATCAGTAAACGCATTTGGCAATTGATTTGCTAAATTTTGCAAGTGAATGATTTTTTGAACTTCAAGTTTAGATTGCTTTGTACGAGGATCGTAGTGAGCTAATGATAACTCATGCTAGGTTATTTCCTTTTTCCAACTGCTTATTTTCCCCTTTCAATGTTGGAAATATCATTTCATTAAAATGACAGTCGGAAAACCGTGTCGTGAATGAGTCACCCGTCAACGGATCAAGATATTTAATTATAGACGGTGATTCATATCCAACATATAACCTCAATCTCCTTTGAGGTCCCACCTTTGTGCGTTGTGGTGGAGCAACTAGCACATATACAGCACATCTGAAAATTCTTAGATGGGAAATATTTGGTTCCTGACCATAAACCATTTCTAAAGGGGAGACCTCATTATAATTTGTAAGTCTGATACGAATTAATGCTACTGCATATAAAATAGCATGTCCCCAAGCTTGTATCAGAAGTTTCGTTTTCATAAACAACGGTCTTGCAATTAGTTGAAGATGTTTTATCAATGACTCTACAAGGCCATTTTGTGTGTGAACATGTGCTATTGGATGTTCAACACTTATTCCAAATGACATACAATAACTATTAAAAACTTGGGAGGTAAATTCTCCAGCATTATCAAAACGAATTAATTTAATTAAATAGTCTGGGAAGTGAGCTCGTAATTTGATAATTTGAACAAGCAATCTTGCAAATGCTTGATTATGAGTTAATAATAAACACATGTGACCATCTTGTTGATGCGTCAATTAATACCATAAAATATCCGAATAATCCACATGGTGGATGAATAGGCCCACATATGTCACCTTGTATTCTTTCAAAATTTTCAAGGGTTCAGTCTTAATTTTATATGGTGATGGTCTTATTATTAACTTTCCTTGTGAACAAGCAGCACAAAAAAATTCATTGGGTAGAAAAAACTTTTGGTTTTCAATGAATGCCCACATGAATGATTAATTAATCTTCGTATCATAATAACTCCAGGGTGTCCCAATTTATCATGCCATGTAATAAAATTATTTTGATCGACAAACTTCTGGTTTTTAACTACATGTACTTCGCCAACACTTATGTTTGTGAGATATAATCCAAAGGAAATTGCGGGTAATTTTTCTAAATAATATTTTTTACCCGAGGTGATACTTGTGATAGATAAATATTCTTTATTATTTTCATTTGTAGTCTCGATGTGATATCCATTTCCACGGATATCTTTAAAACTCAACAAGTTTCTTCGAGATTTAGACGAATACAATGCATTATCAATACAAATGTTTATTCCTTTAGGTAATATAATATTTGCTCTTCCGGAGCCTTCAATAATTTTTGAACTACCCGATATTGTATTCACATATGTCTCTTTCATCACCAAAGAAATAAAAAAAAATCTTGCTTTTCAAAATGGTATGTATTGAGGCACTACGAGACAACTACATTTTTCATTCATCACGTGTTTGCTTCCAAGAACCTTCATTTTCTTCATTAAATAAAATATAATATTAATAATTAATAACAAACAAACAAATAATAATAATAATAATACAAAAACATCATCAAACTATATATATATATAATATAATATAAGCCATTAATTAATACTGCTTTTATTTATATTTATTTTTTATTTTTTATTTTATTTTTTTTTTCGAAATTTTATTAAATATTATAAAGAAAACAAAACACAAAATATCAAATGACATAATTCTTATTTTCACGCTCGACAAGAAAATCGGCTACGTTAAACCCAGAGAAATCATCGAGTCCAAAAGCTATTTTATCATCATCGGGAGCCAAAGTCGAGTTGGACTCGATGGTCCCTTTTCCTTTTAAAGATGCTTGATAAAGATTGATAAAATGCTTCGGCGTATGACATGTAGATGACCAATGACCTTTCATGTCGCAACGATAGCATTTGTTTTCCACGGTCTTATTAATTTGATCCTTTTTATCATCGTTGCGGATATTGTGTAGACTACCACCACCACGTCCATGACCATTTCCCCAGGCACGACCTAAAAAATGACCACAGCCACGACCACAACTACGATGTCGTCCTCTATTATTATATGATGTCAAATTCACTTCAGGGAATGGGTTCGATCCAGCTGGACGGGCCTCATAATTTTTCATCAAAAGCTCATTATTTTGTTTGACCAATAATAGACATGATATTAATTATGAATATTTCTCAAAACCTTTTGTACGATATTGCCGCTACAGGAGCACATTCGATGCATGAAATGTGGAGAATGTTTTCCCTAACATGTCTTCGTCAGTAATAGTTTCTCCACATAGTTTGAGTTGAGAAGTAATCCGAAATAAAGCAGAATTATATTCACTTGCTGATTTAAAGTCTTGTAGGCGCAAATGTAGCCATTCAAATTGATCTTTTGGAAAAATGATAGTTTTTAAATGATCATACCTTTCATTCAAAATTATTCCATAGGATCAATGGATCTTTCACAGTGAGATACTCAATTTTTAAACCTTCGTGAATATGACGACGAAGGAAAATCATTGCTTTGGCCTTATCTTGGTCGGACGTAGTGTTTTAATCTTTGATGGAATTTCCAAGACCATTAGCGGCAAAATGAATTTTAGCATATAGAATTCATGAAAGGTAATTCTTTCCGGTGATGACAAGAGCCATGAACTCTAATTTTGTAAGGTTCGACATGAAATTGTTAGATGAAATAGTTAAGATTGAAAGTATAAGAGAATACTGTTGTCAATCTTGATCAATTTGGTTTTCACAAATGAGGTGCGAAAATTTGGCTACCATAAACGAGGAGGGAGCCTTCGACCTTTGCTTCAGGATTGAGAGTTATCATGCTGATAACGTGTTATGAACATACAAGATAAAGAACAAGAGAGATAACAATGAGAGAATGTATTATTATTGTTTATCAAAAGTGATCCCTTTACAATATTTTTATGTGTCCTACTTATAGGAATAGATACATAGAAATCAAAAGTCTTCATAATGGTAGAAAATGAAACCAAGAGTCTTACACAATGGTATCCATTAAATATATTGCATTTATAATATTTTCGAATTTTTTCTCTTAAATTTTGGAGTTATAGATATTAAGTTATTAGTTCACAAAGTTTAAGAAAATTGAAAACTATTTCAAACGAGTCTTAAAATGGTGAAATTATTTATTTGTGCTAAAATAATTATTTTAAACCATTTTACAATTTTGTTAGGATTAAAAAAAATCATTTTAGACATTTAAAATGAAAAATAATTTAAAAGAAAGTAAATAGGCACTTAGCATTAGACCAGACTAAGGTCGGACTTAAGAGACATACTTGGAAGCTGACCTTGACTGAGATAGCAACTTCGTGGGCTTTGGAAGAGGCTCGGGCCGATCGGGAGGTTCTAGGAGGCGTAGAGAAATTTAGGAACGCAGAGCTAGGCTTGGGAGACAAGGCCTTGTCCAAAAAGTGGAATGGGAGGTTAGGGTTCTAATCCTGGCCTCCACATTTATTTTCTTTATTTTCCGGACAGCGCGCCTTTGGATGTCATAACAACCAAATACACAAATGGTTGTCTCAAATCTTGGGTCGTCCTCTACGGATGCACTCATCATTTACTTTCTTCTCTCGACATTAGAGGTAGGGAGCTTGAATTTCTTTTATATTTGATCAAAATATTTTATTTGTATATTAAATTGGTCATTATTTTTTGTTTTTAAGAGAATGTATATTTTTTTATTTATAACTAGCTGTTTCTGTTAGGATTTGTATCTCCCAAATCCTACCAGCTTGAAAACAATCTGTAAAAAACAAAGAAAAAAGAACACAAGAACACACAGATTTATAGTGGTTCACTCAAATTGAGCTACATCCACTTCAGCCACCACCAGATTTCACTATGAAGAAGAATAAATACAGAGTTTTTGCCTCACACTTTATCTCTCTAGAATTCTATCTATCTAATGTAAACCCTTAATAATCACATATTTATAGGGTAAACATTCAGATAATAAACCTAAATAACTTTGGTCAGGCCCAAGCCCAAAACCAAAAAGAAAACCCAATAAACTCTAATTAACAATGTAGAATTTATTATAAGTGTAGGCTCCATAACTCAATAATCTCCCACTTGGAGACTAACTTCATCATCTATCGATCGGTGGTGGCTTTCCATTCGGTGTCTTAACGAAGAAGACCAACAGAAGTTGCACACAACTTCAGTTTCTCATTTGTCACAGCTTTCGTCAACATATCAGCTGGATTCTCACTCCCGGGAATCTTCTCAAGAGCTAATACTCCATCTTTTAAAGCTGACCGGATGAAATGATAACGAACATGTATATGTTTCGTCCTGCCATGATAAACATGATTTTTTTCCAAATAAATGGAACTCTGACTGTCGCATCGCAACACACTTCCCTCGTAGTCTTGACCCAATTCCCGCAAAAAGGGTTGTAACCACATCATTTCCTTAGCAGCCTCTGTCACAGCAACATACTCTGCCTCACAACTAGAAAGAGCAACAATCTTCTGCAATTTTGAAACCCAACTGATTGCAGTACCTCCCAGAGTATAAATATACCCTGTTGTGCTCTTCCTACTATCAACATCACCACCATTGTCAGCATCAACATATCTTTCCAAACCCATATTAGACTTTCAAAAACACAAAGCGAGAATTGTACTCCCTCTTAAGTATCGTAGTAACCACTTTACTGCTTCCCAATGTTGTCTACCCGGATTGCTCATGAATCTGCTAACAACTCCCACTGCATGTTCTATGTCTGGTCTTGTGCAAACCATCGCACACATAATACAACCAATGACAGAGGCATACAGAACAATTGCCATGTAATTTTTCTCCTCCTCTGTTGAAGGCGACTGATCTTTAGATAGTCTGAAGTGACTAGCTAAGGGGGTAGTAACTGGTTTTGCATCATACAAGTTGAACCTGCTAATAACTTTCTTCACATATTCTTCTTGTGAAAGCTTGAGAACTTCTTCATTCATGAAAATTCTCATCCCAAGGATTTGTTTAGCAACACCCAAATCCTTCATTGCAAACTTTTCAGACAACTCTTTCTTGAGCTTGTTAATCTCATACAAGCTTACTCTAGCAATCAACATGTCATCAATGTAGAAAAGAAGAATAATGTATTATCAAACCTCTTGATATAGTAGCAATGTTCAGCTTCACATCTCAAAAAATTGTTACTTTTAATGAAGCTATCGAACTTCTTGTGCCATTGCCTTGGAGCCTAATTCAAACCATACAGACTTTTATGAAGCTTACACACAAGCTCATCTTTTCCTTTGATTTCAAATCCTTCTGGTTGTGGCATATAAATCTCTTCATTTAAATCACCATGAAGAAAAGCAGTTTTGACATCCATTTGTTGAAGATGAAGGTCTTCTTTCACAACCAAACTCAAAATAGTTCTGATTGTTATCAATTTAACTACTGGAGAGAAGATTTCATTGTAGTCAATACCTTCTTTCTGTTGAAATCCTTTCACAACCAACCTTGCCTTGTACCTCATGGTTTTATCATGTTCTTCTTTAATCCTGAAGATCCATTTGTTGTGAAGTGTTTTCTTTCCCTTTGGTATCTTAGTGAGCTCCCAAGTCTGATTCAACATCAAAGAATCCATCTCATCTTTCATAGCAGACTCCCACTTAACTGATTCATCAGATTGTATTGCTTCCTCATATCATTCAGGTTCACCTCTATCTGTCAACAAGATATAGTTCAGAGATGGAGACCACCTCTCAAATGGTTTTCGATTCCTTGACAATCTTCTCAACTATATAACCGGTGTTTGCTAATTTACCTTTGGGGCCACGTTCTCAACGATTTCATCTTCAACAACACATTGTTCTTCTTCGACAACCGGTATATATTCAGCTGAAATTCTCTCAAATCGACTGTACCAGTCTCTTCCAACTTGGAATCACCATCTGATGTCTTCCCAACACAATCTTTGTAGAGAACATGTTCATTGAAAATAACATTTTTGATACGAATGAAATTCCGATTTTGATTATCCCAGAAACGATAACCAAACTCGATATCACCATAACCAATGAAAAAACATTTATTAGACTTTGAATCAAGCTTGCTCCTATCACATTCATTAATATGAACATAACAACCAAACACTTTCAAATAAGAAAGATTTACCTTTTTATTACTCCAGGTTTCTTCAGGAATTCTGAATTCAAGAAGAATAGAGGGTCCCCTGTTTATCAAATAGGCAGCAGTATTTATAGCTTCTGCCCAGAAGGTTTTAGGCAGCCCTGCATGCAATCTCATGCTTCTAGCACGCTCGTTCAATGTTCGATTCATTCTTTCAGCTACTCCATTCTCTTGAGGCGTTCAAGGAACTGTCTTCACCATACTGATCCCATTCACAACACAATACTCTTTGAAATCTAGATTGATATATTCACCTCCATTGTCGGATCTCAAGCACTTAACTTTCTGATTTGTTTCATTTTCAACCAAAGCCTTCCACTTTTTGAAAATAGCAAATACTTCAGACTTGTGCTTCATAAAGTAAACACATACTTTTCTTGTTGAATCATATATAAAAGTCACATAGTAGTATGATCCGCAAATAGAAGAAACATGTGCAGGTCCCCACACATCAGTGTGTACCAACTCTAGTATTTATTTCTTGAGCTCCTTCCCAATCTTTAAGAAACTCACCCGTTTCTGTTTTTCAAGAATGCAGTTTTCATATAACTGATGTTCAACAGACTTCAGTTCTGGAATCTGTCCATTCTTCAAAAGAATTTTTATCCATTTTCACTCATATGGCCCAACCTGCAATGCCACAACTCACTGTTCTTCGAGTCATCAACTACAGCAGCAACTGTTTCTCTTCAAGTTGAAGTCGTGTATAACGTTCCAGTTTTATGGCCTCGAGCAACAACAATTGCTCCTTTAGTCACCTTCCATTCAACCATTTCCATAACTAAAATTGTGACCTTCTTCATCAAATTGTGTAACAGAAATCAGATTGCGTATTAAACCTGGAATGTTTCTCACCTTATTAATCTTCCAAACAGAACCATTTGCCATCTTCAATTTGATGTCACCAATGCCAACAATATCCAGTGGCTCACCATCTGCGAGATAAACTTTCCCACAGTTTCCAGCCACATAATTCTCCATTAATTCTTTGTAAACAGTGGTGTGGAAAGACGCTCCTGAGTCCAAAACCCATGAATCTATCGGGCTATCAACAGACAGAAGTAATGCATCAGTGACAGATTCTGTAACAACGTTGGCTGCATCATTTTTATCATCCCCGTTTTTCTTCGGTGCTTTGCAGTTCCTCTTCAAATGACCATGTTTACCACAATTACAGCACTTAAATGTCCGCCCAGATTTGGACTGACTCCTCTTGCTCCTCGACATAGATCTGCTCTTACCTAGGTTGAAATTTCTATCATTACCTCTGCCCCTGTTTTCCACATTTAGAGTAGAACCTTTGAACGTTTCACCAGAATCAATTTTACGAACCTCTTCAGCAAGAATACGATCTCTAACTTCAACAAATTTCAGTTTAGCATTTCTACTGAATTACTAATTACTGCCCTCAGAGGTTCCTAGCTATTTGGTAGAGATGCTAACAAAATCAGGGCACTAACTTCATCCCCAAAATCAATCTCAACAGATAGCAATTGATTCACAATTGTATTGAATTCATTCAAATGAGTAGTGACATAAGTACCATCAATCATTCTTAATTAAAAGAGTCTTTTCATTAAGTGTACCTTGTTGTTAGTAGATGGTTTCTCATACATATCAGAAAGAGCTTTCATCAGACCCATGGTGGTCTTCTCCTTTGCTACATTGTGAGCAACTGTCTTGGCTAGTGTCAATCGGACAACTCCCAAAACCTGTCTATCAAGGAGTTTCCATTCAGCTTCATCCATCTTCTCTGGTTTCTCACTCAAAGGAACATGAAGCTTCTTTCCATAGAGATAATCTTCAATCTGCATTCTCTAGAAGGCATAATTTGTCCCATCAAATCTTCCAATCCCATGTCCTATACTGTTCTCACTTGTCATTATTTCCAATGCCCAGATCTAGCCTAGCTGCTCTGATACCAGTTGTTAGGATTTGTATCTCCCAAATCCTACCAGCTTGAAAACAATCTGTAAAAAACACAAGAACACACAGATTTATAGTGGTTCACTCAAATTGAGCTACATCCACTTCAGCCACCACCAGAATTCACTATGAAGAGAAAGAAGGAATACAGAGTTTTTGTCTCACACTTTATCTCTCTAGAATTCTATCTATCTAATGTAAACCCTTAATAATCACATATTTATAGGGTAAACATTAGATAATAAACCTAAATAACTTTGGTTAGGCTCAAAACCAAAAAGAAAACCCAATAAACTCTAATTAACAATGTAAAATTTATTATAAGTGTAGGTTCCATAACTGAACAGTTTTAATTTCTTATTTGTTTATTCTTTGTTCATCAGAAGATTTTTAATAACCAAGTTATTACTCTCTCGATATTAATATTAAAGTTTTTAAGAGAATGTATATTTTATTTATTTATAACTAGCTGTTTCAATTTCATATTTGTTAATCCTTTATTCATTAGAAGATTTTTAATAACGAGGTTATTACTTATTTATTACTCTCTCGATATCAATATTAAATTGTTTCTAATTTACAATGATAACTTTGTGCATTCTTTGTTAGGATTATGTTACATTATTAAATATTGATTGAGAATGAGAGAAAGACATCTATGTTTGTGTGACACTTATCATCTTAATTGAATAGTGTCTCATAGCAACATTTGTATCATTTTTATTTATTTATTAAAATATCGCCAATTTGACAAAATTTGTCATCATAATTTTGGTGATTATTTTTATATTTTGATAATCCTTATGATTGTGCATTTAACTTAGACGTCTTTCATTTTCTTTTCTTAATTACATATTTCTTAACTTTTTCTCATCATATATTGTATTTGTATCTATAGTTTGCCTATCTCTTTGCTGGTGTTCCATACCCAAATGAGTTTACTGGTCCATTGTTGCTAGACAATCCATGATCTCTGCAAGCTTCTCCATCGCCAAACAATCTTTATAGAGGTCTAAAGTCATGGACAAGTTGGACAAAGTTTAATGAAGAAGATAATGGAGAGAAAAGGAATGTGTTTGATATATAAACAAATTATTTTCAGAGGTGTCAATTAATTAAAAATAAAATTATGACACATTAATTAAAATAGACAGGGAAAAAGTAGACCTCAAAGTTCAGCTCCAAATAGATTTTGGGCCGAAGATTTATTTATAAAATGAAGCAAGCCCAAAGTAAATTTCACAATGATTTTAACCTAATTTTTTTCTTTCTTTTTTCTCTCAGGCGGCCGTTTCATCTATTCCTTATAAAAGGGACACATACCTAAATTAAAACTTCACATTGAATTTTATTCTTCTTATCTGTGGCTTCTTATCTCTAGCCGTCTTATTCTTTTCCTCCTGTTGTTTGATCTCTTGCCCTTCTCTCCTATTCCTACCTATCACAGTTTCGATCTCTAACTGATTTTTTTTTCTGTTATGTCAATATTAAAATATCATGTAAGCCTATTTGCTAAAGAAGTTTATGTCTAGGATGTCTATCATGGTTTATATAGTTTAAAAGGTTTTGAACTGAAATAGTCACCAATTGTGGGATTTTATCAATAAGCGGTGGTGCAGTGATGTAAGTTTTTATTGAATCATTTTTGAATCATGTATTTTCGATCTTATTTTGTTGATATCTTAATAATTGTTTCATTCTTATGGTGATACAGGTTTATTACTAATTTAACCATTGTGAGTCCAGAGTGATGAACATTAGATGTATAATGAACTCCATCGACCACAACAGATGATTTAAAACCAGATTCAGGTTTAACACTTTCAGGGATTGTTCGATACATTGGAACTCCATATTGGATTTCTGCATCAACTCTTGCAAACGATTCTTATAACGCGATAGGCTACAACATCCAGGGATGTATCCTTTGAAGATCAACGTCCAAAGTGGTTATTGTCTACACCATTTAATTAAGTAGGATTATGTATATTGTTGATTAGTTAATTAATTAGAAGAAATTTATAATAATATATAAATAAAATTATTGTAGTGATAAAACATATAGTTTATTGTTATTTATAAATTATTGTTTATTGTTATTTATAATAATATTATGTATAAAAATTGCATTCTTGACCTACATAATTGGGATTTTCAATACTCTTTTTTAAACTGTTTTTACTTGATCTTAGTATATTGTTTTTTAAGTAAAAAATTTGACAAATGAAAAATTCTAATTTTAAAAAGTAACACAATTTTCCTTGTGGTGTTAATTACAATTTTGGCAAGAAAGAAAAAGTCATGATATAAATACTTGAGAGGGAAGGCTACAATTTAGTGTTCTTTATCTTTTCTTAATCTATTTGAAGTTGAGTTTCTATTAGTTAAAAACATTCAATTTAATTTTTAATTATGTATAATATTTGATAAAAATAAATAGAGATATAAAATATTTCAAAGTTAATTTTAAAAAGAATAGATGAGTTGATTAGTTATATTTTATAAATTTAGTATTATAGGTTAAAGATTTAAAAGAATTATGTTTAGTTTAAATAGTTTTTATAATTTTCTTTGTAACTTTTTAATTCTTTAAAAAAAGTAATTATTTTTTTCAATTTTTTGTTTAAATACTAAATTTAATAATATTTTTTTAAATATTAAAATTGTTTTTTTAAATAGTAATATTATTAATTAAAATAGTAAATATTTATTAACTATTTACAACATGTCAAAATATCATAAATTAAATTTTAAATTTATTTTATATTATTTTCATGTTTTTGTTTAAATAATAATTTAACTATTATTAATTTTTCATTTTTTAACCTAATAAGTATAACATAAGAATTTTTTTACTCAATAGTCGCGCTCCATAATTTATGAGCATCTTAGGTCTTGAGTGAGACAAAGAACTGAAAATTATAGGCGCGAAAATGAGTGCATTTAAAAAGTTGATTTGACTAGTTATGACATATAAGTGTTTGCAACCAAATTTAATTAAAATTATAAAAAAGAGTCGCGTTGAAAAACACTTTTAATTTAAAAGAGGTATTATTTTAGGTTTGATACTTGGTTACACATGAGAAATGGTCTTTGTGTTATGTCTCACGTTTTCCCGTCAAATGATAATCTTTACTTTAAACTTTTGGTCATTTGAAAATATATTATTTTACACTTTATCTATTTATCTAGTCCTAGAGTATGAATCTGAAGATCAATTTAAACATAAACATGTGTCCAATTTTGTATCATTATATTCTTAAAACATGTATTTATGTTATGGGTCATAAATTAAAAATAAATAAATTGTGTTAGTACCTATAGATATGTAGCGGATGCTCAAAAGACAAAAGTACATAGAAATGAATAGCGGAGGCTCGAAAGACAAAATTATCCGTAGACAAGCAGCAAATACTCAAAAGAAAAAAAAAAGTACTTATAAAAATGTAAGGTTTAAAATAGAATCCAAAATAAACCCTTATTTAAGTTTATTATTTTTATATTTTTTTTATTAGAAATGCTTTTTTGTATTTTTATACCATTCTTAAAATATTCTTAATACAAGTTATGAAAATAAATTAAAGAAATAAGAGAATAAAGGAAAGAATAAAAATGAGTCTTAAACAATATTAGTTTTTGTATTTGTGTTAAAAGTAATGTCTTCTTGGTATTATATATATATTTTTCTTTTTTTAGAATTAACTAAAGTATTTGAAAAAAAATCACTAAACAAGTGAAATAATAAAAATAGGAAAGCAAACGGGCCATTGGTCAACCTCGGGCCAGTTTGGGCGGGCAAATTTGAGCAATGGAGTGGGTTCATAGACATGGTCTGGGTGTGGGTCTATCGATGTTCACAGGTCTAAGGCTTTCTTGGCTGGAAATCAGTCAAGCCTCTGTAGTAGTTTACCACCTCAACCTGAAACCGAATATTTCTTTATTTTTTAACCCCCAAAATATGTACAGCAGTTGATTGAGTAATCTAGCCTACGACTAAAATTACATATAAACCAAACTGAAAGTGGTATGAAATTTAAGAACAATAACAAAAAAAAATGAACGGAGGTTGAAGATGAAGTGTAGGTTTGTGCACTTCCTTGTAGGATGCCTCAAACAGCCCGCCTTTAATAAGCATGTGGAGCACGATCAGACCGTCGGGACAAGGCTCGAGAGTTTGAATCCTTGGATCCGGAGGGCTCGGTCCTAAACTAATACTATTTGGTCCTAGGCTTGGGAGGCTCGATCCTAGGTCTATCTTTCTCGGTCGTGGACCTACGAGGCTCGGTCTGAGGTTAGAAAACTCAATCGGATTCCTCGGTCCTTACTCAAGAACATCGGTCATTGATTTCAGTCGAACTCAAGAATATCGGTCATTGGTCTTGGTCTTAACTCAAGAACATCGGTCCTTACTCTCGGTTCAGACTCAAGAACATCGGTCATTGGTCTCGGTCTTGTATAAGATTATCAGTTCTCATTCTCGGTCCCAATAGGACTGAGTGTTCTTAATTTGGTCAGGTTGCAGGTCTTACTTTTGATACAGATCATGAAATCATGATATGTAAGTTGCAATCAACTCATATGATTGTAGGGATTAAAAGCCTTAACTTTAATCACGATCAATCGATCTCTGTAAAGATCAATTTCTAAAAACCGTTTTAAGGTCAAAATTTGGGATCTTTTGAATTATGTCATCTCAATGTCTAATTCTTGTTCCATTAGATTTGAAATGATGAACATAGTCCAACACAACCAAAACAAAAATATCATTTAAGTTTTGTAACAACTTTTGAAAACGAAATTCAAACCCTTTTTTAATTTTAGTTGGTTTAAACATGACTGGGATGTTGTTACACTGTTCTGAGAATCATCCTAAGATGTTTAGGAACATGTTTATCGGCTATTTTAATCAAAATTCAAGCTTAAAATCTCAAGAACATGAATTTCAAAAAAATCTAGAATTTCAATCCAATTTTTCATTTTTTTGTTTAAGGTTTATTTTATCAAAACTATTTCAATAGAAAATTTATATAACATCTAGGGAATGATTCTAAACAAAGAAATCACACAATTGAACCCTATAACATATCAAACCGATCAAACTTAGTAAAAATCAATTTCAAATCACAAATTAAATTACAACAAATCTAGAAACATATCAATTGTTGAAGAACACTCCAGTAAAGTATTAGAAACTTTCTCAAAGCCTATATCGAAGCTTGGATCACTAGAGAAGATTTTTTTACAATAATTAGTTCTTGCTGAAATTTGAATTCGTCAATTTAGGTTAATTTGTGTTGATTGTTTGATGATCTTGAAGTTTAACATCTATGGACTATTTATACTAGGTTAGGTCGGTTGAGGAGGATGAATTCAACTTTAATTTCAACATTTGAAGTACTGTCCCTAAGTCTGATCTTATTTTTAGAAGCCTAATTTTAGGCTAAGGTGGAGATTTTAGGTATAGGGCTAATGATGGAAAAGATAAGATGAACACATGGGAAGAAAAAAATAGAAGGATAAGGATGAGAAATGAAGGAGATAATCCTTCTGAAAGATCGCTAGAATTTGTCGTGTCCTCCGGAGTTCGCAAAGAAGAAGCTCCAAAACGACGTCATTTCTCTAAACGGGAATGCTCAGTTGCGTTCTGCCAGCGTTCTGTTTGCATTGGGGCATTTTTTTAGCGTCCTGGCTAATGGATGTCTTCCTCTATGCTGTGGTCCAAGGCACGCGCCTACGCTGCAGCGGGGTACGTGGCGCCTTCCTGAGCTGGATGAAAATCCAGCGCTGATTCGATAGTCCTGAATTCTACTACAATAATTTAACATAATTTTGGCTTCAAATGATTATCAGATTATATTTTTATTAAAAGTACTATTTGAAATTGAATTTTAATTCATTTTGTTAGATTAAGTTAAATAAAGAAAAAAGGAAAACGAATTAAAAGAGAAATAATTATTTAAGGAAAAACGTCCTAATAAACTTAGGTGAATAAGTTTAATTAAATACAACATAGTTTTAATGATGTGGTTAGTGTAAACAAAACTAAGTTGTGTAAATTGTCTCTACGCAGGTACGTCTGAAGACATCTTCCTTCTTTCAGACGTGTTGTCTGAGCAAGCACAATTCGATGTCTAAATTCATCAGACGTGTAGTCTAAAGAAGTGCGCGAGCAGACGTCTAACTTCATCAGACGTGCATTCTGAAGAAGTATGCGAGCAGACGTCTAACTTCATCAGACGTGCAGTCTAAAGAAGTGCGCGAGCAGGCGTCTAACTTCATCAGACGTGCAGTCTGAAGAGGTGCGCGAGTAGATGTCTAGCTTCATCAGACGTGCAGTCTAAAGAAATGCGCGAGTAGATGTCTAACTTCATCAAACGTGCAGTCTAAAGAAGTGCGTGAGCAGACGTCTAACTTCATCAGACGTGCAGTCTGAAAAAGTGCGCGATCAGGCGACTAAATTCATCAGAAGTGCAGTCAGAAGAAGTGCACGACTAGACGTGTAGTCTAAAGATGTGCGCGAGTAAACGTCTAACTTCATCAGACGTGTAGTCTGAAAAAGTGCGCGAGCAGATGTCCCACTTCATCAAACGTTCAGGTTTGAAGAAGTGTGAGCAGATGCCTTGCTTCAGCAGTCGTCTGAAGAAGCGTTTGCGTATCTACTCATCTCATCAGCTTAGCAATCAACAATTGTCGTTATCAACTGTCTTCCAAGACAGCTTAACACGCTACAACTGCTTATTTGTCTCGTATTCAAATATTCCATCAGCCCACATTTTGTATTATCTCGTACACCACAATCCAGCGAATATTCTCTAGTACAATCCGGTACGCCGTGATCCAACGTTTATATTCTTATGTGCGTTCTTGTACACCTGGCGTACATCCAACGGATAGCTGACACGTATCAAAGAAGAAGATTCGATCGTTTCCAATATCCCTATAAATAGAAAGCAGAGTAAAACAGAGAATCTCTTCGACTCTTCCCTATTACGAATTACGAACTAGTGCTGTGAGCTTTAAGTCTATTATGTAATTCACTCACTGTCCTTTCTGTGTGAAATTTCACTATTTTAAGTTGAACAGGGTATGTCGGTTCAACAGAGTGTTAGCTAGAAGTTCATAAACAGACAATTGTTAAGTCTTGTGTATCTGGTTGGATTTGTGTAGTGTCTATAAAAATCAAAGTCTTCTAGTGAAAAACCTTCTGGAAATAGAAGAATGAGTGACGTAGGAGTTTTATCTCTGAACATCCATAAAACTCCTTGTGTTATTTATTTTCCGCATCGTTCAATCTTTTATCTGCCGCTTCAAATCGAGCAAGCATTTCCGCACTTGAAGTCGTTCAAGAGCTTGTGAAGATTTTTGAAGAATAAAACAGATTTTTAATCTCTAACAGGATTAAAATCGAATTAAAAGTCTTAAATTGTCAACTATATTCAGACCCCTCTCTATAGTCGACACCGATTCTAACGCCTTTCTTACGTTTACCTTCAAAAAAATTCACAAAAAATATTTTTGGAAACATAATAAAAATTATGTTCATTATTTTTATTTTTGGATATTTATGAGTATTTATTTAATTGTTTTAAGCCATAAATTATACATAATTTATGTTTAAAATCATAATTAAATAATTTCAATCCCTTTTTGGGTTTAATTTGGGTAAATAAATATAATATTTTAACTTTAAATTATTTTTGAATTTTTATTTAATTTTCTAATTATGATTTATTTATTATAATAATTAATCCTAATTTGATTCTTGATTCCTCTTTTGAATTATTTTGAATATAAAAATTCAAAATATTATTTTAAAATTATAAATTAGAGTATGTCAAGTCCTTCTACGCCCCTTCCTACGTAAGATTAACCTTGTTCTCTTAGTTTATCTTTGTACCTCAGCGAAATCTGTTCAAGTTGAAGAACTTCTTCCTTTACTTACCTTCGGTGCCGAGGAAGACTTCTCAGCGAAAGATGCTCCAGTGGAAGTGGAACCAGCACCCTCGGATGTGAGAAAGCACTAGAAATCTGACGTTCAAATTAGAAAATGTGAGGAAGACCTCATTCACGCCTGAGCGAGTAGTCCCCGAAGAAGTTAGTTATTGAGTAGACCGGGGAAGCAATAACAGTTTCTCACAGAGAGTAAAGCAAGGATATATCGGCTTGAAAAGAGTTTGAAATAAGGCTCTATCTATGGGGGCGCTCGCCTTTTTTGGCTCCCAAAAATAGAATATTAAAAAGTTGGTAAAGACCCGCCCCTTGTTTCAGTCAGAATGAGTCCCCGGGACCCCGGGACATTGGCTTCCGCCAACAGTGAACTATTAAGGATCGCATCCCGCGCATATTCAACATTATAGCCTGCAACTGATTCAGCTTCCGCTTCTGGGAGATCAAACGGAGCTCGATTAGTTTCTGCTAGACAAGAAATGAAGAACATAACCAATACAGGGAACAAGGTCATACCGGACCATATCTGCTTTTGCGCCATGACAATCTCACTCGAATTACGGGGACCTACACATATTAGTACAATATAGATAGTATGAGTCTGGCTTCCTTTAGATTAGCGGACTAGTCCCTTAGATTTCGCACATAGGAGATCCTGCTACGAAATATCGATTTTCAGGCTAAATTCCAAGGTAAGGTTTTGAGCCAATCAAGTAAGCGAGTACCTGTATCCGTCCCTGCTGTCGCAGGTGATTCAGTAGTGGGAGTAAGAAAGGGTTAGTTAATCAAATTTCCTTCAAACCTGTCAGTGTGAAATCAAGCTTCAGATTCTGAACTGGATGGAGTACTGGGTGGGTCTACAGGTCTAGCATTTGCTACTCTTGGTTGGCTTTGTGGTTGTGGATCTGTGTCCCCTGAGTCGGGGGTAGATGGAGGGTTTGTTCCTTTCTTACTTACAGTAATAAAATTTGATTTTTCCCTTAATTACTTTATTTTAACTCTTAAGCCTATTTTATTATATGTTTCATTAAGATTTAATTCAAACAAATCAACAATTCATCATCAATTAAATATTTCATCAAATTATTTAAATTATCAATAAAAAATACTTTTATGTTTAATTTATTTTTTACAACATTTTAATATAAAATTTTACAGATATTATCAAATAATTGTACTTCATATCTCAATTTCGATATTACCCCTCTAAATTAGAATTAAATTTATTCGACGCCACATGCCTCAAAAAATACAATATTGTTTTCTAAAAAAATGTCAGTTTCTACTCTACATTAAATTCTGATTAACCATTATAATGCTTAAAATATAGTTGAATCTGCATATTTCAATTTGCATAGTGTATGGAAGAATTAACAAAAAAAATATTAGGTAACAAAATCAAAATTAAGAATAAAATAATGAACTAAGTAATTGGGAATGTAACTAAAACTAGTCTAAAATTATAAATCATAACAATGCTTTATAACTTGAAGATTCAATAATTAATAAAGTTAATTAACTAAATGTGTTGCTCATTGTTAAACCATAGGTTAGAATTTCACATTAGTACAAGTTTGTTTGGTCTTTTTATATAAAAGAAAAGTATTATTTTTGTAAATAATAAATTGAAAAGTTACACTTGCTCTTAAAAAATAGTCACTTATAAATTTGTTCAAAATAAGATAAATATCTTTAAGACAAAAAAATATATATATAATTACATTTGTATAGTGTATGAGACATGATTTAAAAAGTTAGTTTTAGGTAAAGAATCAAATAAAGAATTAATTAATTAAACATGCAAATATGATATCAATTTTATTTAGGTTTAATGTATTAAATAGTTTTTCATATAAGTAATTAAATTTAAATACAATCTTTCTCTTAATATTATATTATATGTACAATGGCTTAAAAAATAAAGCCGCCCATTATTAAATCAAAAGTTCAAATATTGCCTTAATCTATCAAAAAAGGGAATACTTTTTCTTTTTCTTTATCTTTTTTATAAATAAAAATTAAAAAAGTAACATTTATTTTGAAATTTAGTAAGTTGTTTATTAAAAATAAATTGTGATAATAAGTTTCTTTCTTTATTTGTTAATTTTTGTAATACATATATTGCCTTAATCTATCATTTACTAAAGTCTATTAAAGAATATTACATCAATATTGATAAGATTTGATTTCCTTATATTTAATAATTCAAGATAAACACAATTAGATTAATTATAATTCATTATCATTAATAATATAAATTTAAATAATCTTTTTAATATTAAAGTTGTTAGAATTTGTAATATAAATAGGTAAGTCTATCACAATTTTATATTTGTGATTTGTGAGTTAATAAAATGAGTAAAGACAATACAAAATTTGACTATTATGAGTTTCTTGAGAAGGGTTTCATGGACTTGGATGAAGATTTCCTTGAAGAGCACTTTGGCAATCATGTTGAGGAAACCTCAAAACTTGAAGAAAGTTCAATTGCATCTGTCCAAGTAAAGGAATCCAATAAAATTGTATTCAATGCAAAAGAGTTTGAGGAAAATATTCTTCCATTCCTCTCCCTAACTCAAAGGGCAGCTCTCACTGAAAATGATGGCCCTCGCCAAATCAACGTTCCATGGTTCGAAGTAGGGTCAGATGAATCATACATGACGACTCTAGTATCTCGGGGTGAATTCTACTATGTGGAGGGTATCGATGAATTAATAATCCAAGGAAAGATTAAACCAGAGAAGGAGCTTGGAGCTTGGATATGCAAGGGTCAATTGATCTTTCGAGGGGAGTTGTGATAAACTATTAGCTATTTAATTTGATGCGCAATATTCAAATAAATGTACTCTCAACTATTTAATATTCATATTATGAATGTATTAAAAAAATAATTTTTTGTTTATTGATTATTTTATAAAATAAGTAAAGTAGAGAAATGATGATGATTTGAGAGACCCATAAAATAAATAAATGGACTTGTAATATTTAAAGTCAGGAAAAGTGATCCATTATATTTTCCACAAAGAAACAGGATTACTATTATTTATCTACTAGATTACTTCAAGTATTTTAATCAATATAGTTTTTGTATTCGGCTATCCTTGAGTCTTGTTATGAATGAACATTTGATATATATATTCACAAATAATTGATCATATATCTACATATATTTTTATTATATAAATATGAGTTGAAATTTTATCAATATTTTTGAACTAATTTTGAATTTATGATTATAAGTCTTTTCATAAACACTTTTTTAATAATTATTTATATATATTTATTAGATGAAATATTAAAATTTGTCCATTATGGGTTTGCATATATGTCAAGGAAAATTTGTCAAAATAATGACTGGACAATAGTAATTAATAGAAAATATTCATATAATTATTTAATGAATATTACATTATCTAAGGAGTACTCCAATCCTAATTAATTATCACTATTGTTTGCAAATTCTTTGAATTCTTTGTTTTTACTGCAAAGAAAATATTTTGTATCATCCTACTATGTTTTTTTCAATAAGTTTCACTTGGGTATTCAGAAATGCTTATTCCCAATAAGATGGCTCGGTAACACATTGCCTCTTCCAAAGCACGCCCGATTCGTTCTGCCCTCAATAATCCAATAAGTTCTCTGGGTAAAAACACATTTAACATTCCGTCTTTTGAAACTAACACTTTTGAGGTTATTTGACGTACAATAATTTCTATATGCCTATTATGGAGATCAATCGAATTCATTATTTTTTGTCGTATTAAGACTTATGATTTGAACTTTTTGTCGTATTAAGAATTATGATTTAAACGAATTCATTATTTTTTTGTCGTATCAAGAATTATTACTTAATCCCACTTCTTAACTAATTAGTTAGATTTTTTAAAAAATGTGTTTACATTAATGGTTGAGCAAATAGCTTAATCCCATATATTTTACTTTATTAAGTTAGATTCATATATATATTATTTGTAAGTTAAAAACTACTTATTTTCTAAAAAAAATAAAAACAATCCATATTTAAAACTAATTGAATTACAGTATATATTATTCTTTGTCATAAGTTAATTAAATTATTAAGTATTTTATCAAACTAAATAAAATATATATAGTTTAAGTAAATACTATTTAGAAATTATCCTTTCCAATCCTTTTTCTGGTTTTTCTTTTCACTAAAATTCTTTTTTTATTTTTAAAGGTTAAACATTTCATTATTTTCCACTCAAATATTCTCCATGACTTTGTCCATTCAACTTAAAAATTAATTGATTTTGACTCTAGAGACTTATTTTATTTGAGTTATTCAAATTTTATCCAAATAAATTATTATCTCGTCATCAACTAATTTCATCAAATTAGTTAAATTAAGGATATAAACAAAATACACATTCAAATTGTTGACATGAGTTTGTTTGATTTGATTTGATCATTTGATTAATTAAAAGATTGATTGGGTGGGTTAGATTTAGATTAATATATAAATATTTTAATAAAAATAAATTCTCAAAATCAACTACAAATTAAAAATCTCCCATTCAATATGAGGCTAAAAATTATTCAAAATCAGTTCTAACAAAATGAAATGTTATAAAAAAAAATGCATAAATTAGTTAAGTGCTTCGGTTTAGTTAAGTTATTTTCAAAATGTACACAAATTTGTTGGTTAAATTTGTTAGATATCTTGTCTTGAAATAACAAAAAATATATAAAATGATATTACAAATAAATGAAATAAATAAAATATATGAAGAACAATATCACCGAATAAATGATTGATTTTAGGCATGTGCTTAGCACATTTCCCTTAAAACAGTTCCATCGTCTCCCGTTTGTGATGAAGCTTATCGCAGATGGCTGTCTCCCAGGGTACAACGAATCCTGTAGTGATTCTACACTAAAATCACTACTCATCAAACTTGACCAGCGTACCTAAACTATCACCAGGTTTCAATGAAATATATCGAGCAAAGAACATGAAGAACACTCACAAAACAAGAAGAATGCTTTTGGGATTCTAGAGTGAGAAATAAATCAAGTATGAAATGGTGTGGTTTTTTGTGTATCGAATGGTATGTGATAGAATGTCTATTACTATTGTTGAAATAATAAACTGTTAATTAAATCATCAATTGATCCAACGGTTGGCATTGATTGTCTCTTCAATTGCCTTAATATTTCATCTTAATGAAGGGTAATTGTTTGCCAAAATTAATGAAGACATTTATTTTGCAATACTCACGTTACACGGTTTTTTTAATTTGTTAATAATAATATTAAATTATCATAACAATTAATAATAATAACAAATTCATGTAAGTTACATTACAAATTAACAACATTTTGTTAATTGGTCATCAATGCATTTTGATTAATTAATTCAAACATTTGGATCAAATTTCACCCTTTAATTCACGTTTGAATTTAATGTGAATTTGATTTAATTTTATTACTCAAATTCTAATTTCCATTCATTAATGAAATTTATAGAATTAGTTTAAAAATTCCAACAATCCCCCACATAATGGAAATTGAAAGATTAACCCGGTGAAAGGTTCAACAGTTGAATTCTACATAGGATAGGTAGGGGTAACCCTTTGAACATTCCCTTATGAAAGTATATAACTCTACTAGTTGATTAGTAGACTCGATGTCCTTGAACTATTCTGCCATTTGTGTAAACGATTACACACTTTCACATAAAATTCTCCCTGATACATGTCAAGCTCTCATGGTTGTGTCCGTTTTGGCCATGGAACACGCGCCTGGTTCTGTGAGAGGGTCTAGAATTGATTCGTGCAATTATTTCGAAGCGACCCCACTTCTCCTACACATAGGTGATCTCTTTTCTCACAGAGAATCATTAAAAACGATATACTTATCCTCGTCAAAATATATATTGTTTCGTTATAGGATTAATCCTCAACAATAATTTTCCAAGTCAATACAATTAAGTTGTCCCATTGAACCTAGTTCTTGGGATCTTTAGTCTGCATATGTTGGATTTTCCTTCATACCAACTTATAGTAGGCTAATGTCTCAAAAGACTTCAAACTATCTCTCTATTCAATAATCTGATTAGTGGATCCATAATGTTATCTTTGACTTACATAGTCAAATTTGATAACTTCATTAGAGAGTATAGTCTAATGACATTATGTCTAAGACGTGTATGTCTAAACTTGTCATTGAATCTAAGCTTGTCCAGTTTCAAATTACTATCACAATAATTAATAATTTATGTTGGTACATTCTTAGTTAACCTTGGAACATTTTCTAATAAGAAGCATAGTCATTCGTACATGCTTATCATTTAATTTTTTATAAAATTATTATTTACTTGGCTAACTAGTAGACAAAATGTCTTTGAACTATTCTGCCTTCGTGTAAACGATTATATATTTATATAAAAATATTTTATTTTTTGACATAAGTTAAAAATATAGATTAAAACGTTTAATTTATCCATCATAAGTTTCTTACAAGATTTCCATACGTAGATTGCACTTCTAAATGTAAACATATTCACTTTTAGACGTAAAGTCTTTCATTTAATAATATCAATATATCATTTGATAACAACATGATATTTCGTTTTGTGCAATTCATATCCTTAATGGATTTTATCATTTTTATCGTAATTTTCAACGATAAAAATATCGTACAAAAGACACGTAATCAAATAATTTCCATTGTCTTCATGATATATATAATTGTCACATCCACTTTTTAATAAAAGTATGATCAAATTTTCATATCATTATTATAAAATTTGTTATAAGTCATATCAAGACTTTATAAACTTACATTTTTATTTATTTCATAAAATCCTTTTGAAGACATTGATTCTTCAAAAAATTTATGAAAGTAATGTCAAAATATGACATGTTTCTTGATTTCAAAATCCTCAAATTTTAAATATCGATTTGAGAACCAACTCAGCAAATATAAACAAGACATTTTCTTGTTATATTCTTTTTTTTGTAAAGTTGCGCAACTTTATCTTTTATAAAGAACATATTTCTCTAACAATAAATTATCTTTTTATTTATCATAATATACACAATTATTTTTGTGTTATAATCAATTAAAATATTTGTCCCCACATTCGTGTTGGTATCCTTTTAAATCACACACATTTGTATGATTTAAATCAATGATTTTCTAATTAAGAAATTGTCACACAATTCTTTTACAAATTTATTTTGTTATACTTATCATACATTGAATAAGATAACTATATTATAAATATTTAATTGAATAAAACATAATTTCTATACAAGAGAATAGAATGTTTATTCATTTATAAATCATTCTTCACATAATCTCTACATAAAAAATTAAAAATATTTAATCCATTAAAATATTTATTTTAACACTTCATTTCTATAAAAAAAAAATTAAAATATTTAATCAAATAAATATTTACCGTATCACATGATTTCTACAAAAGAAATCATAATGTTTCAAGCATCTTTGACCGAAGTCGCTTAAATATTTATTTTCGGTTGCACGCTTGCATCTCATAATATCGGCACGTTTACCACATTATTATCAAATCAAACAAGACTTTTCTTGTAATTATTTGATTTCAAAATATTAAATTAAGTAAGTCTTAATGATACAATTGAACAATGTATATCAAATATATTATATTAAATCAAAATTAATATATATATATCCATATATATGAAATTATATATTATTACTTCTTTAATTTTAGTCACCACTACAAAACAAATATATATATATATATATAATATATATAATATCTTAGAAACATAATCAAATAAATAATATGTCATATATTATTAAACAAATATATATATATATATATATATATATATATATATATATATATATATATATATATATATATATATATATATATAATTTCATTTGTCATTAAAAATACATTTATAAAATACATGATAATTAATTATAATATTAATTATTACAATTAATTAGAATGTTCATCATTTATCTTTAATTAAATATAAAAATAATTAATTATATAAATAAGTATTCATTTCATTAATTAATCGTTTCTTAATTTATTAGATGACATTTAACATTCTATAACAAATCTTTGTCAATCAAAGAACACATATTTTGTGACAAATTTCAAAATTATCTATTAAAATAAAATTGATAGAAAATAATTTTTTATTTATATATGTAAATAAATTTCTAGATAATCATACTTATTATTAATGATAATGAATCATCATATTATTAGCTAATATGCATGATTTATATTAATAATCACTCAGCAACATAATTAAATTAAATATAAATACAAATATATTTCATGTCTTAATCGAAACACTTACATTGCCATGTTTTGAACAATAATAGATATGAAGCGAGTATGCACTCTCACCGAGACAATTTTTGCAAAGACAATTTCGACTAACATAGTCGTGTCTCTTTAAATGCATGATTAGAATAAGTTCTAACACAAAAAACTTATTTAATCTCATTATACATATGACCTTCAATTTCTGTCATTATTAATCACATAATTTCTATAGAATAAATTAAAATGCTTCAAAATATAAATCACAAAGTCATTTTAGCAAATTAAATTTCAACATAAGAAATCGTTAAGTGTCCCATTTTATTTTATAATATCTACACAAGAAATTAGAATGATTCTAACATACATGGTTATAATCTTTTTGACAGATCAAATTTCTATATAAAACATTGTTATGGGTACTCATTCATCTCATAATTTCTGCCTAATAAATTGGAATATTTCAGTTTCAACGACTATAGTCATTTTAACGAGTCTGATTACTATAAAGAAATCATTTTCTATAGTCATTTTAACAATTATTGACTATCCCATTCATCTCACAATTTATACACAAGAAATAGTTTCAACATTAATGACTAAAGTCATTTTAACTAGTCAGATTTCTACAAAGAAATCATTGATCATTCCATTCATCTCATAATTTCTATACAAGAAATTTGAATAGTTTCAACATAAATGACTAATGTCATTTTTTCACGTTCGATTTCTACAAAAGAAATCAACGTAAATGACTACTGTCATTTTATCACGTCTGATTTCTATAAAAAGAAATCATCTCATCAGCTGGATTTAAACAGGGGACCTCCCTTCCATTGGTTTATGGAGATGTATTAGAGCAGCTATATGATTGACTTGGAAGAACCATTGAAAATGTTAACATATGCTAATTTACTAGGCAAAATGTCACATAAATTATTTTCTCTGTTTTTTATTCTATTTTAACAGCTTATGCATGATCTTGTTGATTAACCATTAAGATGTATTAGAGAAATTTATGCATTAAGTATTTTCCTTCCCAAAAATCAAAGAAAAAAGAATTCTACCATTGCAACTGAACTTTGAATCACTGCACCAATGCACCCTTGCATCATTGTACCGCTTTTATGGCATTTTGTATTCTTTAATTAGAAGAATCTATTTATTTTCTTTGACTCAACTCTGTCAACAAACAAATATATATACACATTTTAAAATGATATCTTAATACCATAATAATGATATCTTAATACCATAATAAAATATAGTATGTAAAATAATGTATAAATAAATAGATCATTTCTCCTTATTTAGTAATCATCCTACCACATTCTTATTAATTATCAACTCTTAATTAATTTAAGAATGCATATATTATAATTAATTATTTTAAAACTGAAACCATATATTTCAATTATAATTAATTTTAATTACTATTAAATATAACCATTAATTTTATTTTATTTTGAAAATTATAAGTTAACCTTTTAGTTACCTTCTCATTTAATAAAATAATAATTCTAGTAATTATCAAACTTTTAATGAAAAACAAAATAAATTATTGTTTTCTAAATTATTTTCAAGAAAATATTTGTATAATGAATATACATCATTTTTTTTAGAATATAAATTTACATCAACATATATTATCTTATAAAAGTAAGCTTTCATACAAATAATATTAATAATAATTAACAATATATGTATACAATAAAGACTTATTTATATTTGTAGATTCTTCTATTCCTTTAGAGAATAACTTTATCTTATCGAATAAGTCATCGTCTCCTCTGCAACATCGCAACCCGTATTTCTAAAATATCAAAAGACAAAAAAAAATATTCGATGGTGCAAACTCTTAAATAGCTTAGCACAAAAAAATTATTTTAAGATTGTTAGATATCTTGTCTTGAAATTACAGAAAGTATATAAAATGATGTTACAAATAAATAAAATAAATAAAATATATGAAGAACAATATCACCAAATAAATGGTTGATTCGAGGCATGTACTTAGCACATTTCCCTTAAAACAGTTTCATCGTCTCCCGTTTGTGATGGAGCTTATCGCAGATGGCTGTCTCCTAGGGTACAACGAATTCTGTAGTGATTCTACACTAAAATCACTACTCATCGAACTTGACCAGCGTACCTGAACTATCACCGGGTTTCAATGAAAAATATCGAGCAAAGAACTCGAAGAACACTCACAAAATAAGAAGAAGGCTTTTGGGATTCTAGGGTGAGAAATAAATCAAGGATGAAATGGTGTGGTTTTTTGTGTATTGAATGGTGTGGAATAGAATGTCTATTAATATTGGTAAAATAATAAACTGTTAATTAAATTATTAATTGATCCAACTTTTGGCATTGATTGGTTCTTCATTTGCCTTAATATTTCTTCTTAATGAAGGGTAATTGTTTGCCAAAATTAATGAAGACATTTATTTTGGAATACTCAAGTTACATGGTTTTTTTAATTTGTTAATAATAATATTAAATTATTATAACAATTAATAATAATAACAAAGTCATGTAAGTTACATTACAAATTAACAACATTTTGTTAATTGGTTATCAATGAATTTTCATTAATTAATTTAAATTAATTAATTCAAACATTTGGATCAAATTTCACCCTTTAATTCACATTTGAATTTCATGTGAATTTGATTTAATTTTATTATCCACCTTCTAATTTTCATTCATTAATGAAATTTATAGAATCTATATATATATATATATATATAATGATGCTTAATTTTTAAAGTGTCCGGATTGCCGGGTCGAGAGTTGTGGTTAATTTGGATATATGTGAGAATAAATGGATACTTGGGTCGGATTGTGGGTTGACCCGCCCATAAACTTAAAACGGTTAAAAATAAAATTTTGCAACCTAACAGAACAAGTACAACATTTTAACCAACTAGGCTAATAACACTTTATATTTTAAATTCAACCCAAAATTTGATAAACGCGTTACATTTTAACAATATAAGTTCAACTTTTTAACTAACTAATCTATATATATATATATAATGATGCTTAATTTTTAAAGTGTTCGGATTACCGGGTCGAGAGCTGTGGTTAATTTAGATATATGTGAGAGTAAATGGATACTTGGCTCGGATTGTGGGTTGACCCGCCCATAAAAATTTTACCGTAATATTTTTTTTCACAGTTTTTTATATTATTACTCGTGCAAATGCACGGGATAAATGGTAGTTAGTTTAAAAATTCTAACAAAATTTTAAAACATTATCTTAGTGTTTTGATTTGATTGGTTATGAACGCTAGTGGACAGTAAATATTATAAAGTACTGTAAATGTATAATTCAACTATCAAAAATTTTCATTTAAACTGTTCATGTATATGACAATTTGTTTGATATAAAGGTGTTTTATATGACACATTATAAGTCGTATTTGCCATTTATACTTCGGTTAATCTATTATAAGTCTAATAAAAACATTATATGAATGTAAATCATTTTATATGAATATATAAATTATTTTATAAGAATGCAAGTTGACAGGAAATATTATCAGAATTTTAATTCGCAATTTTTCATCTAAAACTATTCATCTATATGACAATTTGTTTTATATGAAAGTGTTTTATATGATAAATTATAATTCATATTTTTTTTGTTTATACTTTAGTAAATCTCATTATAGATCTAAATTTACTATGTTTTATATGAATTTATATATTATTTTATATGAAGGTATAAATCATTCTATATGAACGCAAGTTGTCATTAAATATTAAAAACTTCTACAAATATATAATTCATGTATGTGATAATTTTAATTCGCAATTTTTCATCTAAAACTATTCATGTATATGACAATTCTTTTTATATGAAAGTGTTTTATATGACAAATTATAAGTTGTATTTGTTGTTTATACATTAGTAAATCCTATTACAAGTCTAAATTACGTTTTATATAAGGATATAAATCGTTTTATATGAAGGTATAAATCATTTTATATAATGTATAAATTGTTTTTTATATGAAAGCAAGTTGCCAAGTAATTTTAAAAACTTCTACAAATGTATAATTCATGTACAATTCAGTTTTAAAACAATAAAATTTGTATTTGAGCATTAAATTAAACATTCTAAATGATTAACCAAATAATTTTTTATGTAAAACTATCCATAATTGCTATACAATGGAATTTCAATCAAGTACTTGAGAGAAAATTGATAAGACAAAAGTAATGCTAATAAATTGTTTGTCATGCTCAAACTATCATTCCAATACTGTGTAGTTGATAAAGTATCAACGTTGCTATTAATTGTTTGCGGTGATTTTATAGCTAAAACAATAAGACAAACATAAAACAATTAATATTAAATAACAACATGGTTAAGCAATTTATGTTGAGTTATGGAGCCTACACTTATAATAAACTCTATATTGTTAATTAGAGTTTATTGGATTTTTATTTTGGTTTGGGCTTGGGCCTGACCAAAATTATTTAGGTTTATTACCTGAATGTTTACCCTATAAATATGTGATTATTAAGGGTTTACATGGTTAAGACAAAATTTTAGAGAGATAAAGTGTGTGGCAAAAAAAACTATGTATTCCTTCTTCTTCTTTATAGTGAAATCTGGTGGTGTCTGAAATGGACGTAGCTCAATTTGAGTGAACCACTATAAATCTGTGTCTTCTTGTGTTCTTTTTTTCTTGCATTTTTACAGATTGTTTCAAACGGGTTAGATTTGGGAGATAAAAATCCTAAGAACTGGTATCAGAGCAGCTAGGCTAGATCTGAGTATTGGAAATGATGGCAAGTGAGAACAGTATAGGAAATGGGATTGGAAGATTTGATAAGACAGATTATGCCTTTTGGAGAATGTAGATTGAAGATTATCTCTATGGAAAGAAGATTCATGTTCTTTTGAGTCAGAAACCAGAAAAGATGGATGAAGCTAAATGGAAACTCCTTGATAGACAGGTTTTGGGAGTTTCCCGATTGACGCTAGCCAAGACGCTTGCTCACAATATAGCAAAGGAGAAGACCACCATGAGTCTGATGAAAGCTCTTTCTGATATGTATGAGAAATCATCTGCTAACAACAAGGTACACTTAATGAAAAGACTCTTTTACTTAAGAATGGTTGATGGTACTTCTATCACTACTCATTTGAATGAATTCAACACAATTGTGAATCAATTGCTATCGGTTAAGATTGATTTTGGGGATGAAGTTAGTGCCTTAATTTTGTTAGCATCTCTACCAAATAGTTGGGAATCTATGAGGGCAACAATTAGTAACTCGGTTGGTAATGATAGAAATTTCAACCGAGGTAAGAGCAAATCTAAGTTAAGGAGTAGGAGGAGTCAGTCCAAGTCTGGACAGACATTTGAGTGCTGAAATTGTGATAAACAAGGTAATTTAAAGAGGAACTGCAAAGTACCGAAGAATAATGGTGATGATAAAAATGATGCAGCCAACGTTGTTATAGAATTTGTCACTGAAGTGTTACTTCTTTATGTTGATAGCCTGATAAATTCATGGGTTTTGGACTTAGGAGCGTCTTTCCACACCACTGCTCACATAAAATTAATGGAAAATTATGTGGCTGGAAACTTTAGGAAAGTATATCTTGCAGATGGTGAGCCATTGGATATTGTTGGCATGGGGGACATCAAATTGAAACTGGCAAATAGTTATATTTGGAAGATTAAT